>NC_135536.1:153777749-154089649 GCF_045843805.1 Urocitellus parryii
AAGTAGTCTTATCAATCAACTCTACTCTTTGTGTATTTGCTGTCTCTTTACTCAGAAAAAAATAGTGAGAATCATTGTGCTATGTTTGTATATGAACATAAGATAACTGGCCAATTCATTGCCCATGACTTTCCCTTCCTTCTCTCCCAATTCTGTGCTCTACTCTACTATTTTAATTAATTTATTTTATTTACGTTCAGGTTTGTTATGTCAATCATTTTTCTACCTTTTGGTTTTGAAATACTAACTAATTTATCCATAAAAGTGTCCTTTAATTACAGGTTAGGGGAGTGATACTACTGTTTTTTACACAGTGTGCTTTTCTTTTAAATATTTTATAAGAATGTTTGTATTTGCTTTTAATTGATTTTTTTATTAGAAATGCACCTTGTGATTTCTCAAGGTGCCTTTGATATAATTTATTGTTATATTCATTCTCTTTTTATGTATTTTTAAGCCAATGTTCTCTCCCCCAACTATGAGAAATGACCCCAGCCTAATCATGAGAAAAATATCAGACAAATTCAGATTGAAAAAGGTTATACAAAATCCTAACTGGTATGCCTCAGAATTGTCAGTCATTGAAAGCAATGAAAATCTGAGAAACCATCACAGTCCAGAGGAGACTAAGGACACATGGCAAATAAATGTAATAGGATCGCTTGAATGGGATCTAGGGACAGAAAAAAGATAGTAGGAGAAAACTACAATTTGAATTAAGTATGATGTTAGTAGTAAAATGCCTATGTTGTTTCTTTACTTGTGAAAAATATGCCATATTAATAGATGATTTAACGATAGAAGAAGCTGGATAGATATTGGATGGGAATTCTCTGTACTATTCTTCAAACATTTCTATAAATCCCAAACTATTCTTAAAAAGGTATTTGAATTTTGGAAAGCTAACCAAAACAAAATAAAATCCCTTCTACAGCTTGTCTTTCCTCTCAGCCCATGCTGGGCCCATATCCATATCATAGGTGCCTGCTCTGTCCCTCCCTCCACTTGCTTGACCTCCTCAAACACTACTCACCTTCTGCTTGTTCCACTCTACTCCACCCACACAACCCTTTTTGTTATTCCCCAGCATGCCACCTATGATCACTCTAAAAGGTGTTTACTCACTCTCTGCCATATCCATGCACCTCACTTCCTCACCCAATTTATACTTTTACCCCAATGTCTTCTTTGAAGTGACACATTTCTGACCATTTTGTTACCTCATTACTTTTATTCCTCCACAGAACTTATCACCTCCACTAATACACACACACACACACACACACACACACACACACCAGTATTTATTTTGTTTATCTCCTTTCAATAGACTATAAATGTCATTAAGGAGATATTTTTATGTTTTATTCATGGATGTATCCCCAATACCTAAAGACATATGGCCCATAGTAAGAACTCAGTGAATATTAATTAAGTAAAATTAATCAGGTAAGACCCTTTAGCAGTAGCTCAACCAAAGAGGTGGTGGAGTGGGTTTGGTGTGTAACAGAAAAGACGGAGCAAAGTAGTCAGCTTTGGGAAGTGTTTGTATGTTGAGAAACAGGTAGTATGGATTAATTTTACGTGGGGGGCGATTTAAAAGAAGTATGAAATGTCACTCTTAGGTGTGTGTTGAAGGTGACACTGTCTAGTGAGATGAGAAAGACTTCACAGAGACATATGGAGGTGGAGAACCCAGAGCAATGTTTGATTTGAGATGCTTCTTACATATCCAAATGGAGATGCCCAGGGTAAGTTTGGACTTTGAGGAGACTAGAGCCAGAAATACTCACTTGAGGATCATCAATGTGTACAGAGGGTCTTTGAAGATGTGTAACTCTATGGGATAACCTAGGGATTGAACATAAAATGGTAGAGGACCAAGTACACCCACCAATTTAAACATGAAATCAGAGGAAGAGGAGACTGCAAAATACACAAGAAGGTAAGACATCGAGGGGTAGGAATAAAAATCTAAATAGGAGTGGCACTCCAGGGGCTTTGAGAAGATATTTTAAGAATAAATCAGTCAACAATGTCAAATGTGGCTAAGCAGTAACTAAGATGAGAACCAAAATTTCTCCCTTGGCTTCAGCAAGATGTAGACCATTGATGTCCATAATATGTTGAGGTTTGTTTTTCTTTTTTACTGAAATATTGAGGAAGAAACCATAACTGGTATGAGTCAGGGAAAAAAATGAAGGTAAATAATTGAAGACAGTGACTATAGGTGAGAGGGAGGACATAGAAATGACCCATGTGCAATGATCAAATAGAGGATATAGTCTGTGAGTACAGATGCATGAAGGTTGGAAGATTTGACGGTGAAAAGCTAAGAGACTACATTATTATATAGTAAGAGAACAAATGGAGAGACAGAAAAAAATGATTCATTGAAGAAATATTACAAAAGCATTAAAAATTAAACAGAGACCAAATTATCAATTCCTAAAATAGGACAAAATGGATTAAATACTCCCATTAATACAAAAAATTTTCAGTTTGGGCTTAAAAACTGCTCCATTCAACTTTGCTGTCCATAAAATGACTGTTGTACATAGAATAACACAAAACTGTTAAAAACAAATGAATGATGGATAAAGATTAATTATCCAAATGCAAAGAGAAAGCTAGAATGTCAACCCTGTCCATCAGTTTGTTTGTTTGTTTGTTTTTTACATCTGTATTAGGGATTTGAGACAAAAGATAACCAAATAAAAAATACTTTGTTGGAATCCTTCCTATCTGTGATCTACCAGAGTCCACATGCACTGGGGTGGCTAAGACAGTGGAGGTAGAAAAGCATGTCCAACCTTAGCTCTAGCCAATGGTAGCCACTCTCCTACTTGGTGTGAATTTCCAGAGAACCCCCAAGCCTTAAGCATACAGGACCCTCCCTGCTCTGGTTACAATGATGGCTAGTTCTAGGTTATATGGTGGGAAGTAGTCAGACTTGGGGTATGCCCAGGAATGCACTAGCTATATATTTGTAATAACAAATTCAACATAAACCTTTTTTTCTTTTTACTGAAATAATGAGGAAGAAACCGTAACTGGTATGAGTCAGGGAAAAAAAAATAGAAGGTAAATACACCCACAAATTTAAACATGAGATAATTATCCATGGAATAATTATAAAAACAAAATTATAACTTCTGTAATCTAAAAGGAAGTACACTTTATAAAAGTGACAATTCAAATCAGTGTCTGTCTTCTCCACTGGCTCGTGAGCTCCATGAAGATAGGACTGTGCCTAGGGAAGACGGTGGTGTTCTGTAAGAATGAGTTGAAAGAAAGAATGAAAATAGGTGAGTGGGAAAAAGAGTTGGAAAGAAGAGGAAAGAAGACATGAATAGAAGAAAGGAGGCAGGGCAAGAGAAGCAGGGGAAAGAGAAACAGGGGGTTGGGCAGTTCTGTGAAATGCAATTTGGAAAACACATACTGTTTTCTAAGGTCCTTTGCCCTATAAATATTTATGTTGGAACTCTCACATGTGTTTAACACCCAAATGAATTTGGAGTGGAGATACAGAACCAGAGCTCAGAGAATCCAAGTTCTTACTTAAACATCTTGGATAAATGGTAGAAGTTAAATCTTTAAAGCTTGAGGACTGCAAATTACCCCTGATGACATGGACAGCAGTGAACCACCACAAACTGTTATCCGAAACTGTTACCCTCCATATTCTTACCCTCTCTTGTAAATCTGCTTCTCTACTTAGAGCTTATTCATATCCATTTCTGAAAAATATTTCTCAGAATTATAACAATATATCATATCACATTGTTTGCCTCATTCCTTCCCTCTCTCCTCTTCTCATTCTGCCTCTGTCCCTTCTTCTCTTGAACAAATACTCATTGCAAATCAACTCTGTGGCCATGCCTGTTCTCTTCTTTGTCCCTGCCCTTCCTAAATATGGATCTCAGAATAAAGACTGTACTGCACGTCTGGCAGGCTAGCCAGTTCTGTGGGACAGCCATATTTCAGGACCTGAATATAAGGTCTTTATTAATCCAGGTAAAGAGTCCATTTACTTTGGGAAAGTCCATTATACTTTTCACTCAGGATGTGGTCATAACTGAATGGGTCCTTCCAGGTGTTTGTGGTGGCCCATTACCCTATGATGGACCACCTGCTAATAAAATTATGTTTAAATGAACTACATATCTCTGTTACAGCCTCTTGTATAGCTTTCAAGATATCTTTAAAATCAGTGAAATTCTTTGAAACCTCACAGCTTATTTGCCGAACCATAGATTGATGTGAAAATTAAATTTCATGGCCTGACCAACCTGAGCCTTACACAGTTGGAGTGTTTTGCCCATCTCATTTCATTATGGATTCTATTTGTTTCCTTGTGTCTTTGTGGAATGTCTGGCTGTTTGAAGGTGAAAATGAAGATGGTCTTTCCCTCATTTTGAAAAGATCACCCCTGATTTCATCTTGTCTATTTCAAAATTCTGCATGAGATAAAACATAGAAAAAGACAAAGGATTACACTATTTTTAAAGCATTTGAGAAACTCGGGAATTTTACACAGCAGTCCCTTCTGTTTGTAGCTGAATGTCAAAGTCATCTTATTTATTCTTATTTTTCTTCTCATACAGGCAAAAGTAAATCTCCTCTTCATTCTCCCAGATCCATGCCCTCCAAACTCTCCTGCACCCACAATTTCTCTCAGTAAGTGTGTTCCCCTTAGATTACCAACAGAGCAGTTCCTGCTAGCCTGGCACCACCAGGGGTTGCCTTGCTCCCTCACACTGCCTTGCTCTCTCTGACCTTGGTATTGAGCTTGTACCAGTACTCTTCAAGAGTTATTTGTTTCTCAATGCACAATTTTCTGATCCTTCCACAGCATTTCTTAAAAATTAAAATATCAACCAAGCACCGTAGTGCACACCTGTAATCCCAGTGATTTAGGAGACTGAGGCAGGAGGATTGCAAGTTAGAGGCTAATCACAGTAACTTAGCGAGGCTTTGACCAACGTGGTGAGAACCTTTCTCAAAATAAAAAGTGCTGGGATATAGCTCAGTGGTAAAGCACCCCTTGGTTAAATTATATATATATATATATATATATATATATATATATATATATACGTGTGTGTGTGTGTGTGTGTTTATATATGTGTGTGTGTGTGTGTGTGTATAATTTGACCTTTATCCCAGTTCTCCTAATGATTGAGTCTCTTTAAAACCTCTCTTCTCCCTAAATATAAACCCATGTGCATTTATACTGTAATGACCCATGTCTCAATGTCAGCCAAGTTACTTTGTTTTATGAGTTCAGGATTATCCACATAGCTTACATTGACCAAACTTGTGGTTTTCATCATCAATTTATAGTGTATTAGGTTGAGCCATATAAAATTACCATGTTGTAGATCAAAAAATGTACTGTAGTTTTGCAAAATGTTACCATTGGGGAAAGTCACATAAATAGTAGTATATAGGATCTTTCCATATTATTTCTCATATCTGAATATGAATCTATAAATTTTTCAACAAATATTTTAATTTTAAAAAGGTCAAATAATAATTTTACAGTCCTTGACCTAAGAGCAGCCAAAGTGTTCAAAAACAAATGAATTATTCTTTTACTCCTGTGACTCTTTCCATGAGCTACAAAGTGCTAATACTGAGAGTCCAACTTTATACTCTAAAAATCTATGAAGACAAAGACTTTTTCTAGGGATAATTAAATTTGATCACACTGAGATTAAAAATTAAACATTTAGTTATGTAGCATTTATTTAGTGGTAAATTCTTTTTATAAAGGGCTGACATTAAAGGATTTCCGTTTGGTTTATAAATATGTTTTTTTCCACATGTTATATAATTTTGGTGACTACTCAACCAAATGTCAATGATATGAAATTAGAATTTGGATAAAAAAAAGACCTAATCAATTTGATTTTTATTTCCTTTTTGAAAGTCCTATTTTTAATATGTTTTTAATTTTAAAGATTAAAAAAATGTGACCAGTGATTAAGTCAAGCCATGATCTAAACACAGAATCACAGAATCTTGGGATAAAAGAGACATGTAGATCACACAATCTGGTCACATATACTTTTTCTGCAACTTCACTCCCCAAATCACCCCAAACTAGCCACAGATACTTCAGACTGCTAGAAATGTGTTTTATTCCTCTTATTAAGGTGTCCCTTGTATAGCTTCAAGTCACTAGTATTCATTCTTTATCTAGCCAAAAAGAGCTAAATTTGAAATGATCTCCATTTTAGGCTTTTGAACAGCTTGTGTGTCCCCTTTTATCTCCAATCTCAATCTAATGCTTCCCCAAGTTCCCAATCCTTCTCTATCTCGCTCACTCTCCTGTGAGAGGTTCTAATTTGTGTTTGTTCACAGTTAACTGCAGCACATCGAATCTTAGTTGTGTTCCAAGAAGCCAGCTGTCTTCTCCCTTCACCCAGAGACCAGATAATAATAAAGACTGAAGTGGTCATAACATGTGTTCTTGTTGACATCTAGATTATATCATTAACTCTCCCGTCTCCTAACTACAGAACCCAAATCATCTTCTCCCCTTTTCCACTTGTCTTCTACTTTCTGACCTTTCTGTTGACCAACTGATTTCTTAATAATCAAAAATGACCAATAAAAAGAAAAAGTGACTTGGCCCACATCCAACCATCATCAACCGATCCCAGGTCCCTCCTCACTTCAAGGAACACTGCCGTTGCAGAAACAGGTGGTCCAACAACACACATCAGCCTTGGGCTGGCCCATTTATCTTCTGTGAGTTTCAGGTTCAAACTTCTGATTAGTTAGAGAGAAGATCAAAAACTTCTTTGAAGAGAACGGTTTAGTCAGTGATCAGAGTGATTGGAAGATATCTGATAGAGATCATCCCCAAGTGTTTTCCATGATGGGAGGGGAATACCAGCCTCTCTCTCAAATTATAGAGCGAGACGAACTGCTCTTATTATTTCCAGACAAACAATGAGGCAAATGCTGGAACAAGTTAAAGTTTATAAGGAGCCATGTTACAAAGATGAAAGGGAAATAAATGATGTGGTCTTGGTTGGGCAGATCTAGTGGGGCCAGTGAGTACTCCGTGCCTGGCGGCACCACCCACTGCCACTTGCCTGTCCAAACCTTCCATGCCTGAATTATGAGTGAGAGTCTCTCATGATTAGAGTCCTGCATAAGGTGCTCTGAGGGTTGGAATCTCCAGGACAGTGCTAGAAACCATTCAACCCTCCTCGTGCATGGGGTCACTTTATACTCTAGATTTTTCCCTTACAACTTCCTAAAGTCTTGACCTCAAACTTCACTGTTTAATCAACTCCATGTCCAGAAAACTTAGATTTAACCTTAAGTTGCATCATGTTTAGAAGGCATCAAAATACAAGCCATGTCTGAGGACCATGTCCGAGGTCTAAGAAAAACATTCCTTTTGTTTCCAGCAGGTGGCACTATTGCTATGAGGCTGCCTTTCTTCTGAAGTCAGAACCAAGAGGAATCAGCAAATCTTAACAACACAGCATGTTTAATTCAAGGATTGGATTAAATTGAAAAAGTAAAAACCTTAACCAAGTGACAAATTGATTTTCACCCATATTCCAATGAACAAAGCACATTCCGTGCAGTTTTTGCAAAAAAAAAAAAAAGCCTATCCTGCATCTAATATTAAAGACAATCAGACAAACCTCTACTCCAGAACTAGCCAGTACCCTTCAAAAATACCAAATGCACGAAGACAGACCATAGTTAAGGAATTATTCTAGATTAAATGATACTAAAGTGACATGATAACTAAATGCCATACATGATCTCTGATTGGATGCTGGGCAAGAAAAACAAAACTGCTCTATATCATTGAAGCAAACTGCAAAATCTGAATGTGGATGATAGATTAAACAATAGTATTATATAAATGTTAAATTTCCTGATTTCTATAATGCTATGGTGATTACATAAGAGAATGCCTTCAATTTTAGGAGCACTTGTAAATGAAAGGTGTGAAGAATTCATGTCTTCAAGTAATTCTCAGATGTTCATTTAAAAATATGCTTTTGTTTTTATATTTTCTACATATTAAAATTATATCAAAATAAAAATTACCAGAATAGTTACATTTTTCCACTTTCCTCCCCAAATTTTCCCAAATACTAAAATATGTATACCCATAGCATACTCCACTGAGAGCAGCTCTCTCATCAGTCTTTCAACAGTTCATGAATTGTTTCAAGTTGCTTCCTGTTTCTCTCTGAGTTCTCCAAGTCCAGCCCCATCCCCGTGTGGTTTGTTGTAATGATGTCATCTGCCTTGCAATCTCTCATTTTTCAATATGCTTTGTAGATTCATTTCCAATAATCAGCATATGTTTGCTTATGTAAACATGACAACATGTTTAGAAAACATCATCAGAATATCTAAAATCCTAGAATGAATCTTTGAACCTGAGAGCCAAAGAAATTTTAGAAGTTACTTTTCAACTAGTGTCCTCTCTCATCTTCCACCCCAACTTTTGGGAGATGAAATGAAAAAGCTATAAAACTGACCCAAGTTTACACAGTCATTTAGTTGCAGAACCAAGTAAATTCCCCATTATTCCTGTCCTCAACCCAGTACCCTGTCCCTCACTTTACATCTTATACTGAGAAAATATACAAGATAGAAAGTAAGGAACTAACAGGCCACAGAACAATAAAGAGCAACTGTTGTTTCATGAAAAGAAATTTGAAATACTACTAAAATAAAAATAAAAATACAGTGTCCCTGTAGCATGCTCCTTTTAGGTCTTTAGGGAATAGACCGAGAAGGGGAATGGCTGGGTCAAATGGTGGTTCCATTCCCAGCTTTCCAAGAAATCTCCATACCGCTTTCCAAATTGGCTGCACCAATTTGCAGTCCCACCAACAATGTACAAGTGTACCCTTTTCCCCACAACCTCGCCAGCACTTATTGTTGTTCGACTTCATAATGGCTGCCAATCTTACTGGAGTGAGATGGTATCTTAGGGTAGTTTTGATTTGCATTTCTCTGACTGCTAGAGATGGTGAGCATTTTTTCATGTATTTATTGATTGATTGTATATCCTCCTCTGAGAAGTGTCTGTTCAAGTCCTTGGCCCATTTGTTGATTGGGTTATTTGTTATCTTATTGTCTAATTTTCTGAGTTCTTTATATATTCTGGATATTAGGGCTCTATCTGAAGTGTGAGGAGAGCATGCTACAGGGACACTGCTACATCGATGTTCATAGCAGCACAATTCACAATAGCAAGACTGTGGAATCAACCTAGATGCCCTTCAATAGAGGAATGGATAAAAAAATGTGGCATTTATACACAATGGAGTATTACTCTGCAGTAAAAAATGACAAAATCATAGAATTTGGGGGGAAATGGATGGCATTAGAGCAGATTATGCTAAGCGAAGCTAGCCAAGCCCTAAAAAACAAATGCCAAATGTCTCCTTTGATATAAGGAGAGTAACTAAGAACAGACTAGGGAAGAAGAGCACGAGAAGAAGACCAACATTAAACAAGGATGAGAGGTGGGAGGGAAAGGGAGAGAGAAGGGAAATTGCATGGAAATGGAAGGAGACCCTCAGGGTTATACAAAATTACATACAAGAGGAAGTGAGGGAAAGGGAAAAACAGTACAAGGGGGAGGAATGAATTACAGTAGTGGGGGTAGAGAGAGAAGAGGGGAGGGGAGGGGAGGGGAGGGGGGATAGTAGAGGATAGGAAAGGCAGCAGAATACAACAGACATGAGTTTATCAATATGTAAAGCAATGAAGTGTAACTGATGTGATTCTGCAAGCTGTATACGGGGTAAAATGGGAGCTCATAACCCACTTGAATCAAAATGTGAAATATGATATATCAAGAACTATGTAATGTTTTGAACAACCAACATTAAAAAAATAAATTAAAAAAAAAGAAAAAAAATACAATATGCAAAATTTACCTCATTTTCAAACTTAAAAACAATTCATATTTGTTAATCATGCTCTGGACAGTACCTTCAGGTGCCCAGTAATAGAAGACCATTATTTTTTCTTCCCCTCCTCCTTTTCTCTGGGGAAGCTGGTGGTAGTAGGTATTGAACCCTGGTGAGCTTTACCACTGAGCTACATACCCAGGCCTTTATTTTTAAATTTTGAGACAGAGACTTGTTAAGTTGCTGAGGTTCTCCCAAAATTGTTGAGACTGATCTCAAACTTGCAATACTCCTGCCTCAGCCTCCCTAATCTCTTGGATCACAGGCATAAGGCACCATTACTTAGTATACCATTAGTACATTATTTCTTCTTTACAGTGAAAGTTCTCAGTTAGAAATGCCAGAGGGGCACTTGGACAACAATCAATAGACAAGAGCAGTTGTCAAACATAGGAGACTCCTAGAAAGATCCCATTGGAATATTTCTGCAGAAGCAAAGTGTGGGTCACAATGCAAAAAAGAAAAGAGAGAGAGAGAAAGAGGAAGAAAGAAAAAAAGAAAGAAAAAGTCAGGCACTACCTCTCTGGCCCTCTCAGGTGTTATGTGACCAGGAACAAAAGAAAGAGCCTTTCCGGGATAGCTTGAAATTCAGGCCACCAATCCTCTATTCTGCCACTCCACACTAGGGCAGAGCTACCTCTCACTTCTCACCTGAGAGGTTTAAAAGCCTAAAGCCTTTCAGGCCCAGCACTTTGCAGATTCAGAGGGGCTTCTCCATCTAGTCTTTAGGCAAATATTTTATTAGCTCTGATGACTTCATGATCAGCCTTGTGCCTCTGTGGTAAGCTGAAATAAGTCCACTGGAGAGTCAGGAGCCCTGGTGCTGACCAGTGGTGGAAACCTTCTCATTCCATGGTGGGTCTGCCTGGTCTCTTTCCTCAGCACCAGCTTCCCAGGTGGGAAATGACGAAGTGCTCCTGCTATCTTCAAGGTGAAACAGGCAAGAATGATAGAGGAGGACAGGGAGCCCACTGGGGCAGAGGGCTTCTGCTTACAGATTGGAGAAGAGTGATGCTACAGGGATGCCATCCTTGCTCACTTCCTGTCTGCTCTCTAACTTTCCATTTTAATAATCAGGAAGTTATCATCTGCCAACTGCCCCAATTATTCTTGGGCTTGTTTTGGCTGTTTTAGTCCCTTGCTGTTGCTATAATACCACAGACTGAGTAATTCATGAACAAAACAAATTTATTTCCTAAATTCTGGAGGCTGGGAATTGCAAGGTCAAGGGCAAGGCTACATTTGGTGAGCACCTTCCAATGCATCATAACATGGCAGAAGGCAGCGTAAGACAAGAAAGGGAAAGCATGCTATGGAAAGCTGAATTTGTAATAAACCACCTCTGCAATTTACCATTAATTCATGAATGGTTTAATCTATTCATGAGGGCAGAGCCTTCATGACCCAGTCACCTTCCAAAGGCTCCAACTTTCACATTGCTGTAATGGGACCCCATTTCCAAAACATAAATTCCAGGAGACATGCCCAAACCACACCACTGGCTCACTTACTGATCAAACCAAAGAAGCTTCTAAATTGGAGAACATTATCATGTGTTTTAACTTAGCTCTGTGTCTGAAATGTCCTCAGACTATTTTTTTCTTTTACTATGAAATAACTTTTTCTCCAGCTCACTGCACACACACACACACACACACACACACACACACACCCTTGTCCTGCCTTCTGCCGCAGGCTGGAATTCTCACTGTTCCACCCAACCCCAACGTCATCCCTACTTTCCAACCCTTTGGGAAGATATCTTACAATTCCAAGAAAACTTTCTTTTTTAAGTGATCTGGGAAGAAGTTCTGTGGCTGCCCTAGGCAGGATCTTGCTGAAGCAAACACTGTTTGGTCTGACGGTTCAGCATTGTCAATGTTTGTTTCTGCCACTTCAGGAGGAGTAAGCCTAATTTCATGTTCTATAAGCAAACAGGAAGAGTGGGTATGGCTACATGTGTTAGCAAGTTCACCAAATGGGAGATGCTGTGTCTTAATTTAGGTAATCCCCAAACTCTTGAAACAGTGACTTGTATGTAGATGCTTTACTCAAGAAATGATCCCAGGAAGCCCGAGTGGAGAGGTGGGAAACAAAACAGGGAAGAAGAAAAGAGGAAATGTCAATAAAGAGTGTTTTCAGCGTCCTTCTGCTGTGAGCCTCTGGGACTTACTACCACGGGAATGGAAAGTGCCTCAGCTGAGTAGAACACAATTTAATTTTCCCACCAAGGGCCTCAAGAAAGTTGGGGAGTTTATCCATTGACTCTCATTTGTTAGTGATTTAGGGTTTTTTGAGAAGTGAAGGGAACATTGACTTGTCCTGTCCATAGTTGTTGGCAGCAGAGAAGAGAGTTCAAGAAATATGGACAAGCAGAGATTAGCCTTGTCTGGGCCTCGCTTTCCATGTGAAGCCTGGAAAGAGTCAGAGTTTTCCTGACTCCTTTGGCCTAATATAATTTAGCAAAATTAACAATAGGTGCAAATGGCAGTTAGATGATTGGGTTAGAACCTCTCCAGCCTCCAAGCATCTCAGCAGTCTTGATAAGACAAAGGCTAGTTATTTTTCTTCATGGCTAAGATCAGATGGATGGTAACTGCTAGGAAAGAAGTTGATGGTCCCCTAAAACAGAAAGACTAGAATAGAGCTGAACCCACGCAAGAGGCAGACTCCAGTTCAGATGCCACCGCAGCTTACTGATGACTGCTGCTAGAAGCATGCTGATGAATAAAGTCATAAGATGGCACTTGAGTGGCTGGACAATTGGCAGAGTGGACAGATGCCTGCTGTGGGCCTGTCCTCACCTCCCATTCCCATACCTACAATTTAAACACATTCCCAGAGGGACAATAAGAGGTAGAAGACTGAGTCAACCCACATTACCCAGGATTGGTTAAAAAGAAGCTCTTATTACCTGGTGAGCAGTATAGAACCTAAGGTTATCAATAGAAAAATAGTATGACCTTCTTTTTTCATGCCCAGGCTTTTAGCCTGAGAAATTCATCCTCATTACAGGTCATATAATGGTTTCTCCCCCGACCCCTGCCTTTTATTTTTTGCCTTTAATTTAGAAGACTAAGTACATTTGAGCTTTTTGAGTTTGAACTTGGTTGGTATTAGGTTGGGTTTTCTTCCTAGTAGACCTGAAACAAGAAGCCAAGTGCAAGTACTTAATTTGTAATAATCTCAGGACCCACTAATGAGGGAGTATAGAAATTGGATAAGGAGAAAAACAAGTAAAATAAAGGATAAAACTTGTCTTATCTTTGGTTTCGGGGGCTTAATTCCAGTAAGAACTGGGAGACAGTGTAGAATATGCTTTGCAGTTGTCCCATCCCAGAGGCAGGAGAACTGGGACATTTAGACTTAATTAACCAACATTTATTAGTGATTGCTTGAGTAGTGCTGATTGTTGGTCGTTGGACATGACCAAGCCAGCACTGGTGGACTACCTCAAGAAGGCTCAGGATACTCTCAGGCAGTGTTCCAGGTGCTTGGGATAGGAAGCCAAGCCAATGGTAACACATGCAGAAAGAGCAAGTGTCAAGGGGATGGGGATGGTACACTGACAGCATCCACTGACAGCATCCACTGTGAAAGCCTAGTCTCTCCTATTAAAATCCAAAGTGCACATATAAATCAGTTTCTGGATGTCACATCATTATGCTAGTTCAAGTGTTTTTCACAACTTCAGGTTCACTGTGACCAAATGTGAAGTCTTCATGACCGCAAATTCTCAGTCCACTGGGCATGCTCTTATCAAGCCTTTTTATTCCACCAGTGGACAGTGTAGTCAGAAAGGAAAATGATGCAGTGAAAAAGCAAATGTGGAGTTGTGATATCTGGTGGGTGGGAAGGGTAGGAGGGGAGAGGAAACAAAGGGAGGTTGGCTTTGATCAGTGTATGCTACGTGTTGAAATATCACACAGAATCCCATTAATATGCAGAATAAGTACATGTTAATCAAAAATAAAATAATTTTTAAAAAGTAATAGTATTTGGAGTGTACTTCAGGTAACACGAAAAGGCCACTCTTGCCTGTACACAAAAGCAATTGGTTTGGATGGATGGTAGGGTAACCACCCCCACTCAGGCTTCCTTGGATCTGGAAGGATTTTTTTAATCAACAGGCAGATCACTGCAACCCAAATAGAACTATTTCCTGTGAGCAACTGGAAGGTTCAAAAAATATGTCCTTAGAACTTGCACTCCCTGATGTCTTTGAGTGTGCTTTCCTGATAATTTCTCCTTTATGTTTATGACACTCAACATACTTCCTAAGATTTATGTGTCACAAGGCTGCATGTCAGTGAACCTCAAACTCAGTCCTCCTGAGGACTGCCACACACTCTTTATCTTGCTTGGTATTTCTGCAGGACATAAAAATGACCCATTTTTCATAGGACTATCCTTTTTTTGCATTTAGAGTTATTATTCTCTGGTGACTTTCCTATCTCTGTGGCTACTCAGTGACATTCTGAGTTTTTTTTTTCTGTTGCCTTCACCTGATCCTAATACTCTCTAGGACTTTATTTTCATGCCTTTTCCATTTTGAATTTCCTCTCTTTCATCCTTTTCTCTGCGTACATCCCAAACTACAACCATGACCCATAAACTTATAAGCCTCACTTTATCCTGAACCCCAAATTTTGTTCCAAGATGTTTACTGACCCCACTAACACAAGGACTTGCCCATTTTATTCTCTTCTTCATTACATCTGCTCTTCCATCTCTGTTCCATAGCCTGATGGGTGGCCCTACCTCTCACTTGATCAACAAAGCCAGCAAGAAAGACATTATCCTACCTGTCTCTATCTTTCCACTGATTCATTCAAGCTCTGAGTCCCTTGACGTTATCAACATAAAACTTTTTAATGTATTTCCCCAGCTCATCTCTCACTTTGATTAATACAGGGATGTCCTAAATGATCCATTTTCTCTAGAGTTGGCTTCACTCCAATGCCTCTTCCACATACTTCCAGGCTCTGTCTAAAATGGAATGTTAAAAATATATCTCCTCTACTACAAAAGGTTGGTGGCTTGGTGGCTTAGGCTTCCCAAGGCTCAGGATTAGTTCAAATTCCTCAGTATGACATACACTATCTCCAGTTCATCATCAATCTGCCTTTCCAATCTCTCTCTCCTTCTCTCTGTCTTTATCTCACTCTTAGTCCCTGTCTCTTCTTTATTTCTTTGTCTCCCCCTGTGTCTCTCTTTCTCTCTGTTTATCTCTCTCTTACTCTTAGTCTCTGTCTCTCTCTATCCATCTCATCTCCCTCACATACACACACCTCCACACCATTGCTGCTGATGTTCAAATATTCTTGTCCTTACTCTTGCCATTGGTTCATATCAAAGTTCCATTAATTCTTTAATAATAGAGCCTCACTCTCCTGGAATAAATCAGATGCCTCTTGTCCTCTTGGAATCCTCTATATTCCTTTAAAGAATTGTATGACAGTATATTGGGATTATCCATTAACTATCATCTCACCAAGGACAGGGACCACATGCTTTCAATTTGACTCTCCCAGCCCATCACCCAGCTCTTGGCATAGAGTTGTAGCCCCCCAAATGTTTGATGCAAAATGGCAGAATGAATCAATGATACCTGATAGTGGTAGCCATGGAAACATGTAGTTTGACAATGGTCAATGCTCATGTGCCTCTAAATGTTTCTATTCCAACCTACTCATGGCAGCCAAGGCAGAGGCTGCCCCAGCCTCCCTCCCTCTGGACTTCTCCGCATCCCACTCCAAGTGTAAGAAAGGAGAAGAATGCTGACTTTGCCTTGACTATGGGAGACTTTGCAAGTTCCAGAAAACTGATTTTTCCAGGCCTGCGTGGCTTGGCATAAAAGTCAGACAGACTTTTATTGAATCTGGCCCTAGCCAGTTAGATTTTTGACCTTAGCAATGTGGCCAATAGATTCAACCATGGACACTTTCTCCTTTTAACTTCCTGGGCTCACTTTCAAAGGTCAGCAGTAGGTCCAGCCATTACACTGTCCCTGGGACCTGTTTCCCCTGTTTCTGTGGCATCTGTAACTGTGACTAAGCTGTGGTTCCATTTCTGAGGATCAGCACAATGGCAACAGCACGCACAGCAGGGGAAGTGTGCCTCTGGTGCTTGCTGGCTGCTTATGTTCGTCACTGGTCCCTGTAATTGGAAGGTTGTATTGCCTTACAATTATGCAAAGGGTAATAAAAAGAAAATTAGAGAAAACATATGAGTATAACATCAAATCTAAACCACTGATATTTTGTAATTTTACACAAATACAATACAGATTTTTCTCCCCAAAATCCACTCCACTGTAGTGAATACTGAACAGAGGAAGCTTAGAAAGCTCTACTTTAAAAGCCAGGCACAAATATTGAATCTTTCAGTCTTTGAACATGATACAGAACACTGTAAGTACCAATTCAATTAAGACAGGAATCCAAGGTTGTTGTTTCTTCTTATGAAAAGCATTGATTAAGAGGTCCAGGAATGCAGCATACTGCATGGAAAATGGATACCTTTCATAGCGGCAGGGACTCTGTCACATCTTTCTATGATGGTCTCTGCAGAAGTCCTCATCAGCTCAGCTTACTAGTTCAGAAGACACTCTACCTATCATAAAAAGAAAAAAAAGAAAGAAAGAAAAGAAAGTGAAAGAGAAACATCCCCTTCTAAGAAGGTACAAGATTTCACTTTTCAAAAAAGGAGAAAACAATCTGAATATTCACCTTAAAATGAAGATCCCTGTGAACAAGCTACTCTGTAGGTTCAACAAAATGGTATGATTTACCGGTTTCTTTTTCTGGTAAGAAAATGAATCCACATTTTCTCATATGTCTTACTGTAGGCATATTGTAAGAACTTTTAAGACATTTCATTCAGCACTCTCTATATAAATTATGATATGAAATATCCTTGGGAGAAAGATAATACCTGCAACCATTCTCTTAGTTCAGACTCATTAGACAGTATTTCTCTGGCTCCTCCCATGTCTACATACATTTCCACTTTGCATACACAAAAAATAGGTTACTTTATTTATTTTTACACAATCACAGGTCTTGCAATAATACGATTATAAAGCTAAAGAAAAAAAAAACAATATGTATTGTGGTGCTTTGGCAATGATTCTATTTCCTTTATCATCATAATGGACTGAAGAAGTATCTCAGTTATTGGTCATGCCTATATTTATGTTCAGAATCTTTGCCGAGATGGCAAATACTATTTGTATTGATTTATTGCTTCATCATTTTTTGCTCCTCTCAATCTTGTCCTCAAGGGCAGGTGCTCTGGACCCTTCAACTCCATTCATGTCTTTTCTAGAATGTGTGTTGGGTGAACCAGAAAAATGAGGAAAGGCTACTGCCTTGGTCCTGAGTTGAGCTCTTAATGTGTACAAGTTAAGTCTGTTGCCTGCTCATGGAACCAACTGGAAAACCATGGGCTTCCTCAAGGAAATGGACTAGATGAAGTACGACCCTAGCATTTTTTTGGCGGCCGCCAGGGTTTCTGAGCTTCTTTAAACTTAACGTGCTTAGCATCTGGACTGGCTTAGCTTTCCCTCAGCAATGTTTTGGATACTTTAATGGGTAGGAAGTACCTTCTCATTTTCTGTCCTTTGGGGAACCAAAACTTATGTACAGATTTTCCTCTCAGTTTGGAGTGAGAGGCCTGGAATCAAAGCCAAGTTATTTTTTTTCCCCTTCCCTCCTTCTTCTCTGAAATGTGCCACTTACCCAATGCCCAGGAACGTGTCTCTGGTGGAGGCAGAAGACAGCCTGAGGTTTCATGGATTTAGAGTGTCCAGAGAAATGATCAACCTTCTCTTCACAAAGTCTCCTGTACAGGTGACAGAAGATGGCACGTAAGACTAAACATTCTGCTTCATTCTGATCTGATTATTTTTAAATTTATGAATCTTGTTCCTCTTAGTTTTGAAGGGGTGTTTTTAAAAAAAAGTATTTTTCTTGGCTACCAGCTGAGGTTTGTTGAAAACTAAAGCCAGAGTTAAGGGAAAATTTAGAGGATGGGGAAGCATATGGCCTCCCGGGGCTAGTAATGCTCATTTCCCGTTCTTGCACAGGCTTGAAGGCATTTCATAGTTTGTCTTCTTCAGCCAGCAGATGAGGATGGCCAGTGCTGGAGGACACGTTTAAAGGTGTCACAATGAAATCAATGCCATTAAGGTCCAAGCAGACTTTGCCCTATTTCACATTGACACAAACCTAGAATGAGAAATAAAGGTGATTTGAAAAGAAACACGAAATCAAGCCTGTCAAAGAAAAACAAAGTCCTTAAGAAGCCAGGAAACTCCAAAATAAAGAGCCAGCTCCTACAGGTGGGAGACAGAGTGGAGGATGGACTCAAAGCCATGACTCTATCCTAGGATAGCTTCAGCTTTCTTAACCTCTTACTCCATTTTGCAGATACCCTTCCTTCCACAACGGACAAGGTTCAGAAACCTTGGGAATAATATTTAGAACTTTCAATTCCTTCATTTCTTTGTCTTTAGCACCATCAAAAGAGCCAAGAAGCTCAGGACTTATAAATGCACATAGAGCCCTCTCTCTCTGTGCAATCTTCTCTGATGGTTTGCTGGTTCAGTGGCAATAGGTATCCTCATTCTCTAGGGTACTGAAGAACTTCAAAACAGTCAGAGATGCATTGAGCATGAAAACGAAAGAGAGTAGAATAGTGGGAAATTCACTTCTAGAGCAGGTAGAATTCAATGGAAGAAATTTTTAAAAAATAATAACATGCCTAGCATTACAGAACAAACCAAAGCTGCCAGAAACCTGTTTGGCTTGCCTTCTGAATTATTAGACTCTGATTGTAATAATTAGTGGTCTCACACAATCTTACTCAAACAAGCCATATCAAGTCTCATCTCTGCTAATCCAAAGGTGCAATCTCAACCACATCCATCTAAATTAAAACCTTTTTTTTCCTTTGAAAAAATTAATGTATTGAATTTCACAATTGTATTTTTAGTTGAATTCTAAGGCAGCAAAATTCCATAGCAGGAGAAACTTTTCAACTTTGTATTTGTGATATTTCATGTTTACTTTTACACAGATAAATATTCTTCAGTTTTTACAATTGAAGAATTTAAATTAACGGAGGGTGAATCAAATTATATGAAACATATTGACTTTTGTGAACTTAAAGAAATATCCACCATTTAGAGTCTGCAACTTTATTTTAATTTAAACACGGGAGAAAGGAAGAGTGTGATGTAGCACAAAGAAATGTTGCACTTTGGGGGCTGGGGATGTGGCTCAAGTGGTAGTGCGCTCCCCTGGCATGGGTGTGGCCCGGGTTCGATCCTCAGCACCACATACAAACAAAGATGTTGTGTCTGCCAAAAACTAAAAAAAAAAAAAAAATGTAAATAAAATATTTTAAAAAAAGAAATGTTGCACTTTGGATGGGTGAAGAATTTGGGAATTTTTCAGGTGTAGGACATGGGCTCACATGAATACTCTGAAGTCAACTTTGTCTTCTACCCAGCATAGGTGTGTAAGCTAGAAATAATTTTTAAAATATTCAGTGAATAGCTCAAGAATGTGTAAAAAATTACCATAGTGCTTATTAATAACCACAAACAAGATTTATTGATGCCAATTTCTAAACCAAAGAATTGTTAAACTAATTAGATTTCAGCAATATACAAAAATCATGACCAAGTGAGGATTATTCCAAGAAGGAAGAAAAAAATCTAAAGAAAGCCTTAAATTACCAAGTTTTCTTTACTGAGGAAATTGCATATTAGCTATGATGTGTCACTCTGAAGTACTGGTTTATAAACATTTCAGTCCCTTCTCTGATTGGGACATTATACACTATTCAACATATAAAACAGATAAATGTGAAGCTGCTGAGACCAAAGCACCTTTTAGCTTCCCATTACTAACAAAATACTCAAGATAATCAACGTTTAAGGAGGAAAGTTTCACTTTGGTTCACATTTTGGGAGCTTTGGGTCCATAGTTGGGTGGCACTACTGCTTTGGGCCCCTGACTAGGCAGCACATCATGGTGAGAGCATGTGGCAGTAGAAACTGCTCAGCTCATGGTGGCCAGAAGACAAAGGGTAAGAGGAAGGGATTGGGGCCCTGACATCCTCTTGTAGGGCATATCCTAATGACTCAAATTCCCTTTATTAGACATTGATCACCTCCTGCAGGTTCTACTTCCCAATAGTGCCAGAGGCTAGGGACTAAGCCTTCAACACATGGATTTTAGGAGACATTCAAGGTTCAAAGTATAGCAAGCAATTCCAGAGACCAGAGTCCAGGCATCCTCCGTTGGGGCTCAAGGAAGAAGAATTACACACTAACTCACAGTTCAATTATATCCTAATCACTCATGAACATGGAGGCAAAAGTCTTGAAATATCAGCAAATCCACCATTTAAACTGAGAACACTATTTCTACGTCACTGTAGAACGTTTTTCTAGGATATGTTGTTACAAAGGCCAAGTTACAGAAAAAAGTATATTGAATTCTAGTGCTATCTAGAAAAGTAAAATAATATCAATATGTGCCTATGTGAATTTTTTAAAAATCAGAAAATGAAAATATTTTAAATGTTGTGCTATGAAAGGATGGCATAAAACAAAGAATTCAGGAATACCAATTAAACTTTTTTATCATTCTTATTTACGGATTTGATTTTGGAACCATGTAAATATTTTTATATAATTTGAATAAACAAGCAAATTAAACGATCCTTGAAAGTAAAAGGCAACTGAGTATGTGGCTAGTGGTGTAAAGGCATTGAGAGGAACTGTTCCTAATTACTTTAAAGCATATTATTCAACTGGACATCACTAGGCAGATATTTCCTACAGATAAAAGACCTGCCAAACAATATTCAAGCTTTGGGATTTTTTCTTTATTCATTTTTCATCAGAGGCAATAATGATGGTGTTGTGTGTTGTAGGTATGACAAAAACCATGTTGTTATTTTGTTATTGTTTTTCCAGTATGTCTTCATGATGTATTTTATCAAAAAAAAAAAGAAAGAAAAAGAAAGGAAGGAAGGGGAAAGAGAGCATCTCCTAGCAGTATAAAGAGAAATAATTAGAAACAAGGACACAGCTAAGAGCAACAAGGTAATAGGTTCTGTATCAAATTGTGTTCTTTAAATACCGTTTCTCATTAAAAGCAACAGGAACTAACTCTGGACAAAAACTGTGTAAAGTAAGTTTGAGATACATTATTTATGGAAAAAAAGGATACAACCAAAACTTCTGGAATACCTGTTTGAAGAATTCTGTAGATTCTCTCACCAGTGAAAAAATTAACTTATGAAAATTATAAAACACAATCAATTAAAGTACCTGAAAATTGACTTAAGGTCATACCACTAACTGAAAAGCACTTGTTCAATAAAATCTACTAAATCTTGGAAAGAACTGTGGGTGTCTGTGGGATCTGGTGCGACCTGCTCCCATCAATCACCCCACCTCCAACTCTGCATTAATAAAGCTCTACTTTAGATGGGTGTGGTGGAGTATATCAGCTCCTTTTACCCTCCTTGAGTTATAAGGCTGTAGTTTCATCCAAGCCTGTTGGAATTTCTCAGCCCTCTTTTCTGGGTGCAGTCATGATGGGGAATTGCTTCTCTGCCCAGCTTCCACTCACCTGGAGGAGCTATCCAAAGCTTTTCAGGATAACAATACTGAGACAATATTGGTTTCTGCCACTCTCCAGTTTCTCCCTATGTGATCAAAATTCCACTCAGGGAGAGGAATACTGCAGGCAAATATTTTCCCCTCCCAATTCCCACTCAAAAAGATGTCACTCTGGAAGAAATACATCATCCCCAACCCCAGCTCTGGTGCAGTGGAGCACCAGAGAATATTGTCAACAGGGCAAGATGAGAGTATTGGCAGCTCTACAGATCTACTGAGGACTGACATTATTTGGAATAATATCTGGAGAAAACTGTGTCTTAAGGCATTGCTAAAAACAATAGAGATCTTAGTAGGAAGCCACAAGAGAAGACTAATGACTCAGAGAAACTAGTTGCAACAAATAAAAGAAGTTTAACCAGAGAACCAGGGAATGAGAGAGTTTTGTTTTTTTTAAGGGCCTGCTAATATTACTTTTAATCTGGAGGTTCTGGATTGTATGCAGATGTGCTAGGTTACACCCACCCAGGAGCACTCACTTGGATACTTGAGAACTTCTAGCTCCTTTCTAAATGGAGGGTAGATGTAAAGATATAGCCACAAAGAATTCTTACAAACTTGAAAAGCACCAACTCTGACTTATTATGGGCTGAATATTAAGCCAGTGGTGACTTCCAAAAATCCAAACTTAAAAACCAAAATAAAGGAGAAAACCTGTAGAATGTATCAGAGGCAATATCCTTTGGAGGAAATTCATAAGAGTCCAGGCAAACTACCAAAAAAATTAACTAATAAAACTCAACAATGGAGGAGTGGGCTAACTGGGTCAAATGGTGCTTCCATTCCAAGTTTTCTGAGGAATCTCCATACTGCTTTGCAGAATGGTTGCACCAATTGCAGCCCCACCACCCATGTATGAGTGTACCTTTTTCCCCACATGTTCACCTATACTTGTATTCTTGATAATTGCCCTTCTGACTGGAGTGAGATGAAATCTTAGAATAGTTTTAATTTGCATTTCTATAATTGCTAGAAATGTTGAACATTTTCATGTATTTGTTGATCAATTGTATTTCTTCTTCTGTGAAGTGTGTACAGTTCCTTAGCCCATTTATTGATTGGGTTATTTGGGGGTTTTTGGTGTTGAGTTTTTTTGAGTTCTTTATATATCCTGCTTTATCTGAGATGCATGCAGTAAAAATTTTCTCTCATTCTCTTCACTTCATTTTTTTTAGGTATACATGGACACAATATCTTTATTTTGTTCATTTATTATTTTTACTGTGGTGCTGATAATCAAACCCAGTGTCTCACATGTGTGAGACAAGTGCTTTGCCACTAAGCCACAACCCCTTGATTTTACTTCTTGTGCTTTAGGAGTCTTGTTAAAGAAGCCAGGTCCTAAGCCAACATGATGAAGATTTGGGCCTACTTTTTCTTCTATTAGGCACAGGGTCTCTGTTCTAGTGCCTAAGTCTTTGATCCACTTTGAGTTGAGTTTTGTACAGGGAGTTGATGACCAGGATCTATAGTTGTTACAACATATTATATAAATTATCTGGTTTCCAGTGAAAAATGGAACATGCAAAAAGAAAAAAAAAAACAACAAGATAGTGTCATTTTGTACCAGGCAACATAAACTATATTTGAGAGGACCCAGATGTTAGATGTAGGAGGCAAAAGTTTCAAGGCAGCTACTATAAATAATTTAGCAGAATAAAGAGAACCCGTGTTTAGTGAATTAAGGGATAGATTGATGAAATGATTTATCAAATATTGAATAGCAATTAAGAGATAGAAATTCTGGCATTAAATTGTACACTGATATAAAATTTCACTAGAAGAGCTCAAAAGTAGATTTTAATTGGTAGGGTGAAAAAATTGGATCATCAAACATAAATACATCATTAAAGAATATATAATCTTGGGCTGGAGTTGTGGCTCAGAGGTAGAGCATTCACCTACCATGTGTGAAGCCCTGGGTTTGATCCTCAGAATCACATATAAATAAATAAAATAAAGATTTTTTTAAAATAAAAAAAATGATATAATCTGAATAACAGAAAAATAGAAAAAATATAAAACTTAAAAAAATCCTCAAAGAGCCACAGAGAACCATTAAGTATATCAACATACACATAATAGGAGCATCAGATAAAAAAAAATAGCAAAAGAATGTACAAAATATTTGAGGAATTAATGACTATGTATGATAAAAAAGTTAATATATATAGTCAAAAGTTCAACCAACTCTATGGAGGATATAAGCACAAAGGGATTCACAGAGAGATAGGTATCATTATCAAAACTTTGCAAGACAAAGCCGAAAAAGTGACATGAGAAAAAAATCATGTCTTTGTGTATATAAGGAAACCCCAATAAGATTAACACATGACTTATCAGAAATGGAGGACAGAAGGCAGTGTAACAACATACCCAAAGCACTAAAAAAAACCTGTCAACTAAGAATCCTATAACTGTCTTTCAAAAATCAAGGAAAGGAGAAGTTGACTTTTATTCATGGCAACATGAGGAGCTCTGCTAAACAGAATATCAGAAAATCCAAGGGAGATTATTTTAAAGCAACAATTTACAGTTACTAAAAATAGTCCCCCAAACAAATAACAAGTGAATAAGCATCGATTGAAGAAAATTAATGGAAATTCTGCAAGAAAGGCAAGAACCTGAGGTGTAGGAATCAATACTGCACTGTTTTCATTTCCCCAACTCTATCAGCAAGGCAGAGACTCCACTCTAGTGTTCTGCAGTTAAGAATGCAGAGCTGTCTCCTTTTACCATAGAAGGCTTTATTCCCATGTGAATCAAGACTGCAGCATTTCTTACCCTCTCCTACTTATGAAGACCGTAGTTCCAGGAGAGTGCAGTATCCTACACTGAGACCTCAATTCCTTGATGGAGGTGTAACCTAAAAGAAAAAGTTGTTATTTCCCCTACTTACAGCTCCAGAGAACTGGCTCAATGAATTTTCCTGTGGAGAAAAGCAATCTGTACATAGAACCCTTCTAATAAGGAACTAATTTCATTTGCAACAGAGCAAGTTCAGAGCAAGTGCCATAAGAGAAGTTCAAGCCTAAGAACACTCTTAAGAACAGTGGAGGTTGTGGCAAAAGACAATTGAAAGAACATTCTTAGATTTAGTCCAAACTGCCTGCCAGAAAGAAACAGAATAAGACAACGGGTGGGAGTCCTTCTGGGGACAGAACAAATATCACACAAAAGGTCAGAAAGTATTCCTTCAAAGGAGCCAGATTGGAATTGGAGGTAAAGTAATCTATGCCCCAGTGAATTATTGAAAACAATAATCAGCCACATTAGTTGAATTTGACAGGTATGTTGTTGGAGAAAGAGAAAGAGCCCTATTAAATATCACATTTATACCCAGGTGAGTATAGACATACCCCACACTGTACCTCCCAAAGAAATATCAGAGGCTTACTACTATGGGAGGAGAGGCAAACAGACTTCACTTAAACAATCCAGTCAGTCACTAAAATATAAACAAGTAAACAACAATATTATCCCAGAATTGGGTGGAGGACAACTATTCATAGTAATTACAATACATAATCGAATTTTCCAAGGCAATGTAAACTGCCTGAGAGTGACCAGGTGTCAAATTTAAAAGCCAAAGACTTCAAAATATTCATTATAATTATGTTCAAAAACTATAAGAAAGCATTATGCCAGAAGAAAACTATAATGATAATGTTACATCAAAGAAAATATCAATAAAGAGAAAGAAGTAATAAAAGGGAGCCAACTAGAAATTCTGAAATTGAAAAACTACCATGACCAAAATTTTACAACTCACTGAGGGGCTGCACAGTAGATGTGAACTGAAACAGAGAAAGTTAGCAAACTTAAAAATAAATTGATAGCTACTGTGTCAGCTGAAGAACAGAGAGATTAAAAAGAATGGAGAAAAATAAAGACATTATTGAGACAATATCAAACGCTTGGACATAAGTACACCCAAAGAAAGGTGAGAGAAAAGAGCAGAAAAACATTAAAAAAACGGTACTGGCAGCAAATTTCCAGATTATTGGAAAATAATAACCTACACATCCAGGATCCCAAGTAAGACAAACATTAGGAGACACATGACAGCCAAAGACAGGAAGATCCAGAATGCAGCAAGGGAACAGAACCCCCAGGAGGTGAACAGCTCAGTTCTCAGCAGAAACAAGGGAAGACAGAAAGCAGCATGATAGAATATTCAAAGTGCTCAAGCAGCGAAAAAGAAGAAAAAAAAATCTGCTAACCAAGAATTCGACATCCAGCAAAGCTATCTTTCAGAAATGAAGATGAAATTAGCAATTTTCTTAATAAACAAAAGACGAATAATTCATTGCTATCAAATTCATCTTAACAAGAAACATCCATGGAAGTTCACCAGACTTAAAGCAGACACTAATTCAAATTCACATACAACAAAATGAAGAAAACTGGATAAGGTAAATGTTCCTTGCCTTCTGTCCTCCAAACACAGGAAAAGGCCATGAAGGACCGTGAGTTGTGCCTCTGTCAGCATACCAGACAGATAGGGATATAGAGTAGAGAGGTTTGAATCAGCGGAAGCACTCAGGCCAAATACTTAAGTAAATACACAAACCAATGTTCACTCAGAAGTCATGAAGACAACAGGTTCTTAGATAACAAAGCACCATTTCCCAGTGGTCCCAACCATCTCTTTTCTTGTTTCCTTCTGTGTTTGTTTCTAATTTGTGCTTCCAGAAGTGCTTGAAATTTTTCATATTGTTACCAATATTTGCATTTTTTGTTGAGGAACACTTACAATAATAAACAATTCATACATGCTTAAATATATATATATATATAATATATATATATATTATATATATATATATATTTATAAATGCATAAAATGTATAAAATATCTGCATAATATAGACACTTACCATATAAACATATTCACAAATGCCTATATGTATATACAGGGACATGCATTATGATGTTTTACTTTTAGGAATTGAACATTGAATGTATCATTTCTAAGAATTGCAAATAACTATCAGATTTGACAAAAAGGGCACATGTGATTTTTTTTTTTTTTGCTTTATATGGTTTTATTAACTTTTTTTTTTTACAAATAATACCTAAATAATCCTCTATTTTAGTATATTCATGGTTTTAGCTTTTGCTTCTATGTTCAAATAAACAGCATTACATTTAAAGTATCATGGGATATTTTCTAGAAATTAAAAGACATGGTGATGTTTAACAATGGATTACATTACAGAAATTAGTAATTATTTTAGTTTAATAAGTTTAATAAACATTTGAATAATAGTGTCCTAATTATATCATCTTGTGTATTGCTTTCTATTGTCTTTTTCAGGTTTCTCACATAAATAACCCAATTTAATTCATTACAGAAAAAATTATGAATGTCAAACAATCTCCTCTTATGTATAACTAAAAACAACAAATAAAAAAATAAAAACTAAATTATATCACAGAAAATGCTTTCATCACTAGCTGCTCTTTAAGTGGGCAAACTTAATAAACTTAATATTTTTAAAGAATGACCCATGCACTTATACAAAAATGTATACATGTATTACATGTGCATGCATTTATGTGTGTGTGTGTGAGTGTTTGTGTGATTTCATTGATTTATTTACTCTTGGTAACTATTACAATACATGTTTTATAATGACATTTGAGTAGGCAGTTATGACTGTACAAAAAAATAGGTCACAGCTTGGAGAATTTCTTCCATTTGAGGCCTCGATTGTTCAAAGAGAAATTTTATGCTTTGAGTAAACATTTATTTACAAAAGGAAACCAACAGCAGCAAAACTTCTATCTTACTATTTCTTTTTAAAGTCAAGTTTACTCTAAGTGAAAACACAATAAATCTTCAGTAATAGGGAACAGAACAAAAGTTACTGGAGAAAAACTGTTTAATACCCGATAACAAAACAGAGTCACTCAAAGGAAAGTTCATCTTAAACTATTTATAGCATAACCATCTTCCGTCGTTTGAAGGCTTTTATGTGCTAGTTGGTTCTCTTGGGGATTCCTACTAACATATGTAAAAACCTTTTGTGTTATTCTGAAGGAAACTGTGTGTGTGTGTGTGTGTGTGTGTGTGTGTACACACATATAGATTATATACACAGATATAATTATTACATGTTTATATAATCATTAAATGTTGTGTTGTTATGTATTATACATGAATATCATATATATAATTTCCAATTCATATGCTAAGCTTTAAAGTTAATTTGCACAAAAAAAATTGTTTTTGATAAATTGGCCAAAATTTGAGCTACAGTCTATATTCTCTTTCTATTCATTTTGCAGGATAGCATTAATTCTTATCTTTATTTAACACTTTATTAAGGAAGATTGATGAGCACCCTTCAGAAGTTTCAAATAGAAGTTTGCATGAGAATGAACTGCACTAAACAGAATTCTTACAGCACTTGCAAGTTCACAGGTCATGTGGTTTAAATGTTTACATACTAATTTGACACTTATTCCTCTGATTTAAGCACCACAAATACATACAAATGGTACACAGTAGACAAAATTAAGAAGTCACAAGCTGGGGATAAAGTTTAGTGGTAGAAAGCTTGTTGAGCATGCATGAGGTCATGTTTTCTATCTTCGCTTGGCAAGAAAAAAAGAAGAAGTTGATTTTGATTTCCCTCATAATCTGACTGCCCCTAAGACATTTTATTTCCCAAAATCCCCCTGACCCTATACCATTCACTGAGAAATTTTCTTGTTGAATGAAATTCTAAAAGATCATCCAGGGCTGGGGATTTATGTCAATGGCAAGGAGTTTGCCTAACCTGCACAAGTCTCTGCGTTCAATTTCCAGCAGTGCAAAAAATCAAGAATAAATAAAGTGAAAGATTATCCAAAGAGATTTTTCCATTTGTTAAATCAAACTAGAACTTTTAGTTTCGTTTTGGACTATTTAAAAGAAAACACTGGTGACTTGGGTATCTGTCAACAGATAAATGGTTGAAGAAAGTGTGATACATATACCCAAAGGAGTTTGATTCAGCCATAAAGAAGAACAAAATCATGTTAAATGCCGGAAAATGGATGGATCTGAAGAGCATCGTGTTAAGGGAAATAAGCCGGACTCAGAAAGTCAAGGGTCATATGTTTTCTTTCATATGTGGAATCTAGAGAGGAAAAAGAAGGATCTCATGAAAATAAAAGGGAGACCAGTAGAGTAGAGAGGAAGAGAACCAGGAAGAGGGAGGCACAGAAGGAAAAGGGAGCTTCTAGAAATGAAACGGACCAAATTATATTATATGCAAGTACAAACACATCACAATCCCACTACCATGTGTAACTATAAGGTACCAATAAAAAATTAAATAACTCAACAAAAAAGCTGGTAATGATTTTACTTCAAGTTAGGACTTGCCTGAAGCCAGGAATTAAAGAGTCAAACATCAATGAACCTCCAAGTAGAACCATCACTCAAGAAACCCAGAACACCCAAGAACTACTCTACCACAGACATACTTGGGGTAAATGTGAAAGTCGAATTGAGGATGTGAGGGTACATATGGCAGGGGTCTTCATTTTCATAAGAAAGGCTATCTATGAATATTCTGTTTTCAGATGATTCAGGATTTTTTTTCTGAATCCTAAGAAATTTCGGCATAAAAAATCTTGGTTTCCCCATATAGATCAAGAACACAAACATTTGCTCACGTTTAGGACTCCCTTCCAGATCGGCTCCACTGTGCCCAGAGCTGTGCTTATATTCATCTTGGCCTTTTCTGGAATTTTTTTTTTTGTAGTTCCAAATTAATTTCAGGCTATACTAGAAATCAGAAAAGCAAACACTAACCCTAGATGCCCCTTAACCCTGTTAAGGGTAGCTGGATAGAAATGTCAACCTTCAATGAAATAGCTTTGGCAGAGCATCTGGCAAGATTGCATGTATTGTTTTAATTAAGCATCGCTGTACAAAATGTCTTTTTGTTTTTAAAGCAGGGCACTAATACAAAAAGCAATTTGTCAGGAAGTATAATTATCTTTTGATTAACTACATATTGTTGAATTTGAAGGAAAATGGTTCAATAATTACATTTCTAGACATTTCTAATCTAAATTTGCATAAAATATACAGTTTTTCCTTCCAACAGAAAGAAAATCATACTGTAAAGAAAACATCACTTACAAAATGTTAAATATGTGCATTTTGAATTTGCTATAACTGAAAGCATTTGGAATATCATAACCTTGTCTATTAGAAAGCAAACGTTTCTTTTAGTTTCTCCAGAGGTGTATTACTCCCATAGCTAAGAGAAGAGAGTGTGTTCAAAGTTTACATTGTGTGTTCAAAGTGTTTGTTGTACCTAGTATATGCTGCACCACCTTTCAGCAACTATGACTGAATAGGAATCGAAGTTCAAATACAGAGTTAGTCACATGGGGTGACTAAACCAAAGTTCCTTTGCCTTGTTTTGGATTCTTTGTGAAATATGGAAATCATTACCCCAATTGGTGTGAAGACATTATGAAACCACACTGTCTCATTGGAAGATCAAGAATTGCTATAAGAACTTCAAATTGTCCTTTCTTTCATGTGCCTATATATGGATGAGCAACTTAACAAAGAAGTATTCCCATTTTTGTCTCAGTAAAATGAGAACATACAACACAACATTTCTTTCCGACACATTTATTCAACTTTTGGCAAAGTGTGACAGCCATGAGGTGCTGGGAATTAACAGGTAAATCACAACACAATACCTTCCTCATGAGTTCACATTTTTGGAGTTGAACTTTAAAGTTCTTTCGGCTCAATAATTTCATGCTGGTTTGTGGTAGCAGTCTAAGATGGTCCCCAATCATCCCTTTCTTTTGGAACTCATACTCTTGTGTGGACTCCTTCAAGGGTTGGACTATGTAACTAATTCCTGTGGCAGAAGTGATGGCATGCCATTTCTGAGGCAAATAAGATTATGAAGGATTGTGCTCCTCTTTCTTTTTTCTGGGAGGAGGGAGCTGACATTTTGTGAACCATCCTATAGGAGGATCTTGCTGAAACCTCTGCTTCGAAGCCAGTCTGCAACAGACACATGAATGAGTTTAGGTGTGAATCTTCCAGACCTATTGTAGCCCTGAGATGACTCCAGGCATAATTTGACAGTTCCACTGTAATCTCTTGAGGGATTCTGATTCAAAACCACCCAGCCAATCCACTTCCTGATTTCTGATTCTCATAAACTGTGTGACATAACAGTGGTTTTTAAAGCTGCTAAATTTTAGGTTATTTTATTATGAAGTAATATAAGATTAATTAGGAGGTCTCACTTCAGGATTCTGTGGTCCAATTGAAGACACACTAGTCAGGATATCCAAAGAGCTAAGTTATACTTTCTAATAATGTTGGATAGGTAATTTAAATGTTCTGAATTATTTTCACAATTCACAACATGTGGAATTACATGTCTCATTGGATACCTTATTGGAAACTGGGTCATGACTGTAGACAAAATGAGATGATTATCATTAATACAACAAAGAAGAATTATTATTAAAAAAATCTTGAGAGGATGGACATTGGCAAAAGAGCTGAAAGTGAAAGAAAACTAAAGTTGAATACAGAAGATGTGGTGGTGTAGTGATGTGCTGGAGTTAGGTTTTACTGGCTCACAGAAACAATTGCTGAATTTTCAGGACAAGAAGCTAAATAATAATCACTCTTTAAAAATTAAGTTGTGTGCATGTATGAATATGTAACAATAAATCCAACTAACATGCATAACTCAAAAATCTTAAACAGTAATTTTAAAAATGATGCTATATGAATTTATGATTAAGTAAACTACAATTAAAACAAAAGTTGTAATTATTCAAAACTCACCATTATAATATTTTATTAAATTTTTATTATTACTTATAGTGATCTAGTTGTTCCTATTTTGTCTGTGAAAAGTTGGTATAATGGTAAGCTATGTCATATTCCAACCCAAGTCCACCTTCACTGACATAGCTATTGCAGCTTGATATCAGCAACTGTGGGAGAATTTACACCATGGATATTGGCAAATATTACAAATCTGGGTTCCTCACCCCAAACCCCAGAACCAGTTGTTAAACATTTGTATGGTTCTTATATTAGTCAGGGTTCTATAGAGGAACAGAATCAACAGGAAGTATGATTATAAAAAGGGATTTATTAGATTGGCTTACATGACCAGAAGCTGGATAGACTACAATGGCCATCTGCAAACTGGAGATCTAGAGGAATCAGTAGCTGCACAGTCCAAGAGGCTGAAGCCTCAGAACAAGATGGATCAATGGTGCTACCCTAGTCCAAGACTGAAGACTTCTGGAAACTCCCTGGAGAATCACTGGCAGAATATGCTTTGGAAGAGTGAAGAAGTAAAAGTCTGATATCTTCATGTGATCACAGCAGCAATCAAGAACCAGTTCAAGAAGAATCAAGCTTACATCTGCTGCTGCTTCCTTATTCTTCCAACTTTTACTCCATCCAAGCCACCACCCTATTGCACAGTGCTGCCTACTTTAGGGAGGGTCTCCACTTCAGTTTGCTACTCCACATGCCAATCATTCCTAGATACACCCTCATTGATACACCCAGAAGACTCTTAATCACCATTATTCATTAATACAATCAAGTTGACAATTAATCTTATCCATTACAGTTCTGGATAAGAGTATATAGAGATTTCAAGGCAAATATAAAGAAAATAATGGTCTATTTTCCTATCAGGAGCACACTGAGTATCAAATACAGGATCAGTGTGAGAATGGAGGAGAAAAAAATAGAGGTATTTGGAAAAGATTCTGTAACACAGAAGATATCCAACTCATAAAAAAAAGAAAAGTCAAATGCTATCCTGGTAGGAGTCTATTATTTTCCATAAAACTGAGAAAAAGCTAAGGAAGAAGACCACTGAGGTGAAAATTACTGATTAGAGAATTCAAGGGCAGTTACCTTGCCATGAGGTGTAAACTAGATACATGAAGCAAGAGCTCAGTCTCACTTGCCAATGCTCCATAAGGAGAAAAGTCATCAGGAATGGACAAACCACAACAAAGAAACCTCATGAAAATTATATAACTTAACAGAAAAATAAGACAGGAAAGATCATTTAGAATAAGGTCTGAAGTGCAAGGAAGTTTCAAATAAGAACAGAGTTTCTGGGACAGAGAAACCTTAACAGCAACCTCAAAACAACTTTGGGAGAAGGTAGATCCTACCTCATTAGCACAATAGCATGTATGTATAAGAATTTATACTCAAACTCAAAGAAAAGCATAAAGCTCATCTATTTTATCTGAAATGATAGATGTAACTATTATGTTATGTATTTTCAACTGTATTTTTAGTTATTGTGGACTTTCCATATCTCACTAAACAGCTTTTCAATTTTTTTTCATTTTCCCTAAACTATTTTTAGTGGTTTGAAAAAGAATGAAATAAAGAATCAGAAATTTATTTAGAAAAATCAGAGACCCAGAATAGCCAAAGTAATCCTCAGCAAGAAACTAATACAGGAACCATCATCATACCAGACATAAATTATACTACAGAGCTATAGTAATAAAAACAGCATGGTATTGGCACAAAAACAGACATGAAGACCAATGGAATATAATATTATACACAGAGATATACACACATAAATGTAGTTATCTCATACTAGACAAAGGCACCATGTGGTGTTCAGAAAACTGGAAATCCATATGTAGTAGAATGAGATTGAACCAAAGTGAATAAAGAAGCTAGGCACTAGACCAAGACCCTCTGTCTACTAGGGAAAAACAAAAACAAAAATAGGCCTAACTCTCCATCATGTCAGCTCAGGAATGTACTCCTGCCAATGTCTCGGCTTGGCACAGAATCACGAGCCACCACACACTTTGTAGATTCAAACAGCAATCCTTTATTCCAGAACTCACACCGGCCTCTACAAACACGTTCTGGGGAAAATCCGTTCTGCCGCCCCCTTCACCTACTCCACGAGGCTTTTTTTCCAAATCCCTTTTGAATCTCACGAGAACTCAACGGGAACAAGCAGCAGGAACACCCTAATCCCAGCAGCGATAATCTTCAACCTCCAACTTCCCTAAAACCCCTATTGTCTTAAACCGGGAACGCCCTAAACCCAAATTATCTTAAACCCGGATACTTCCTAAAACCTGCAGGATACACCCTAATCCTGGATCCACCCTGGTCATTGAGCAGGGTCACCTTTCTCAAACACACATGCAAGGTCACAGCAAATTTCCAAGGCAAGTCCATTTAACATGGGGTACGCTGGCAAGGAAATATTGATGCGTTATTCCTACTTGGCAATGGCCCTCAGCATACTCCCTCAATAAGACTCCTAAAGTGCAAGAAGTAAAATCAAGAATCAATAAATGGGATTGTATCAAACTAAAAACCCTGATCCAGAAATTCTTCCTACCAGATTACTGCTCTCCAGCAGTTCACAGCATGAGGCATCATGCTCCAGATAACCCCACCAAAACTGCTGAGAAGAGTGGCTGAGAGTCTTTTGAATTTCAATGGAAAGAATTGTTTAACTATTCATTGAGTTTTTTTCTGTCTCCCTCTCCCGCCCCCACCTTTTCTCTGTTTAATTGTGACCTGAATGGTAAATGGACATATATATATACATACTCATATTTTTTTAATTTGTCATTTCTAGCATTTATGAAGCCAGATATTTTTCCTAGATCAGTTTTTTTAAGGTCTAGGATATTTGATTAGCATGTTTTAGTTTTTTATATTCTTTTATTTTTTTTACTTTTTATTTTATATATTTTTTCTCTCACTTATCTGTTTCCATTGATTCTTTTTTCTCTCTTCTGCTAACAGCCAATCTCTATTGTTTTTTTATTCACTTTTCCTTTATTTTTTTATTTCTATCTTTTCTCCTTCTCCCTCAAAACCATCATATTCTATATAATTTTTGTTCCCTTCCTGTCCACAATTTGAAATAGTAAAAACTTTTGCAAACTTGCTGCTTTTATTGTAGCCATAACTAGTCATATCATTTCTGTTTATTGTGATAATTAACATTGAAGGAAATATTTGATTTAATGCTCTATATTAGTTGCATTGGTGGTTATTATTATCTCTTTTCCCCTAAACAGTGAGGTTCTGGAGACCTTCAGGGACACTATAAGGGACACTATATTTCCACATGGTAGAAACTCTACTGCCTCATATCCATACTGTTAGATGGGCAGATGCACAAACAACATGAAAAAGCATGGGAACAAATCACCTCAAGCAAACCAAGATACTCCAATAACAGAATCCATTGACACCACAGTGCAAGAATAACAGAGAAGGAGTTTAGAATGTACATAGTTACATTGATCTGCAAAACTAAAGGATAGTATACAAAGTGCAATCAAAGAGAAAGTACAAGAAATGAAAGATCACTTCAATAAAGAGTTAGAAATTCTGAAAAAAAAACAAGCAGAAATCTTTAAAATGAGGGAATCAATAAAACAAATTAAAAATTCAATCGAACACATCACCAATAAACTAGATCACTTGGAAGTTAGAGTTTCAGGCAATGAAGACAAAATACATAATATTGAAAATAATGTCAAGCATAGAGAAAATATGTCAAAAGATGAGGAACAGAACCTCCAAGAAATATGGAATAACCTGAAGAGATCAAAATTAAGATTTACTAGGATAGATGAAGGCTCAGAGATACAAACAAAATGAATATACAATCTTTTCAATGAAATAATATCAGAAAATTTCAAAAACCTGAAGAATAAAATGGAAAATCAAATACAGGAAGCTCATAGACCCCAAATATACAAAATTACAACAAACCCACACCAAACCACATTGTTATTAAAATGCCTAACATACAGAATAAGGATAAAAATTTAAAGACTGCTGTACAAAAATGACTAGTAACATCAATAGGCAAAACTATCTGGATCTCAGCTGTTCTCTCAACACTGACCCTCAAAGCTAGGAGGTATTGGAAAACATATACCAAGGTCTGAAAGAAAATGAATGCCAGCCAAGAATACTATACCCAGCAAAATTAAGCTTCAGAATTGGTGATGAAACAAAATTCTTCCATGATAAACAAAAGTTAAAAGAATTCACAACTAAAAACATACTTAATATTTCAAGGAGAAGAATGAAAAATAAAAGTGAAAGCCAGGGAAGGGAGGAACTACACCAAAAGAGCAGTGAATCAATGAAGAAACAAATTCAAATTACAAACCAAAATAAATCAAAATGACAGGGAAAAAATCATATCGAAATAATAATATTGAATGTACATATCCTAAACTCATCAATCAAGAGACACAGACTGACAGATTGAATTAAAAAACAAGACCTGACTATATGCTTTCTCCAAGAGACTCACCTCATAAGCAAGGTTAGCCTCAGACTGAAGGTAAAAGGATGGAAAAAATATATCATTTCATGGATATCATAAGCAAAAAAGTGTTTCTATTATCATATTAGATAAAGTGGACTTGGAGCCAAAGTTTATCCCTTTGATTAGAGGGATAAAGAAGGACATTTCTTACTGCTTAAGAGAATTAAGACATAACAATCATAAATATTTATGCCCCAAACAATGGAGAATATATGTACATCAAACAAACACTTCAAAATTTCAAGGATTAAATAGACCACAAAACAATACGGGGTTACTTTAACACACCTCCCTCACCACTGAATAGATCCTCCAAACAAAAACTAAATTCAAAAATTATACAACTAAAAAATAAAGCTAATAATTGAAGAATTAACATATATATATATATAATTCATCCATCAATGATTGAATACACTTTCTTCTCAGCAGCACATATATTATTCTCTAAAATAAACCATATCTTAGGCCACAAAGCAACTCTTAGCAAATAGTTTTTAAAAAGAGATAATACTTTGCATCCTATCTATCATAATGGAATGAAATTAGAAATCAATGATAAAATTAAAAATAGAAGTTATTCTAACACTTGGAGACCAAATAATGTGCTATTGGATGATAACAGAAGAAATCAGGGATGAAATTAAATAAATACTCAGAGGTAAATGAAAATACAATAAAACATATCAAAATCTCTGGGACATTATGAAGGCAGTGCTAAGAAGAAAGTTCATTGCATTGAGCTCATTCACTAAAAGAATAGAAAGGAAACAAATAAATAAACTAATACAAAAGAAGAAATACAATTGATCAACAAATACATAAAAAATGTTCAACATTTCTAACAAGTAGAGAAATACAAATCAAAACTACACTGAGATTCTATCTGACATTCTTCAGAATGGCAGTTGTCAAGAATACAAGTTATTGAGAGCTATCTGTGTGCTATGTGTGAACCAAAAATCAGCATCGCAGCCAGTGAATAGGAGAATCTAGTGTTTGGGAACTTCCAGTGGAAATTTCCTCTGACCAAGATGGCCCAGACACATGTGAGCCCTATTCAGTTCTGCCCCAGGTCCCACACAGCACCAGAGACAGGGTGACCTTCTGAAACCACATAGCCTCTCAACAACGGGTGCGACCTGCCAAGATGAGGACCAGTGTGCTGATTGCAAGACATCATGGAGCAAGACTCTACTCCTGAAACCTCTCCCTGCCTTTGATGTACCTTCTTAAATAAACCACGGGAGCCCTTTTCTAGCTGGCCAGCTCCAGCTCCTGTGTGGACCATATCTATCAGGCACTATGCTTCAAAACTGTAATTCTGACTGTGCTTCTCATTTCTTCACTAATTATTTCTGACTCATTTTCTCTAGTGGCTTATACCTTCCTAGGCAGGAAAAAAAGACCCCCTGACAAGGCACTGGTTGCCTCCCCCTAACAAGTAACAATAAATTTTGGTAAGGAATTATGGAAAAATGAGCACTCATGCATTGCTGGTGGGACTGCAAATTGCTGCAATCACTACGGAAAGCAGTATGGAGAGTCCTTAGAAATCTTGGAATGGTTCCGCTCCTTGGCATAAACCCAAAGGATTTAAATCAGCATAATGCAAGTGAGACAGTCACATCAACATTACAGCAGCTCAATTCACAATAGCTAAGCTATGGAAATATCCTAGGTGCCTTTCAACAGATGAATGGCTAAAGAAAATGTGGTGTTTATACACAATGGAATATTACTCATCCATAAAGAAGAATAAAATTATGGCACTTGCCAGTAAACAGATAGAATTGGTGGCTATCAAGTTAAGTGAAATAAGCCAATCACACACACACACACACACACACACACACACACACACACAAAAAGTCTGAATGTTCTATGTGGATGCTAACATATAACAAGGGTGGGGGAGGGAAGAATAGAAGTTCATTGGATTACACAAAGGGAGAAAGAATGTAAGGGAAGGGAGTGGGAATAGAACAGACAGTAGAATGAATCAGACATAACTTTCCTATGTTTATATAAGAATACATGACCAGTGTAACTCCACATGGATGTGCAATCAAAAAATAGAATCCTAATTAAATAAGGTATACTCTATGTATATATAGTATGTCAAAATACACTCTGTCATGTATATCTAAAAAGGACAATAAAATTAAAAAGAGAATCAGACCTCCATGAGGATGAAGAGCATGGAAAATGTGAAAATAGCATATGGGGAATATCAGTGTGGTTTTAGAAAATACAAAGTGGATGTTGTAAGGCAACTGACTTGTCCAAGTGAGGAGAACCTGGGTGGAGATAACCACCAGGAAGGCCCTAAATAACCTCAGAAAAGCTTGGGACAAGGCAGTAGCAGGTACTGTGGAAGTCTGAGAGGGTAGGGAACAGAGCAAGAGTGGGGACTGGTACCACAAATAGGAGCTGGTGCTCAGCCTCTGAGTCACTCTGGAAATGCACATTAAAGCCTTATTGAGAGTCCGCTGTATACCTACCAAAATAACTAAAATGTACTAGTTTAATAGAACCAAGTACTTGTGAGGATACGGAGCAACTGGGATCCTAATTCCTAATAAACAATAAGAAAATCATTAGATTTGTATATGTATTTAACAAAATTTCATGATAGAAATACAAAGAGGTTTGGGTGGGTGAAGCATTTAGGTGACAAAGCCAAATCCTCAACTTCCATAAGAGAAAGTACATAGCTATAATACTGCTACTAAGGAATTTAAAGGTAAAAATGTTGCCTTTGGGAACTGGGAAACTCACTGGAAGGAGACCAAAGGGCATACAGGAGGTGATGAGAGGACTACTGTTTCCCTAAAAAAATTTTGCCTTTATTTGACACAAAATGGTATATACAAGGATGTACAATAAAAATAATTCAGTGAATGAATTCTTTTGAATAAAAAAATCTATGGGAGCTTTGCAGGGCCTCATGATATGGATCCAGGATGATTTCTGGTGTTTAATACTTCCCTGTGCTTTCTAGATAGTAAGAAAGCATGCAAAGCTACAAGCAATCTTTGAGACAAAGAATTTCAGCTCACACTCTCACATAAAGGGTGGCTCAGACCTTATGGTCCATGAAAAGAAATAAATCTTGCTCTGATTTGGATACAAGGTGTCCCCCAAAAGCTTATGTGTTAATGCAGAAATGTTCAAAGGTGAAATAATTGGATTATGAAAGATGTAATGTAATCGGTCCATCCTGGTTTAAATGGAATGACTAGATGGTGACTGTAGGCAGGTGGGGCTTGGCTGGAGGAGATGCATCATTGGGAATGTGCCCTGGAAGAGTATGTCTTCCCTGTGGCCCCATCTCCTTTCTCTCTCTGCTTCCTGGCCTCCATGAATGGAGCAGCAATTCTCTATCACATCCCTCTCCACTGATATATTTCCTCAACTTGATCCAGAGCAATGGAGTCCCCCAATCATGGACTCTAAAATTATGAGCCAAAATAAATTTTCCTTCCTCTGAGTTGTTCTTGTCAGGTATTGTGGTTACAGCCATGCAAAGATGACTAACCCAAACCCCAATCCTTGCACCATAAGTAAAAAGTAATTCAGAATGGATTGTGGAACTAAATGTAAAACCTAAAACTATAAAACATGTAAAAGAAAACATAGTATAAAATCTTTACAGTCTTGAATTAAGCAAAAGATTTCTTAGCCAGGATATCATGGTCAATTAAGAACAAATTGGCAAAGTGTATTTATTAATACTATTAATTAATTAAAACATTTTTCTTTTGGATCAACACAGTTTCATTCATAAGAGGATGAAAAGGTAGGTTTGGGAAAATCTATTCGTAAAGCATATATCTAATAGGACTTATATCCAGAATACAAATATGTCAAAATCTATCTTGAAAACATTTTTTAAATGGGAAAAACACTTCATCTAAGAAGATCTATGGATGATAAGCAAGCACACAAAAAGATCATCAACATCACTGGTCATTAAGGAAATGAAAATTAAAACTACAATGATACATCATTGCATGAAAAACTTATTAAAATGTCTAAAACTGAAGACTGACCACATCAGGTCCTGGCAAGGATGTGGACAACCAGGACAGTTATTATGCACAGGGGGCAAGGAGGTAAATGGTACAATCATGTTAGAAAACAGTCAATGGCTTCCTAAAATATTAAATATACACTTTCCATTTGTGAAGATCAAACTATATATCCATACATAACTCTGCTCTTGAATGTTCATAGCCACTTTACTTGTAATATCCTCAAACGAGAAACAAACCAAGTGTCCATCAGCAGGTAAATAAACAAATAAATTATGGTTCATTCAATGAAATATTTATCCATAAGAAAAAGGAATGAAATATTAGCACAAGCAACAACATGAATGAATATCAGAATAATTATGGTCACTCGAAAACACTACACCTGGTATGATTCTGTTTATAGAATATTCTGGAAAATGCAACTCAGTCAACTTAGGACTAGAAAGAAGATCAGCAGATGCATCTTGTAGGGTCATAGAGGGCAACTGCAGGAAGGATCCAAGGGAGGAGTTGCAGAGTTATACAAGGAAATTTTGAGAGGTGACAGATGTGTTTATTCTCTGAATCATGATGATGGTTTCAGATGGCAAAGCATATCAAATATACCTTTTAAATAAATGTGGTTTATTTTATATCTACTATACCTTAATGGAACTCTTAAAAACATATCAGACAGCGAAATGCTTGAATTCATTATTCAGTAAACATTTACATCTATTTCTTGTCTAGCTCCTGTTTTCTATTCTCCCTGGATGGAAAGGAATTAACATTTTAAATTTTAACTCCTTATTTTGGTGATTTAGTGATTGTATTTGTCAGCTCGGGTCTCCATAACAAAATTCCACAGATTACCTTTCACAAACAAAGTTTATTTTTTTTAGATATGGGGGCAGTAAATCCAAGACTATGGTGCCAATAGGCTGGTTTTTGGTGAGGTCTCTGGTTGGCTTGCAGATGAAGCCTTCTCACTGTGTCCTTACACGCCTCATCTCTACACATGCAGACATAGAGATCTCTGATGCCCTTTTCTTTTCTTTTTAGGATATTTGTCCAACTAGATGAGGTCCCTACTCTTATAACCTCACGTAAATTTATCTCCTCAAAATCCACATTTTCAAATGCAGTCATATGAGGGGTTAGGGCTGAAACATATGAATTTGAGGGGAATATGATTCAGCCCATAACAGACGTATTCATTTTTAATTTATAAATTTTGGTCCCAACATAATATTGTAACAGTAATTAAACATATCCAGGCTGCAAGAGGTGATTCAGAATCCAAGTCTAGCTGTTTTCAAGGCCGATATCGTTGATGACTAGGATATTGGGTCTTGGAGCCTCATTAAAAATGCATATTTCTGGGCCAATTTTATCAGAATCTTAAGGGGTTGCATTTTAAAATAAGCATCACAGGAGATTCTTAGGTATCCTGGAATTTGAAAGCCTTTTACTATGACTGTTTATTATTACAGATCCTTTATGTTCTCTATACTATAGATTTACAAAATTATTCTTTAGAGTGTCAGATCATTGCTTTAGGATTTATGGGCCATGAAGTCTCTGTCACAACTTCTCCACTACGCCACAATAGAAAGAAAGCAGACACATAAACACATAAACAAACAGCATGGCTGGGTCCAATAAAACTCTGTTTACAAAACAGGCAGGTAGGGCTGTAGGCAGTTTAACCACAGGTAGTTTGTGGATCCTGATGTAGGTAGTAAATGAATGTTATCCACTAAAGAACCAAGGGTGTTGAATTTGGTTTTACATTCCCTTCAGATAAGAATGAGCAGCAATATGTCAATCAATGGAAGGGTAACTGATGTGATACAGCAATTTGTATACGGGGTAAAAGCGGGAGTTCATAATCCACTTGAATCAAACCATGTAATATGATGTATTAAGAACTATGTAATGTTATGAACGACCAATAAAAAAAAAAAAAAAAAGAGAGGACTCTGCAACTGAAAAAAAAAATCCTATGAAACCACAAAAAAAAAAAAAAAAAAAGAATGAGCATTGATTGATTCTCTAAGATCCAGATTTAGAAAAGAGATTCAGGGCTAAATCATGAACACACAATTTTGAATACACATTTCTGTGCTTTCCTTTCCTCTATTGAGTCAGACTCTCTCAAGGGGCCTGGACTCAACACCCTTAAGCCACCTCATGACCCAGTTATGCACTCAGTGAAGAGGATGCAACATGGCTACAGTTGGGTCCCAAGAAGTCCTCTGTGCTTAGTTGCAGGTGATTCAGAGTGTTGCTACCAGAGCCTGAAACTAGTCCTCTGCCTAGCTAAGATTGTGCCCACAGCCACTGCAGAGGTGATTTCTGCGTAAATGTTAATTGAATAAAATGCAAGGTAATAGTAATGTTCATCAAAAGCTGACCTGACCTCCAGCCCTTGGAGAAAACAGAGACTGAAGGACCTTCTAGGGAAACCCCAGGAGCTCTGGGAGCCAGACTCAGTGCTACCGAGTTCTGCATGCTTATCATGTCCATCCCGCCTCTCACTGAAATTTAATTATGAGAACTGACATCAAGTGAGTATCAGTGATGAGTCAGGATTCCCTTTCCATCATTTGATTCAATCCTCAGAACAACTCTACAAGGTATTTGATTCTCACTCACTAAATGTGAAAAACAGAGAAATGTATACCTGTCCCCACCATTCCCATTCCAGTTTTTCCAACCTCTGTCCCATCTCTGGAAGTGATGAATCTGAGGACCAAGTGGAAAATGAATCAAATGTGTGCTGTAGAGTCAGAGGGTTCAAAGGCCAGTTTTCAAACATCCACAAGAAAGTGTTCCCTCTGAAACTCAGTTTCTCTGCTATAAAGTGATAATCAAAATAAAAATCTTGTACAGTTCTTTTTGAGGAATTTGTGAAAGGATGGAGATAGAACCTCACCTATCATTGATGTTCCCTTGATGTCAATTCTCCTACTTACATATCAATAGTAGGGGACCTCAGAGGCCAAGTACACATGATAAGCACTATTTTAAATAAACTTTTGTTAAATTTTCGATAGTTTTTGATTTATAGAAAAGCTGCAAAAATAGTTCAGAGTTCACCTATACCCTGTACCCAGTTTGCCCAATTGTTACCATCTGACATTCACGTGGTAATTTTGCTACCACTTGTGAACTCATATTGATAACTCATTATTAATTAAAGTCCATACTTCATTCAGATTTCTTTCCAACTATTGTCATTTTTCTGTCCCAGGATCCCATATCACATTTTAATTATCTTACATCCTGAGCCTTCTCTAGGTTGACCATGTCAGCTGACTCTTGATGTTTTTCATGACCAGTCTTGAAGAGTACAAGCCAGGAATTTTGTAGAATGAATGTCCTTCAGTTTAAGCTTGTTGGACATTTCTTTCATGATCACACTGGGGTTATGGTTAGGACTGATTTGTTTGTGTCCTCTCCACCGTTCTCATTCACCGTTCCTGAATGGTAATTCAGGTTCTCAGATGATTTGCATGGCTCCTTGGAGATTACTCAGAATAACAGGGCTGGGAAGGGAAAAGCTTCTATTATTCATAGAACTAAAGCAGCAACAAGAAGGCAGCATGGAGGACAGTGCAGTATCATTGCACAGAGCTTGGATTTGCAAACAAAAATGTGGCTCTCACTTGTTACACATGTGCTTGTAGTAAAGTTAATTTGGGAATTTTGTCCCAGGAATGGGTACAATGTAGCAGTCCTTACTAATTCCTTAACTATAGGCAATAAATATTAATAAAAGGCTCTAACTTATTGTTCGTCACCATTATGTTGCATAATTTGCAGGCAGTTTACTTGTTCGTGTCATAAAATTTAAACAACAAGCTACTCCTTCAAGGTCAGTTAGCACAAACTTGAAAGATCTGAGTCAGGCCATCAATAAAGTGTGGCAAAATGAGATCCAGGTGGACAATCTGTCCTGTTCAAAAGTCTGAAATGAAATATGATCACCAAATGATACAGAAAATTTCAGCAGCTAAAATCCAGCTAGATTACTAAGAAAAAGTTGCCTACGCTGGGTAACATCTGTTACAGATGCCAGTGATGCGGTTGCTATTAAAATGTATACAATGTCCTTTAAGTAAAAACATTGCACTATTTTTATTTTCCAATCACTATCAGGGACCGAGGCATTTGCATATTATTGCAAAATGCATGCTGTCCAGGGGGTGTCTGTGACCAACTTCGGTGAAGTGAAAGTCAAGAACAAGTATAACTAAATAGGAGGAGTCTACTCCTGGTCTCCTTCATCTGCACATAACTTCCCTACATGGGAATGGATGACTACCCGTGAACATCTCAAGTCAAGTTTTATTCACGTTCCTAAGAGTGAAAAATAGACTTTCCCCATCTATAAAGTGAGCAGGCAGCACTAAATGATCTCCAGGGTCCCTTCCAGATTGGAAATCCTAATGTCTTGTAATTCTATTATCCCAGCCTTTGATATAGAATACTCAATGAGAAATAAGCTTAAATCAGGCCTGACAGTCAAAATATAATGTACCAAATCAGTCTTCCTATCCTTAATGCACTAACTGAATTAATGGTTTAGTAGCAATACGTGACTTGCCCTGACAAATTCCATTCTGTATCTGGTAGCAATACCAGGCGGGGGAGGGAGATCCATGAAACAGAGCAGCAGTTCATCCATGGTGATAATGCCTGCAAAGCACAGTGGAGAGGGAGCTAAGTTTAAAATCAGCCAGGGTTTTTAAAGAAAAATACACATCAGGAGATTTTCCAGGAGATTAGTTAGTTTTTTCCGCACTTGAACTTTGGTGACTTGGAAGTCGGCCCAAGAGCTCATAAGTTGCCAGTAAAGGAGGGGGTTGGGTATGGGATCTGGAGAGTCTGGAGTGGAAGAGTTTGGATTTACTTGCTTTTCCTCTTTGTTAACAGTCTCCCAATAGCCCACATAGTTCCTCATCCTTTTAACAAATCGGTAATACCAAAATCAACAAACATGGAAAACCTACCAAATAGCCCCTCATTGCTGCTGGCTTGCTTCAATTACCATGATGAAATGATGCCATTAACTGGACCCTTGTCCCTTCCTGCTTAGCTCTGTGATTTCTAATCTCCAACAGCCCTGCAACTCCCTGGAGCATAGGGACCTGGGAGTCTGAATGTGGCCTGAAAGATACCTGCTCCCCACCTCTGCTAAGTGACTAAGAGCATCATGTGGCTTTTTTGCCCTTTCTACTGTGAGTGCAGACAGCCTCAGAATCTCCTAAGAGCATGGTAGAAATGCAGATTCTTGGGCTTCAGCTCACTCAGATCTACTAACTCAGAATCTACATATTAATGGGCTCCCCAGGTTGTTCCTCTACACATTAAATTTCAAGCATCATGAAAGTGGTCCTCAAAAGGGAGAGCTGAAGGTGTTCACTGGATTCTTCTCTGTGTAGGCAGGTTAATTTATACTACTCTTCAGCGTTCTCAGCCATTTATGTGCAGATGTGAATCATCATTTGGGGGATGCATAGATGAGGGACACCTCTTGTGCCCTTGAAGAATTGGGTTTCCCTCTTGTACCTCATGCATTGTGTGCCCCAGGAGCAATTCTGGGTCATCAGACCAGGTTGTGGTGGTAGAACATCACATTTATTCTTTTATCAGCCTCCCCTCCAACTTGCCTGTGTCCTGAACAACAGGAAAAGTCCACCAGAGCAAAGCCAGGCCTGACACTGGAGGCAGCCCTGGAGATGCACCTGATCATTTAGTTCCCAGAAGAGCTGGTTCCACCTCCTGGCTTCGTCATTTAGGTATCATGACATCTAATCACCCATTTTTCAGTTTCCCAAACAGATGGACCCTGCTTTCATACTACCCCTTCCAACATTTTTCCTCCATACTCTAGGTTCTTGCTATTCAGAGTGTGCTCTGAATGTGCTGCAACTTTGACACACATGCAGAAGCTCAGGCCCCACCTGGACGCTTGAAGCTGAATGTGAATTTCAAAGGTTCTTGCATAACTTGTGCACATATTAGAATTTGATAATATTGATGTAAACAATTGCTACATGTCTTGAAAAGATTATTGGAAATATGCTCAGAGAAGAGCCTTCTTCATCCCTTCCTAAATGCTCCATAACTCAGAGCTTATCTGGAAAGCTCTCAGTATGTGGTGTCTGCTTGTTTGTTTCTCAAATTTCATTTTCTCTGGAATTATGTGGAAAAATATTTATTGTTTGGGGCCTCTTATTGATCACAGATCCACAGGTTAAGTAGCTATTCATTTTGTAGCCTCTACTCAATTTCAGAATATTTATTTTTACAAAATATAAGTCTAAATAACATACTAAACCTTCTATGTAACTTGATAAGTCTCTAGTCATAGATCAAATTCGGTCCAAATCAGGTTGCTCCTCTGCATATTCTGGGACTGAAAACAAAATGCTGAAGATATTTGAAACAGAAACCTCATATCTCTGGTTGGAAATATCCAAATAATGACATGGTGAATGCCTAATGAATTCTGAAACCTGAAAAAAAAATGCAGCATGGATGTGCCTGAGCCTTAAAAACAATCAGTAGGGCCACAACAACTTGCCAAGTGTTACATTTTATAGCAATGGATCTTTGTATGTGGGTGTCAGCCATCCAACAATGTAACTTGTCTCTTGAGGGAAAGAGTCATGATTTAAAGTCATTTGCCTTCTCGTGCCCACTGTTCAGTAGCACAGCTGCTGTGTTGGGAATGATGGTGACCAGTGGTCACCATGAGGGAGATATTGCCATTTCCAAGACTAGAAAAACCCTTCAAGGGTTTTAGATTTTTTTCTTGTAGTCACTCTGTGTTCCAGAAAGAATTACATTTAGAGACAACTAGGAAGATAGAGAGTTTACCAAAACGGCTCCTGGATCCTTCAGGAATAAATTCTCTGCTGCCAAACTATTCTGCCCCTGAGGAAAAGAGAGAGCCAGAGAACCTAACACTATTTTGGTCTAATACAATTCCATCAATCATTATTTGAGAAGAAGATCCAAGAACTCCAAAAATAGAAAAAACAGTTCCTCCAACCTGTAGCAAACCCCTGATATTCATTTCTTTTTCTCCTTTAAATACCACATTTCCTTATAGACATTTGTCATATTTATTGCATCTATTTAGAAAATAAATTCATAGCTACAGCAAGGGGATTAACCTAAAAGTAATCCAGGAAGAGAAGAGGTTGAGGATGGAAGGAATGGAGGAACTGTGCCTTAGAAGTGAAGCAAAGTATCATCAAAGAACATGAACCATGTAGAAGAGAGGAAGAGGAAGTCGACAGAAAAGAGAAAGTACTCTGCACCACACGCAGTTACTTAGCTGCAGACAGACACTGTCAGTTAATTCCATGACCCATCATCCCATCTCACCCAGAAAAAAAAAAAATTCTTTGAAAAGTGGTAGCATTTCTGAACCAGTTTGTGAAACAGACTCAACAGAGACCCCTGCTTTTCCCTCTACTCTCAATTCTAGTTAGCAGAAATACAAAACAATTAAAAGTTTCCTAAACCCCCATCTTGCCTGTTGTACTCTTTGCATTTTCCACTGAGTCTGTAAAATAATATCTTTTTTTCCTGTCTGACCCAACACCCACCCATGTTGGAGCCAATTGTGCCCCTCAGGGAGTCTTTGCTGATACACCTGCAAACTCATCTTGGTAGCATCTGCTCCCTCTTATTTAATCTCATAAAATTATCTTGTTGCTTGTCATCTTCCCATCTAGACTGCAGGCCCCTTTCAGTGTGGAGATATCTTGTTACAGTTTTACTTCACACATTGCTAGGATATATTAGGCACCCATCACAAACATATTGAGAGAGTTAACAAGTGCTCTATGAGACTCATTGATGGGCATCCTTGTATACCAACAGATTGTCAATAGAGTAGCTGTTATGTGAAAAGAAAGCATTTCTCAAATTCTCTTACATATTTTTCTTCACATTCATCACTTAGTTTTCCTCAAAAGTAAAGGAAATAGTTTCCTGTTCACACTCATTGTTTTAGTCTGCTTGAATAGCTGTAACCAAAAGACCTGAGAAGAACAACTTAGAGGACAGTAAGTTTATTTGGCTAGTGGTTTCAGATACTCAGCCCATGGCCAGCTGACTCCATAGCTCTGGGTCCACAGTGAGGCAGAACATCATGGTGAAGGGATGTGGCAGAGGAGAGTTGCTCAGTTCATGACAGACAGGAAGCAGAGAGAAAGCTCCAATCACCAGGCACATGCAAACCCAAAGGCATGCTCCCAGTGACCTACTTCTTTCAGCCACACCCTACCTGCCTAGAGTTACCACCCAGGAAATACATTCAAGTGTATTAATCCACTGACTGGGTTACAGCTCTCATAATATAATCATTTCACCTCTCAACATTCTTGCATTATCTCACACATAAAATTTTGAGGGACAACACATGTGCAAACCATAACACTCATAGAATGGCCATTTCATGTTGCAGGTTGGAGGTCTGTTTGGGCAGGAACTTGGGCTGAGAGAGAAACATCAGACCTAATCATTTTTCTTACCCTTCCACATCAGAAGATCTCTTCAGATATTTCATACTCTTCCTTTATTTTAAAATTTAGGAGGGACCTCCTAGATGCTGCCATAATACATCTCTTCTCTAACAACTCTCACCTGGCTCTGAACAAGAACTTCAGACCTTCTCAGGGCACATATCCTGAAGATTTGCTAGGGAAGCACAGAATACAAGAGTAGGAGGGGTGGGAAAGCACCACTTCTGCAAAGAGATTCTCTATTCCTTCCCCCAAATTCTTACTATCCCACAACTATTTCCCCAGCACTATGGACTCTACTTTATGGTTGAGAAAGTATTGAATGGTACTACCTCAGTCCTAGAACTTATGCCTTATTATTGAGAAAACTATTGCAAACTAATGACCAATGTGCAATATTCAGAGGAAAAGTGTGTCTTGATTACAGAGTATTTTGTCAGGGCCTTAGAATTCATGGCATCTAATATTTACCCCATTCTGCTCCTGCTCTCTGATCAGCTCCATCTTTCTGTATAAATTAGATATTATCTTTTGAAGTTATTGAAAGAACCATCAAGGCTTGCCGTCGGAACAAATGCCTGTTTATTGAGGAACAGCTCTGCATATTTATAGAGCCAGGGGTTGTTTGACAGTTGGCATGGGGTGCTTTTTGATTGGAAGGTAAGGATCAGGTGAGCCAGCAGGGCTAGTCTGATTGGTGGGTAGGATCAGGTGAGCCAGCAGAGCTCTGATTGGTGGGTAAGGATCATGTGAGCCAGCAGGGCTCTGATTGGGGGGTAAGAGTCATGTGAGTCAGCAGGGCTCACCATTGGACAGCTCTTCTTGGGGGTTGGGAAAGTTAGTCTTTGAAGCCAGGGCTACTCCCAACATTCCCCCCTCTTTGTTATTAAATGAGAATGGGCATGGACTCATTCTGTTTCCTGCTGAAATGGGGCAGTGTGGGAGAAAAAGGAGGGAAGTAAGGAGCCCCCACAGGAGGGCAGAGAAGACCGGTATCAACAAAGGTCCCTTGCCACCACAGATCCATGATGATGTCAGTCCATTCTGCATAGGTCTTGACTAGAGGTATCATCAGTAGCCAAGAGTTGGTAATTCCTGAGGAGAAGCTGGTTAAAAGCTTGATTAGAAATTTTACCCACCTGAGTCTGAATGAACTTTATGATAGGGGGAAGGAACAGGCACAGGGAGTTTTTATAGCCCAAATCTAATGGGGTCTCTGTGTCTGCAAGCTGCCTTGTTGGCCCAAGGGGGGTTAAGTATTCAACCTTGAGTGGGGGTTGAGTGTTCAGCCTTGAGCGGGACTAGGCATTTGGGCTTGAAGCAAACAGGTGATATAGAACCAGACAGAGGGTTTGAGAGGCCAGGTCATTCTGCAGCTAACTTTGTTTGGCATGCCCTGCAGGTTCTTCAGACCAGCCTGTCCTGCACCTAACACCCTCAATTCCACTCATCATTCCTAGTCCAATCTAGCTCCCTCCCCTCTCTATTAAGGCTGCTCTTCAAACTTTCTCTTACCTGGGTGTACCAGCTACCATATTTCCCTTTGAGAGCAGTCAGATCTCTCCAGGTTTTATGTGAAACACCTCAACTTTAAATACTGATACTTGGGGAATTCTTACGAAACTGGGAGGCCCTCTGGAGCCCTGTGTAAACTTGAAGGTGGACACACTAAGTGCATGCTATCACACTTGGCATAGATGCTCCAGCTAACCACTGGTCTGAGCAGCGAGTCTCAGTGGTACTTACGTACACTCCAGCTGCCGTCAGAAGATGGTGACTTCTTCCCCTGGGAACTTAAAACTGAACTCAGACATGCACACACATACACATAGGAAAAGCAGAAACTCTATCAAAACCTGTAACTAGCTCATGACACCAAAGCTTCTCACTCTTCTATTGGCAACCGGGCAGGACCCAAAGAAGCACCTTAGTTTTTCAGAAGCAGGGCATGTGGATCACCATAACAGGGCAACCTCCACACAAGATGGAGAAGTTGAGGAAAGGAAGGATTTAAAGAGCACTTCAGACCAGGGAAGATAGAGTGACGATAGAGAAGGTGGGCTGGACCAGAGCACACCCAACGCCTCACCCAAGGAGAGCTCAGGTTGCCTCCCAGGACAGTCATGGACTCACTGAAGGTAACTGGGTAGGGGTAGATGTAAGCAATAGGAAGAAACAACTTCACCAGGAACCCAGGCGTGGGAACGCTGTTGGAGGGTGGTGATGGGAACACCAGTGTGTGCACATGCCCAAACTGTACGCGCCAACTATGTGAGGGGTCCTGCACACCAGTTACACCTCAATGAAACTGGGAGGGTAAACAAAACACACATGTTTCTCCTTAGGCCCAGAAGGCAACTGGTAAAGTGCTCTCTTATGATCACACTTATTCAGGGGTCACCATGCTCTGGACACCTAAGTGGTTTGTCAGAAGGACAACACACAATGGTCCCACTACCGGCCAGATCCAAGCAAGTAGGGGGTCTGTAAGGATCATGTGAGCCAGCAGGGCTCACCATTGGATAGCTCTTCTTGGGGGATGGGGAAGTTAGTCTTTGAAGCCAGGGTGACTCCCAGCAGTTATAACTGTCTTAAAGGGAAAAGGGAAGCACCACAGTGGCAATACAGTCTTCCCCAGATAGAATTTCACCATCTGTTGATGTACAGGCTTGGAAGCATCATAAAGGAAATTAAAAGATCACATAGATCAAATCTCCCATTTCATAGTTGGGTAGAGTGAGGCACACTGAGTCTCAGTGAATTGTCTAAAGGCCACAACTTGAGTCTAAAAGCTGCTAATCTAATCTAACATTCATTACAACAGTGGTTCTCAAAGTCTGATCCACAAAGTAGCAGCCTTAATATACCCAAGGGACTCATTAGAAAGGCAGTCTCTACCCCAACCTGATTTATGAGATCAAAATCTCTGGTAGTCAGGCCCAAAAAGCTGTGTTTTCAGAAGCTCTGCAGAGGTTTCAGATACAGTCTGTTTAGGACACACTGTACATGCACCATTCAAAGGTTACTCAAAAGTAATGGGCAAGTCTTATGACCCTAAGATTGTATTAAGCAAAGAGTGGGTTGGAAGGAAACATTCTGGTAGTTTAGGGAGGTGTGATTCAATGAGAATAATGATGCAAAATAAAGAGTTAAAAGAAAATACAGAGTCTGAATTCCTGTCAGCATGCCCACTAAGGTGGCAGTCAGGTTCCAGCCATCAAGTAGAATTTCTTCCCTTTCAGAAAATAAAACATGAGAAGACAGAGTGAAATTCAAGATCACTGTCCCTCTACAGTTACATCTTAACTCCAGATAGTTTGCCCCTTCTGGGATTTAACCACACAATAAGAATCCAGTAGGAACTGGAGAAAGTTCTACTCTTTTAGAACATGCCTGTCTTTTCCAAAGGCCTAGAATAAAATACAGGACCAACTCTTCAACATGTCAGCACAGGAACTGACTTCCTTAACAAGACTCCTAGAGCACAAGAAATAAAATTAAAAATCAATAAGTGGGATGGCATCCAATTAAAAAGCTTTTGCACAGCAAAGGGAACAATTAAGAGTGTGAAGAGAGAGCCTACAGAGTGGGGTATCTTTGCCACCTACTCCTCAGAGCATTGATTCCACAGTCCTGAATTAGCATTATCAACTCTGCTCCTCCCGTGCATGACTTCCTTCTGGAGGCACATCACCAGGCTTATCTACACATCTCATCTCCAAGGAGACCACAGATGTTTGTTTCATAGCTAGTGGCCCCTGAAGCAACCAGGAAAACCCACATTGGCTCAGTGTGGCCACAGCCTGGACTATATTCAGATGGAAGGCACACCCTGATTGATCAGGTCTGTGTCACAGCCTCTGCTCTAAGCAAGTTCATAGGCCAGTGAAAAAGAAATCTCCATCAGTGACACAGGCAGAATGGTATCCCCAAAGTAAATAATGGGAAGGTAGCTGCCATGCTTCTGATTGCCAAATTAGTTTTATGGAGCTTACAGTCAATGTGTGGTGAACTAACGTTTGTTATTACACACTTCACTATCACATGGGCATGTGTGTGGTTAAGAGAAAAGAATAGGTGTGACACTAAAGGATGGGTAGGGGATGTGGTTCTTCATTTGCTTAAAAGAGCAGATTATGGTGACACAAAATGCAAAGACGGACCTGATTCATGCTAATTCAGAATAAATATTTCAGTTTCTGAAGGTTCACCCTCTCCAGTCATTTTTACATGTCATTCTATCGTCCTAAATTTGGAGGTGACAGTAGAAAGAATAGTATCATTCCCATTTTATTAAGGAGAAAGCTAACATCAGAGAGATTTACAACAGTATGCAGAATAGCAGAGCTGGAAATTGACCCCAAGACTCCCAGATTCCCAGTTCAATTTCCCTTTAACAAAAACCTATTGCTTTATAAAAGAAAAAAGAGCCAGGCATAGTGTCACATGCCTGTAATCCCAACTTGAAAGGCTGAGGCAGGAGGATCACAAGTTCAAAGCCAGCCTCAGCAAATTAGTGAGGCCCTGAGAAACTTAGTGAGAACCTGTCTCAAAATATAATATAAAAAATGGTCTAGAGATGTGGCTCAGAGGTTATATGCCCTTGGGTTCAATCCCTGGTACCAAAAAAAAAAAAAAAAAAAGAACAACAACAACAAAGATAATCATACTATCAAGATAAGACCACCCTGGATGCACACAAGCATTCCCATAAACATAGGAATAAGCAGAAAGGAAAGTGGTCAAATAAAGGAACAGGGTCATTCACCAAAAGCTTTCTTTCTCCAAGTGAATGTCCTAATTAGAGTTCAAGTATGGTTCAGTTGGGGGCGGAGGAACTAAAATATGAAACTTTTATGGATCTGCTGCTGTGTCTTATTTTATATCAAATTTTGACCATTCTTACAATTTTACATCTGATTTATGATGACTTAGGAAATTGCACATAGATCTATCACCAGTAAAATATGTGGCCATCTGAAAATGGAGGTGGGGAAAGAGCCTGAATCCACTCCAGGAGGTCATTTAAAATTTGAAGGGGTAAAATAGATAAAATGTGGAGGAGAAGAGCAGCAAAATCAAACCGGGCAATGTGGGTCCTGATTGGAAAACGAGGGAGCAGAGAAGCAGCAAGCTGTGCACAGTTGGAAAATTCAGTGAGTGCTCATTTCAGTGGCCAGTTTTTGAACATGTCAGTTTAATTATGATGCATCACAGTTGACAGCAATGCATATGGAACCAATTACAGCACATGTTAAAATCAATTATTGCATATTTCAGTTCTCCTAAACACTGTAGCAAGCATTCTATGCATTGCTACAGATTTCAACTCCACTAATCATTTTTACTATCATTGTTCAACAAGAAAAAAGTGTGTGTGTGTGTGTGTGTGTGTAAAAATATATGTACACATATATACCAAGAAAGGCACTTATTATAACTAACATCAAACACAAGGCTCAGAAACAGTAGCAAAAAAAAAAGCTTCAAATATTTGCTCAGATAAAAGTCTAACCTTCCACCATACCTTTGTGGAAAGAAATAACAAAAAATAAAATTCCTTGCTATCTCCAAACCCAGTTTTGCTCAATTTAATCCACTTTAGCCTCTTTACCAGAAGAAAGGTCTCTATTCCAGCTCCAGAATACCGGCTATTTCGGTCTAAAATGTTTGCCTTAACTGTTTACCTTGTTTCTGTGGCCTTCCCCCACCCTTTCAGATTTCTAGCTTAAAAATTCCCCTTCAAATTTCGCAGCTTATTTATTTTCTGTTTATTTTTTTATGCATCATCAAATCATTGGCTTATTGGGGAAAAAAAAAAGGAGGAGAAGCAAGAGGGGAAGGAGGGGGAAGACAAGGTGAAAAAGAGAATGTGGATGAGCCTTGCCTCTCCTTGGAGATTTGCACTTTGCTAGGTGTTTTAAATCAATGCCCTGCACACTGTTGTTCACTCCAAGATGGGTTATAGTCTACACATTTAGATTTCTACATCCTGTCAACTGTGCACAGTATAAACCGATTGTAGAAAACACAGTCTTTGCATCACTTTGAGGACTTGGAGATGCACCTTGGTCCAATGTGGTGAGAATTTATCTACGTAAATCCCCCCCCCCCCTGCAATTCAGGGCCAAAGCTCCGAGGTGCTTGGGAATTCCAAAGAAAGCCACACGCCTCACAGAATTTGGCTCCAGGGTAGAGGAAAGGGATCTGTGGTGTCTGAGTCAAGAGGAGCCAAGTGGCCCAAGCCAGGGCAGAGGAAAACAGCCTGTATAGTTTAGTCAAGAGGCAGCTTTGGGCAGAATATTCGGGAACTCTGGCTTCTCTGCTCAGCAGTTTGTCCAGCTGGGGAGAGGCACTCAATGCCCCATTGTCCTTCAGACTGTAGCATGGCACAGAAGGAAGCATGCCAGAGAGAGAATCAGGCCTCTGAATTGCTGCTGGGCCCCTGGCAGAAGGATGACTCCATTGTAAAGTTTTAAGGATTTGGATGGGGAACTGTTATCTTTGTTCTGTGGCTACACCTCCTCCTCCCCCCCCACCACCCCTCTCTCTCTTTGCTTTCTGAATGCTATAATTGAGATTTTCTCTATCAAGCACTCCCACCATGATGTTTTGCCTTGCCACAGGCCCAAAAGCGATGAAGTCTACCAACCATGGCCTGAAACCTTTGAAACTGGGAGCCAAGATAAACCTTCCTTCCATTTATCTCAGGCATTTTGTCAAAGCAATAGAAAGATGACTAAAACACGTTTATTTTGATCTTGTCTTAAAGATCCCATACTCTCCTACTGGATCTAACTAGATTTACAGAGAAGACAAGTACATCAATCATCGCATGCACATTAAAATAATAAAATGAATCCTGTGGCCTCTGGGTGGTATTCTGGATGAGGGGGCATTCGCATTATATTTTACATGTGCCTGCAACCTACCACAAAGACAATGAAATGGGAAATAGAGGGGATCCAACATTGGCCTTCCAAGGACTTGATGGGCCCCAAGTCCTTCATTGTCACCCCAATGCTTTAAAGGTGTCTTGTATTCCTGTAAATGGACACAAGGCTATATGGGTAGGAAAACGTGCTAGTGGCCTTTTATGATTTACAAGGCGTAGTTTGAGAGGAAGAAGCTATGCAGGTCAGGGTTTCAGAAAGAGATGTGGGTCAAAGGCTGACAAAGGGGCAGCTGACAGCATGAGGCAAAGTGAACCAAGGGATGGAAATACCCCCAGTGTCTAACAACAGTCAGGAGGTTTCACCAGAGCCAAGGAAGAAGGCTGCCAGGTGAAGCTCAGGAGGGAAGCAGAGGCAGCCACTGCAGGAGCTGGGGCATCGAGTCAGGAAGGAGCAGAGGAACCCACGGGTGTCAGTCCACCTAGATCAGCTCTTTGACCAGGAAACAAGGAACATGTATCTGACTGTAAATGACCAGGAGAAGGATGGAGCATGCCCAGGTGTCCTGAGGCTTCAGGAACCACCATCTCAGTGTATCTGGAAACAAGCCTGCCAATCATACAGGGACACATAGAGCAGAAGTGAACTGAGACCAAGGTGGGCACACAGGGCATGGGAAGGAAGGCTGCTCCGGAATGCAGAGATATTTTGAGCAAAAATGGAGAGAACACTGTCCTGCTAGACTCTGAGCCATATCATGTGACCACGCGGGGAGGCCCAGGAAGGAACCTGGGAAATATTGCCAAACATCCCAGAAGGCTATGCTACAGTGTTTGGACTTGACTCCAAAACTACAGCAAGAAGTAAAAGGCTTTCAAGATGGGCTCATTCCACTTCTCTATTTAAAAATTCACACAAAAAGTTTTTGTCCCAATGGGTTTAATAACAAGCTTTCAAGTATAAGTTAGTCACTTCTACCTAACACAGCTCACCAGAAAAACAATCAGGAGTTCCATGGAGTAGTTCAGAGCATGGGGTCTCATATGGAAATATTCGATCTAGTCCTGGATATACCACTTTCTCTCTGTGTGACTTTGGGCCAGTGATAGACTGTGTCTGTTTTCTCATCTATAAAATGGGAATAAATAGGACACTGACTTCCTTAGATTGATTTGAAGAGTAAATGAACTAATGTTTATAAAAATAATAAGAATCATCAATATGCGTCTTCATAATAAGCACATATAATGCATAATATTTACATTTCAAAAGGGATATTTCTGGACCACTTGGCAATTGCCTTAAAGAACATTGCCAAGAGCATCTCTGGAGGGCACCCACACGGAGCTTTCAGTCATAAAAAAGATTTAAGGATATATTGCTGATCCTGGGCTACAAGCTCATCTAAACACTCCTGCTCCACAGGAAAGGGAGGTAGAGACCCATGGTGAGTGTGCACAGGTTGGGAATAGTTCCAGACCCACAAAGCTTCCTGGTGGCATGTCACCGCCTTCAAGAGGCAAGTTCTTAGTGTCATGATATCAATATTTCCCTGAAGGTGGCTCAGATCTGGGATGGGCACAGTCGTGAGTCACCAACAGTTCCTTTCATAGTGTCACTGACACACATCCACAACAACAAATCACCCTTACCCTCCCATCTGACTCACTCGGCATAAATAGCAAGTACAAATGCCAACATGTGGTCTGAGCCACATGTCCCCTTGAATAAAAAACATAAAATACGTCATAATGTTGTCGTGATCCTCTGGAAAAAAAAAAAGAAAAAAGGCAATATATTTTTCTCTTTCCTATTTTCTTAGTGACATTCCTATAGCTATAGTAGACATTTGGTCTTCTAGAATGCCTTATGTATTAGACTGTGAGGGTGGGGCACCAGGGAGAGTACAGGGGCAGGATGATGTTTTGCAGTTTATCAAGCTGTGAGTACTGAGAGCTCATTAATCTTTAATACGTCTTCAGTCCAAGGTGAGGCAGCCCTTTTTCCTGCCACTCACCACAGGTGTTAATGGCAAAGTAATTGAGGTTTCTGGACCAAGCACAGATTCCAAGTTTGTAGAACACACATTGAGTGTGGCTCCAAGTTCAATGTTTCTTAGGAATTTTTATTTAATGGCTCTGCTGCGGTGTTTCTTAGATGCTGTGGAGAGGGTCATTGTGATCCTGGTGGGCAGTACTGAGCCATCCATACCAACTGTGGCTCAGTTGTGCCCACGTTGTCTCCACCTCTCTCTACACTCAGGACAGCATCTTCCCTCCATATGCTTCTCAAAGACAACAGAGAAGAAGAGGAGGTACAAGATACCAGGACATACCAGAAAAGGCTTCACAGAATGAAAATAAATAAGTGTGAAGACATTATCAGCACATTATCAATCTTCTTAAACAGTTATTCTCAAAATGCAATCCTGCAGTTCACCCAGGAACTTGTTAGAAATGCAGGTTTTTGGTATCCATCCCAGTCCTGCTGAACCAGAAAAATCCTAGGGTTGGGAACCAGTGATCTCTGCCTAACAAATCCAGCCAGGCACTCAATACCCACTCATGGTGAGAACCACTCTTCAAGGATAAACGAGTTGAAGCCTAATCACTAGAGTTAAATGAAAAATCATACAAATCAAAATGTGGTTTAGTGTAAGCAAGGGTGGAAAACAGTCCACACTGAGGAACCATATAGGGCGTAAGTCACATATGTTGCTCAAAATAGTGGAGAAGGGATCGAGCAACAAAATAGTAGCAGAAGTTTCATGGCAGGAAACTGAAGAACTGCTCTGCCATTGTATGGACTGAGAGAAAAGAAGATGACCAATCGCTCCCACACTGGGCACAACTGAAATGCCCCAAAGGGGCTGACCCGGCCTGTGGTTTAACACAGCCATGTAGTGGGCAGAAAGAGGCTTCCCTTGTGGGTTCAGAAGGAAGGAGGAAGAAAGAAGGGGTATACTCCATTGTCCCAGGCAGGTTGCTGCAAAGCCAGATGGAGTGTGTTCTGGAACCTCTGGAGAGTGGGTCTGAGGCCCTTCTGACTTTGAAATGGTGGGAACCCCATTACTACTAGCCTAACAGTCCACAAGGACAGGAAAGACTATCATTGATAAAATTGGATCAATTACTTGGATTCTATCACCTGAACAGGAAGAACTTACAGAAGAGCTGAAACTTCAGCCACTATCTTGTTCAGAAAAAAATTTCAGAAAATCAGTTTATTGTAATTTTTGCTTTCTGGCCAGGGAAGGGTCAGCCTGTGAAAGGAATAAAGATGCTTAACTAGTCTGTTTTGACTCCATGGAAACAAAGCTTAGCCTATCTCTGGTCTTGGGGATTGTAAACATGTCTAGAATTATAGAGCCCAATCACCATTCCAAAGAAGGATTTGCCATAAGAGTGAAAGGTTTAGAATCTATTTTAAAGAGCTATAATCATTATGCATAGAAGAAATAATGTCCAAGTGGTGTCCTCTGTTGGTCTACGGGAACAGATTTCCACCCACTTCCCACATGAAGTCCTTGTCCAGCCAGTCCAGATGCTTCATGATCCCCAAAGTTCAACACTCTTCCCATTTCTAAACCATGGTCCATGGGAGGTACCCAGGCAGGATGCCTTTCCTCTACCCATCTCTGGTTCCTTGCTCAAGGACTCTCGCTCTCCTCCATCTTTGCTGTCTAGTCGCTTTGTCTCTGGCTTTCCCCTGTTCTTCTGGGTGTTCAGTGCTCTGCTCTCTTCCTTCCACTTGGACCTGCAGATAGAGTCATTCTCATGGGATCCTGCAACCACTAGGTACTTCTAAGGCAGTTCGTTTTTACATATGCAGTTATTTAAATTTCAGTTCCCATATGATATCAAAGTAAATTGCTGAAATGAAGGAAATATCTTCTTACAATGACTAAAAGACTTTTTTCCCTCTTATGATCCTAATTATCTCCACATGAGCTGATCCCCTCTCTAGCAAATTGTATATCACAATAAGAATGATTTCACCATATATGATTTTTCACCTTATAACATGCAAAACAAAAACAACAAAAGATTTAGTACCTTCAAGTCTCTATAATTTAGGAACTTAGATCAAGTTTTTAGGACAACTGAGGAATTACAGGGAGGCTAAAGTCTAACGGTGCATGTTAATAACTTAAATTGAGAAGCAAGGTAGACCTTTCCTGTAGTAGGTAGGAGAGAAAATAAAGGAAAGGGCAGAAAAATGAGATCCATTCTGTCTAACTATCTGCTTATCAATGTATTATAAAATTGTAGTATTCTATATTTTTAATTTGTAATATTATATTATAAAATTACATTACTGTATTACTGATAGTCCTCAATTTATACTTTCTGATGGTGTAAAAGCTAAGTATGTAGGAATCATACTTTGAATTGTGAACTTTGTTCTTTTCCAAAGCTAGCAATGTGCAATCCAGTCCTCTCTCATGATCCCGGGCATTGTCAGGGAAACAAAGTTCCCAGTGGTCAAGAGGGATGCAGCTGGTTCTCCACAATGTACAGTGTTGGTAAACTTAGGATGCTTGGTACGTTGGGTTTATTGAATGCATTTTTGTCTTAAGCTCTTTTTAACTTAACAATGAGGCTGTAAAGGTGTTTTAGTCAGCTTTTTTGTTGTTGCTATGACTAAAAGACGCAATCAGAACAGTTGTAGAGGAGAAAAGTTTATTTAAGAGCTCACAGTTTCATAAGTCTCGATCCACAGACAGCCAGCTCCATTCCTCAGGGCTCCAGGTGAGGCAGGAACAACATGGCGGAAGAGCGTGGTAGAGGAAAGCAGCTCACATGGTGATCAGAAAGCAGAGAGAGACTCCACTTTCCAGATACAAAATATATACCCCATAGCCACGCCCCCAATGAACCATTTCCTCCAGCCACACCGCACCTGCCTCCAGTTACCACTCAGTTAATCCCACCAGGGATTAATTCACTGATTAAGTTAAAGATATGATCTAATCATTCCTCCTGCAAACCTTCTTACAATGTCTCACATGTGAGTTTGTGGGGATACCACATCTAAACCATAACAGAGGGCATAACACCTGTGCCAGCAGAGGAGTATCCACACACCATTTAGTTAGACACTGGTTCAATGGCTGCAACAACAAAAGCAAATCCTGCAAATGGGGACATAAAGTCAAAGATGCTTTTCTCTTGCTCCAGTGCTCATGCACAAGCAATCTGGACTGATGTGGTGTCTGTGCAGCATCTAGGACATGACAGTTCAGCTTTGCTGTCCCCAAGTCATGGCTTACATTTCATGGTCTAGGGTGGCTGCATTAGCTCCTTGTGCCATGTGCAGAACTCGAGGGACAGAAAGAAACATGAGGGTGTGACTATGAAGTGGTATTCACCAATGTCATCCACATACCTCTGCCTAGAATTTTGTCTGATGCCCCACATCCAGGATGACTGGAAGCCAACTCTTTTGGAGGTGGGACCATTGTGATTTCTTTTTTTTTTTTCTTTTTTCATTTTAATTTTTTGGGGCACTGGGGATTGAACCCAAAGGATACACCATTGAGCTGCATCCCAGCCCTTCTTATTTATTTTATTTTATTTTTATTTTTTGCTTTAGTTTGCAACAGGTTCTTACTATGTGGCTTAGGGCCTCACTAAGTTGGTGAGGTTGGCTTTGAACTTACAATCGTCCTGCCTATGGAGTTGCTGGGATGACAGATATGCGCCACCATGCCCAGCTGTATTCTGATTTAATAACTTGAAAATTCCCAAATTATAAAAGATACACAAATAAATATATTGAATCCCTTCCCCGAAAAAGATGCTCATGGTACATCAGTTATTTGCCATTTTGTGTCATATCCCACCCCTGTCTTCTATTAATATCACTTGACTCAAGTGCCCTACCTCAATACTCCATTTCTGGGTGTAGGCTAAGTTCACGTACTGTTATACTTCATGTTTTAAAATTTATCTTATACAGTAGCTTTTATCACAAATAGGATACAAGTTCATTGTAAAATAATTCTGAAATTCTAATAAGCCAAGAGAAGAATAGGAGATAAATGAGAAGGGAAAGAAAAAAAATATTCTGTGGTTTTGTACCAGAAAGATGATAACTCTTAATTAAGCATATCATTTCACTCACATACACACTGCTTTTTTTTTTACAAGATAAAATCATAAAATATGCATGACTTTGTAACTTAGGTACCCTGTCCATGTACACTTAACAGTATAATATAGATTTGGCTCCACTTAAATGCAAATTCTATAGTAACTTAGCTAATATCTATTAAAATATGCCATTGCAATGATTGCCAAAATTAATCTACTGCTGAATATGAAACTCTTCCTATGTAAAACAATAAGCATTATTTAACATTCATGACTATTATTAAGGATAAAGTGTCGAGGGAAGGGACACAGAGCTAAAGAAATGGAATAATTATCAGCATTTAGATTTTGATCTGTGCTTTGAAATTTCAGATTCTTTTGTCAGTGAGCGAGTAAAAATAGGATGAGAGAACTGGAATAAATCTTCTATCAAGATGATTGTGTTTGCAAAACCGGTTTATAGGGACAGGAAAATGGGGAGGGGTGGTTCATACCTTTCAAAAGAAAGGACTCCTGAATACATTCCATTACCAACATTCAGTCCTATGTGAAGATGATCAAAAATATGTGAATTAAAAAAAAGAAGGGGAGAAAAAAGATCACTGATGTCCCAAACAGGACAGCCTGCTCTATTGTAGCTGAGGTTTTTCCATTCTATAATCAAGCTTCAAAGACCCTAACAGACAATAGCTAAGTTGTCCCAGATGGCAGCCCAAATGTAGGGGGAAGGAGGACCAGCACGTGACGGTGCTAAAGCGAGTAGGGTGCATTTCCTAACTGTCCACCCAGGAGGGCAAGGCGGGCCTGGCCAGACGGGAGTCGCAGACACACAGAAGGTGTTGGAACCCTGACAATGAGCCAGTGGAACAGTCTATTTGGGTAACTAGCATGCAACCAGCATGCACAGGTTTTTTCTCATCCGCAGCTGCATCTCATATTCATTAGCCCACTGGGGCCTGGTGCTTCGAAGGCACAATGTGAAATAAATTAAGCCGACAGGGCCCTGCTTTCCAAGAATTTATGTTGTTGGTTTTTTTTTTTTTTTTTTCCTTCATGACTATGTTGGGCCCCCAAAAGTTTTGCTCCCTCCACCCACTGCCCCCAGCTCCAGGTCATATCATGACCAGGTGACCTACTCTCACCTTCCGTGTCTAACTGGGGAGACAGATTCGTGAAAGCATCAGAGATGTGTTTTGCTGAAAAGCAAATCCGGATCTATAAGATGTGAGCAACGGGGTGATTTTTCATTCTCTATAAAATATCTGAACTTTGTAAGAGAGTTTCTCAGAGAATCTTGTTGAATGTGAATTTTCTAAGTAAGAAGCCATTTACAAAACTTCCATTCATACTCAACAGTTTTTTTTCCTGAGAACTCATCTATTGTGTAAAATTAAGCACGACCACATTGTTAGAGTCAACATAATTATATCAATTAGTTCATATAATAAAAACCACCAGTTTCATTATGCCTTGTGTTTGACAAAGCACTTTCAAAAATATGATCCTACAACAACCTCCAGAGAGGTAATAACTGCTGCTCTAATGCACACTAATGAAGAAATGTGAAGCTCAGAGAAGTTAAGTAACTTATTAAGGATGCACAGCAGGGATGTGGTAGACTTGAGAATGGAACCCATTTCTCTCACTTAACTAGACTGTCCTCTCCTTTCAACTATTATGGTATAGAATGAGAGTGCCCATGTGTCCTAATTTGCCCTGGACTGTCTTTGTTAGAGCCTTTTTTTCCCATAATAAACTTATTAAGGATGTCTTCTTTAATTCTCAAAATGGACCAAATTTGGATGATAAATAACAGAGAGTAATTTATACACTATGTTTCACAGACTCTAATATTCTTCATGGTGCCACAAAAAAGTAGGGAACAGGGAAGGGATGGAAAAAACAAGCAGGCTCACGAATACCTAATTGCACTTCAACTCTAGTGTCCCTACTGTTATCTGGTTTTATATCTTTGTTCTGTTTTGAAACACAGTGGAAAATGGATACTACTCTTTTAAACGATTATAATAAAACCTTTTATCTATAAAAATAGTAAAAGTCACTATGAGGGACACATTATTAACACAATCTAAGCACAAACTGAAAAATAATGGATTCTAATACCAACATTGAGAGATGTCCAAGAAGCCATGGGCCATCCTGTCCCTTGGGACCCTGGTGGATGCTATTAACTGAAATTCCCACTCAAACTGGCTGAATTAAAAAGAAAAGATAATCAAGGGGAGAAATCAAAAGGAAATGCTGTATTGACTCACAGAACTGAAAGTCTGAGACTAGATCGGATGCCCCAGGCAGTCAACCATCTTTCCCTTCTCGGTCTCTGCCTTAAACCATGTTGGATCCATTCTCCAGATCTCTGCTGCTCCCTGGAAGGGCAGGACTGTGTTGTGTCAGAAGTCCCAGCAAAATGCTTCTTTGTGTCTTCCTGACTCTGATTCGCCTTCTGCTCTCAAAGCAATCAGGAGAGCCAAGCAAACCCAAACACAGAGCAGGCCATAGAGTGCAGCACACTGTCTGCACCTGGAGGTGGAACCCACCCAGAGAACGAGGTAGAAGAATGAGATGCATTTCCAAAGAAAATCGGGAATATGGGTGCAAAAGAAGAGAAGGCATCTTCATGCCCCAAATGTAGCGTCACCCTGATCTAAGTTGCTTGATTGATGTGCCTATGGTAATTTACAGTATATGAAGAATGTTTCTCTCCTGTTAACACTTAATATCTGTGTGGTCTATAACTACATCCCCCCTATTATTCTTGGTGTTGCCAAGTTGTGGGGGTTTGGCGAAGGAATTATCAGCCTAGATCAACTTACTGAGTAGTCTTAAAGAAACAGCTTTTGTGTTTATTATTTTTTCTGTTGCCTTTCCTTTTCAATTGTATTGAATTTTTGAATTGTTGATTTGAGGCCTTTTTTTCCCTAATATAAGCATTTGATGCTACAAAGTTCACTCTAAGCACTGATTTGCCTGCCTCCTGCAAATTTTGTACATGATATCTTCATTTTTGTTCAATTCAAAGTATTTTTTTTGTTTTTGTTTTTTACCTAAATGTTCTCTTTTACCCATGGGTTATTAGAAGTATGCTGTTTAATTTCCAAGAGTCTGGATGTTTTTCTGTTAACTTTATTTATTTCTAACCTGATTCCATTGTGATCAGAGAATATAACTGTGTAACTTAATCATTTTAAATGAATTATTAAGACTTGTTTTCTGGTTCAAACCATGATCTAGCTTGGTAAACATCTCATGCATATTCAAGAAGAGTTTATGTTCTGTTGATGTTGAGTGGGTTCTCTAAATGTCAATCAGATCAAGTTGGTTAAGAGTGTTGTTCACTACCCTTACAGATTTTGACCTACATGTTCTATCAATGATTGAAAAAGTGGTAGTGAAATATCTGATGTGGATTTTTCTTTTTATCCTTTCAGTTTTATGTTAGCTTTTCTTCACATATTTTGTAGCTCTGTTTTTAGGTGCACACACATAAGATTTTGTGACTTTTTGTGAACCGATGAGTCTTATCATTTTGTAATGTACTGCATGTGGGTAATTCTCTTTCCTCTGAAGTATACATGTCAGATATTGATATAATCATTTTCATATCTATTTTCACCCTTTTAACTTATTTATATATGAAATAAGATTCCTGGACAACAGATATAGTTTGGTGATGGTTTATTATCTATCTGACAATAGTTCATTTTATTGGTGAGTTTCAATCATCTCCATTGAATGTAATTACTGATATATTTTATTTGTTTTCTGTTCATCCTCTATTTTTCCATTCCTGTTTTTACATATTGTCTATAATTTGGATTATTTGGCCATATTTTAGTATTCCATTTTAATTTTTCTGTTTTTTTTTTCTTTTTCACTCTATCTCCTTGTTTAAGTTGTATTGGTTGCTCTAGGGATTACATTATACATACTTAGGTTCTCCCTGTCAAATTAGCAGCAACATTTTACTACTTCGTGTGACAGAGAATTTTTACACTTACCTTCCTTCCCTTACATTATATTTGTCTTTTATACTGTATACGTGCATGTGTGATGAATGCCCAGTGAATGTTTGCATTTTTGCTTTCAACTCTAAACTATATTTTAAAGAGCTCCAGTGGAAATTTGACTACCATATTTACTCATTTATAATTTTTATAGTTCTTTTATTCCTCAACTGTTTCTTACCATTTTCCTTCTCTCTAAAAAGTTTTTTCAAGCCATGCTTTTAGTGTAGACCTTCTAGAAATTAATTTTCTTAGTTTTTTCTCCTCTGACTCTATCTTTACTGATCCTTTATTCACTGGATATAAAATTCTGGTTTGTTTTAGTATTTTGCTTTCAGGATTTGAAAGTTTGTATTGCTTTCTTCTGCCTTTGTGATTCTCAAGTATTCCATTCCTAGTTGATCATTTTTCTCTATTTTCAGAGTTTTTCTGTCTTCAGTGTGTGGGAGATGAATTATGATGTGTTGGGGCATGGGCTTCAGGTTTACCATGTGTTAGGTTTGATCACTGTCTTCAGTTTTCAGATTAAATGTGTGAAATTTTCACCCATTGTTCACTCAAATATTTTCTCTGCACCACCCTCCTTCTCCTCCTTTTCTGGATACTAATAACATCCTTTTATTTTTTTGTCCCATAGTACCTAAGTCTTTCCCTTTCCTTCTTGCTCCAAATTTTTCTCCTGTTGTTCAGATTGGAAAATTTCTTTTGCCCTATCTCTGATTTCACAAATTCTTTTTTACCAACTCATCTGTTTATTTCTAATAAATCCATCTATAAGTTTAGGTCTTCTTATAACTTCAATTAGTTTGCTGAGCCTGTTTTTTTTTTTCCATTCAGTTAGAGTACTTACAATGGCTTCTTGGAACCATTTTTATAATAACGAGCTTTAAAATATTTGTCAGACAATTATAGCATCTGTGTATTATAATCTGTTGATTGTTTTTACCCAGGTGTCTTAGTCCATTTTCTGTTGCTAGAATAGAACACCTGGAATTGGGTAACTTGCAAAGAAAAAAGGTTTTTAAGCTCACAGTTCTAGAGGCCCAAGAACATAGCAAAAGCATCTGCTTAGCTGCTGGTGAAAAGTGAATAGGCAAGCAGGCAATTATGAAAGAAATGGGAGAGGAGGTGCCGGGTTTGCTATATAACAATTCACTATGGCAGTAGCTAATCCAGTGATAATTCACTCCTTCAAAAAAAGCATTAATCTTTCTTAATGACCTAATCACTCCTCAAAGACTGCAGCATTTTCAACACTGTTACAATAGAAACCTAAGCCTCAAATGTGTTTTGATGGGGAAAAGCCATAGCCATGCAAGCACAGATTTCCCCAGTTTTTCATATGCTGAGTAATTCTGGAGACTATTTTAGGTATTCTGTTACGAACTTCTGGGTCTTGCTTTAATTCCATGGAGAACGTTGATATTTTTGTTTTAGTAGCAATTGATTTAGTTGAATTAGGCCATATGTTCCAATTCACCTCCTGGGGGTTGTGGTTCTAATATCAGTTCAGCTTTCAAAGTTTGTGTAGTGCAATACAATGGAGAAATGATAACTTCAATAAACAACCCTACAACACTAGACATTCATATCCAAACAAACTCTAAATACAGAGCTGGAATTTCATAAAACTTTTACAAAATTAGCTAAAAGTGGACTATAGATCTATATGTAAAATGAAAAACCACAAAATTTCTACAGGAGAAAATTTAGGTGACCTGTGTTTGTTAATGAGCTTTCAGCTACCAGACCAAAAGCACAATCCAGGAAAGAAAAATTTAATAGTTGGATTTCATTAAAACTTGGAACTTCTTCTCTGCAAAAGACTGGATTAAGGCAATGAAAAGATGACTTATGAACTGGGAGAGAATATTGCAAAGCACAAGTCCAGTGAGGGACTTATAAACAAATCCACAAAGAAATTTTAAAACTCAACAGTAAGAAATGAATAACCAATTTTAAAAAATGGACAAAAGAAGTATGCAGGGCAAATATACATGAAAAGAAGCTCAATATCATGTACCATTAAGGAAATGGAAATCAAAATAGAAATGACATACCATGGTACACTTATTAGAATGACTAAAAGAAATACCAAACAAACAAACTTGACAACACCAAATGCTGGTGAGGATGTGGAACAGTAAGAACTAACATTCATTGCTGGTGGGAATATAAAATGATACAGACACTTTGGAAGATATTTAGCAATTCTTTATAAAACCAGACAATTCTCATCATACCATCTAGCAGTTGCACTTGTGGGTATTTAACTAAATGAGTTGGGAACTTATTGTCATCATTATTGCCAAAAACCCATGATCAATTAAGATGTCCTTCAAATAGTGAATCAACTGTGGTACATCTGTAGAATATCACTCAGTGGTAAAAATGAATAAGGTACAAAGCCACAGAAAAAGATGGGAAGAACCTTAAATGAATATTGCTAACTGGAGAAATCCAGTCTGAAAAGCCTATGCACTAAAAGATCCCAACTACATGACATTCTGGGAAAAGGCAAAGCTATGGAGACAGTAAATTAAAAATTCACTGGTTGGCAAGGGTATGAAGTTCAAAGGGGGATAAACAGGTAGAGCACAGGGGATTTTTAGGGCAGTGAAAGTATTCTGTGATCCTGTATGGTGGGCACATGTCCTTATGCATTTGTCAAAGCCCACAGAATATAGGACACAAAGAACGAATCCTAATATGAACTATGGACCAAGGCTCGTAATAATGTATATAAATTGGCTCATCAACTGTAACCAAGGTACCCCACTAATGTAGGGTGTTAATTATGAGGGAAAATGTGAAAGGGAATGAGGGAAAATATGGTAATTCTCTGTACTCTTTGATCAATTTTCTGAAAACCTAAAAGTTCTCTAAAACATGTAGACTAATGATTTCCTTAAAACTCAAATAAATAGGATTGTATAGCAATGAGGGTCTCCCTTCATTTCCATGCAATTTCCCTTTTCTCTCCCTTTCCCTCCCATCTCATGTCTCTGTTTAATGTTAATCTTTTCTTCCTGCTTTTCCTCCCTCTCTGTTCATAGTTGCTCTCATTATATCAAAGAAGACATTTGGTATTTGTTTTTTAGGGATTGACTAGCTTCACTAAGCATAATCTGCTCTAGTGCCATCCATTTCCCTGCAAATTCTATGATTTCGTCATTTTTTATTGCTGCATAGTACTCCATTGTGTATAGATGCCACATTTTTTTTATCCATTCATCTATTGAAGGGCATCTGGGTTGGTTCCACAGTCTAGCTATTGTGAATTGTGCTGCTATGAACATCCATGTGGCAGCATCCCTGTAGCATGCTCTTTTAAGGTCTTCAGGGAATAGTCCGAGAAGGGCAATAGCAGGGTCAAATGGTGGTTCCATTCCCAGCTTTCCCAGGAATCTCCAAACTGCTTTCCAAATTGGCCGCACCAATTTGCAGTCCCACCAGCAATGTACAAGAGTACCCTTTTCTCCACATCCTCGCCAGCACTTGTTGTTGTTTGACTTCATAGTGGCTGCCAATCTTACTGGAGTGAGATGGTATCTTAGGGTGGTTTTGATTTGCATTTCCCTGACTGCTAGAGATGGTGAGCATTTTTTCATGTACTTGTTGATTGATTGTATATCCTCCTCTGAGAAGTGTCTGTTCAGGTCCTTGGCCCATTTGTTGATTGGGTTATTTGTTATCTTATTGTCTAATTTTTTGAGTTCTTTGTATACTCTGGATATTAGGGCTCTATCTGAAGTGTGAGGAGTAAAAATTTGTTCCCAGGATGTAGGCTCCCTATTTACCTCTCTTATTGTTTCTCTTGCTGAGAAAAAACTTTTTAGTTTAAGTAAGTCCCATTTGTTGATTCTTGTTGTTAACTCTTGTGCTATGGGTGTCCTATTAAGGAATTTGGAGCCTGACCCCACAATATGTAGTTCGGAGCCAACTTTTTCTTCTATCAGACGCAGAGTCTCTGATTTGATATCAAGCTCCTTGATCCATTTTGAGTTAACTTTTGTGCATGGAGAGAAAGGGATTCAGTTTCATTTTGTTGCATATGGATTTCCAGTTTTCCCAACACCATTTGTTGAAGATGCTATCCTTCCTCCATTGCATGCTTTTAGCCCCTTTAAAAAAAAATAAATAAATAGGATTGGCAGTACCTTTTGGCTCTGTCACAGTCTGCACCCCAAATGACTGGTCTGCTCTCAGCATCTCCTGTGCTTATTATGTCAGACTCACATCAACTATAGGCCACTCACTCACCTGGGCTCTGGCCTCTCCAGGATTTCTCAGCTCCGGAAATCCCTTGTAGGTCTTCTGATAATAATCTGGAACCTTAGGTACCCTACTGATATATGGTTTTGCAACTGCTCCTGCATCCAGGGCTAAAGGGTAGAAAAGATAAAAATAATAACTGTAAATTCACCACCAGTTCAGTGGCATTTTTAGTTCTGGTCTTCCTCTATGATTTCCTTTCCAGAATACTCATTGCTGCCCTGTGCCTTTTATCCAGATGTCATAATCCCAAGCAGTGGAGATATGAGAGGAGTATGCCCATTCCATCACACCTGGGACCAGAACCTCTCATTATCCACTTACATGTTCCAATGATTAGAGACAAATGGAAAAATCTCTAAAGAGAAGTGGATTGCATTCCTGGATCATGCCAAGGTAAAGTCAGATAAAAATGATTGAGAAGATTCCAAAGTTAAAGAAGACTCAAGGACTGGGGAAATGGACACAATTTAAATATGGCCTTTGGATTGAATAACAGTATTGTGTCTGTATTAAATTTGCTGATTTGTTGACTATACAATGGTTATGTGAAGGAATATCCTTGTTTTATAAAATATACACCAAAATATTTAGGGGGCAAAAGGGCATACAATCTTTAAGTTCTAGGGCATTCTAACCAGACAGCCTCATGCAAATCCTATAAAAGCACTGTCCAACAGAGATATAACACAGATCACAAAAGCAAGGTCAAAGATTTCAGAGACCATGTTTTAAAAAAGTAAAAGGAATATTGAGGTTGGAGAAGGGTAGGGAAAGAAGAAGTATTGGGGATTGAAATGGAGCAAATTATATTCTATGTATGTGTGATCATGTCAAAAAAATTCACTTACATATAATTATAATGCACTAATAAAAACATTTCAAAAAGTGAAAGGAAACAGGTAAAATTAGTTCGCAAAGAATTGAATATAGCCAATGTGCCCAAAATATTATCATTTCATTATTAAATTAACCCCTAAATATTAAAGAAATATTTTATATTCTCACATTTTTTTGTTCTAAGTTGCAGAAACCTAGTAAGTTTTTATACTTACAGCTCATATCAGTTAGAGTGATAGTTTTATCAGAAATATTGATCTGTACTTAGATTTTATAATATTTACACTTGCAAAGGGAGATTGCATACCCAATTAGTTGTTCTAAACATACTTACAAGTTTTCCAGTGACCAAATTGAATATCAGCTCTAAAATTTGAATTTCAGAATAATTAAATAAAATCACAAACTTAGTTCTTCAGTCTACTGACTACATTTCTGCTGCTTGGTGGCCACGTGTGGCTAGTGGTTGGAGAATTAGGCAGCAGAATGTTTAACATGGTGACTTTGGTCTCAAAACCTCATACGTGGATTTCATGTATGTAAAATAGGTGAAGCTGTAGGGATCAAAAACATAATAGACAATAAAATATCTCTTTTACTTCTGAATGATAGATAGACTATTTTAGTCAACTTTTTCATCCTTGTGAGCAAAGGACCTGTCAAGAATAATGTAGAGGAAGAAAAGTTTATTTGACAGTCACAGTCTCTGAGGTATCAGTTCATAGACAACTATTCCATTCCTCTGGGCCCAAGATGATACAGAACATCATGGCAGAAGAGTATGGAGGAGGAAAGTGGCTCAAGACACAGCAATCAGGAAGCAGAGGGAGCTCCGCTCATCAGGAACAAAATATAAACCTCCAAAGCATGTTCCTAGTCATCGAATTGCTCCAGCCACTCCCAACCTGCCTATGGTTACTGCCCAATTAATCCACATCAGTTAAGGTACTTATAACCCCATCATTTCACCTCTAAATTTTCTTGCATTGTCTCACGCATGACCTTTTGGGGGAACAACTCTTAAGTAAACTATAACAGAGACTGGGTCAGGCACTGTGGTGCACACCTGCAATCTCAGTGGCTCAGGAGGCTGAGAGAGGAAGATTGCAAGTTCAAGGCCAGCCTCAGCAAAAGCGAGACATTAAGCAACTCAGTGAGACCCTGCCTCTAAATAAAATATAAAACAGGGCTGGGGATGTGTCTCAATGGGCAAGTGCCCCTGAGTTTAATCTCTGGTGCCAAAAATAAAAAATAAAAGAGAGAAAAGAAAATAGATACTCATATTGGAAATATATCCAATTTAAGACAAAATTTCCAAACATTTATTTAATCTATTTACTATTCACTAATTTATTATCCATTAATGAAATGTTCATTAAGAGCCACTCTGGGCTCAGTGTGGAACTCCAGAGAGGACATCCAGGATGTGATGTTCAACAGGAGAAAATATGGGAGAGGAGCAGTGTTGAAAAGGGGCATCTTCCAGGGACAATGATGAGTGTCTAGCCACCATGGGGTGTCATCATTTCCAATAGTAGCATCTAGGAGAGAAAGCCCCATCCTATAGGCATTGCCTCTCCTAGCTCTGAACCTTGTTCTAGGCCATCAACAGATGACACGCAGCCAGCATTCAACCTTGTGATTGAATGTGGAAGCATTCAATTACCCATGACTGAGGGCTTGTGTGGAGGGCTGTTCAGGTCTGCTTAAAGGAAATGAATTTATTGATGAGCTTACTTAGGGAAAAGTATGTAAGTTCACAATGTTGGTACATGAGCTATGAGTATGGGAGCGTGCGCGCACGCATACACACGCACACACATCCCTTACGCATTTTGTAAATCATCATGAAGGAGTAGCATCTCTTTGAAATTAATAAAGAATGACAGAGAACAATATAGAAACTTGATAGTAAACTCAACACATTGTGTCTATGGGCCTATAATAGGTATTTATTCATTTGACCAATGTTTACTGAATTAGGAAACACCACAAATGCTGACAATATTCCTGCAAAAATGACTCAGTTCCTGCCCTCCTGAAAAATCACAATCTGCAAGGGGAGAATTTTCAGCAAGATAGACATCACCTTGGGAACAGAAATGAGAGGCAACTTTGCAGAGGTCTAGAAATCTCACAGTGTACATGGAAGAAGAGGAAAGAAAGAAGCCAAGGGAGTTCTGTTGAGCATTGTCAGGCTAACACCAGGCTTATCCCTAGTGTGGAATGTGGGATAACATAGGGTCCCTGAGCAGAACCCAAGGGTTTAGCTATTGTTCAGTGGGCTGGTATGGCAGAGGGGAGGTTCTCAGATCTTCAGGGACTCTCTACACCTGCCAAGGTATATCAGCTTTTAATTAAGAGAGTCTGTGTGTTTTGGACAATAGAAAGTGATCATTCTCAATCCTGGCTACACAATAGAATTATCTAAGAAGCAATATCTCCAGAATGCCAAATTTAAAAATCTCTTCCATAATGTAATAATTAATAATAATAAGTAACTACTACCTAATGGATGCTTCTTTTTCATTCACAGCATTTTATGTCCCCCTCTGTTACTAACTTCATTGTGCAGATGAGGTAGCTGAGGCTCAAAGAGCCTAAATTGCTTGCCTAAGTTTACACAACTAATTAGTGGAGGTCCAAGGCTTAGAACCTAGAACTGTTTGCTTTCCAAATCTTCTTCTTAAACATGGAGCAATACTGTGCTCAGCCAGTTCCTGTTTACCTTGCATACCATCTTTCCCTCCTGGTTAAAGGAATGGAGGTAAAGAATGAAGTAGCAGTAAGAAGGCAATACTCATTCATTTTTACTCCATCAAAGTAGGGTAGACCTGGGATTTCAAAAACAGTTGGGAATGATTTATTATCATATTGTTAGACTCAAATTTTTCTACATCATTATAAACCTTGTATTAATGATGTTAGAGAAATTAACCTTTATGTTCAGGATGATCTAACTGAGATGTCAGAGAAGTATATACTTTCAGAAGTATTTCCATTAGAAAAGTTAAAATAAGTTACTCTTCATTGCTCCCTGGTGACATAATATAAACAAAGTCCATCTGTAGGGAACTGGAAGCAAGGTTGAAGTGACTTTAAATCTGGTCTCTGCCAGTTGCTCAATTTGTAAACTTGAGCAAACAACTTAAATCTCTCTTAACCTCAATTTGTCATCTACAGAGTGGACTTCATAATGCCAGTTTCGGAGTCATGTTGAGTCATCGGATGGCAAATTGTGTTTAGAACATAAAGTATCCAGAGGGCTACATAGATAGGAAACTAAATCTATCAGATAAAAATTAAAAGATGTACCAATCTGAAGAAGACATTCTAGGACATTGATATGGACAAAAATGCATTTGTATACCCTTTAGGCAAAAGAATATGGTAGGTATGGGATATGTGGTCAAAACTGCCAGTTACTCTTAATACTTCTTTAAGGACAGATTCATGATGAAAAATGCAAAGGCTGAGGCTGATGTGGCTTAGATATGAGGAGTACCCAAAAAACTCCTGTGTGAGAAAACACAAGAACATTCAGAGAAAAATGATTAGATTATGAGAGGTGCAACCTAATCCATGGATTTATCCACTAATATAGATTAATTGGATGGGAATTGCTGTAGGCAAATAGGGTATAGCTGGAGGATTTAGGTCACTAGGGGCCTGGCATTGGGATTCATATTGTTTCCCTAGTGCAAAGCTCTCTCTGTTCCCTGGTTGTCATATCCTGAGCTACTTTCCTTCTCCATGCCTCCCGCCAGGTTCTTCTGCCTCCTCTTGAGCCCAAAGCAGTTAGCTGACCATGGACTGAACCTCTAGAATTATGAGCTAAAATAAACTTTTTCTCTTCTAAGTTGTTCTTGTCGGGTCTTCTGGTCACAGTGATACAAAGCTGACTAAAACAGGAGCAGAAGGAAGGACAGTCATCATTTTGGGAAAAGTGTAAGACCCTGTGTTTAGAGTATCATGGACCAAAGTTTAAGGATGAATAACAAGGAAGCCCTGGAAAGAGCAATAAACATTTATGGAGCTTAATTTGAGAACAGGCCATGAACAGGCCTGGGTCCTAGACTGTACAATAGTGTTAACAAAACGTTTTCTGTAGAGGATCAAATAGTAGGCTTTGTGGGTTACGCAATCTCTGTGCAAACTACTCCACTGAGCAGCATGTGCTCATGTCCAGGCCACACTCTCAGACCCATCAGAATAGAATCCTCATGGTAAGACCAAGACGCCTATTTTTGAAAGATCTAAGACCCCACACTGACATGGTTAGGGGACATACTTTTGTGAGCTGATTAGGAGGTATGGCCATCAATAATCATATAAACCAACATGCACTTAACAATCTCTAAAAGGAAAGGAGAACTGAAAATATATGTCTGTTATTAAAAAGAGCCGCTATCATTCAAGTTTTTGATTGGGTGCCATTTGCAGGCAGGATACTTTATACAGATGAGAGCCTAGGAGTAGATGAGTCTCTTTTAAAAGAAAAAGGAGGTTCAAAGGGAACAGGAAGATGGTACATGACACACAGCAATATTCTGATAGTAGAACAGGTGCCAACAGGGTCTCTTTCCTTCATGAAGCATGCATTGCTCAGTGATACATATCATCATCATAGTATCACATCCACTCAGCCCTATAACAAAATAGAACCACCACTCTTGCATCAATCACCCCCTTACCCAGAGCATTCATGAGCTTTAGTGGAAATGGAGAGCTCAGAGAAGCCACATGGCAGTGGGACCTGACTGAAGATCAAATCCATATTTTATGAAGCACACTTGTGTAGCTGATCATGCAGAGAATAAAAAAATCACATTCTCAATTTTAATAAGGTAATCAAATATAAATAAAACAAAATCTACAAGAGCATTTTATTACTTCCAATCAATTCTTCAGAAGCAGATGCAAACACACGCACACACACACACATATACACACAAAAAATTCAGAAATTATTCTGATTGTAATGACCACCAGAGCATGTTCCAAAAATATAAACCTATGATCATACATTCATCCCTTTATAATGTTAAATAAGAAGCAGGCCATGTGTTTATGATTAAATTTGAATTTGGAATTAAGGTCCTTTGGAGACTGAATTGAGTAGCAAATAATTAACACAAAATTACCTCTTAAAACCATCACATAATAACATGAAATATAATACTACGCAAACCACATGGCTCCAAAAAACATATATTCATGGAGGTGAGATGGAGTTAACATTCCCCCAAGTACCTGGTGGGTGCCAGGCACTACACTTATCTTTACAAATACTCCCATGTTTAGGTCTCTTATTTCATCATTTCTGAAAATATGTATTGGTATGACCATTTGAAATAATATTTGTTTTCTATGTAAGAAAACTGAATTCACATAGATTCAAACCTGTCTACGTTTTAGAGAAGACAGGACCAAAGATAAGATGTTTTTATGGGTACCTTAACTCTAAGATTTTAAGATTTTCTCCATATTTCTACTGGAATTGCTACAGATACTCGCTGAATGATATGCAAATTCATAAATTGCCTTAAGATGCCAATAATTAATTTCCATCTCCAAGAATGAACCAAAAGTCATTAAATCTTAACTTCAGGTGATGTTTAGATAACTTGTCCAACATTCTACTCAGAAAAGCATGAAAACTAAACAGAGAAAGGTCCACAATTGTGATTTTTATGTTTCCAGGTTTCCTAGATGGGGCTGATATTTCTCCAAGCACCCTTGAGTCTAGGGTCAAATAGGTGTGGCTTCTTCAACTTCTAGTTCTCTGCCCCATACCTGCTTACCTCAACCAAGATTTGTGCTAGATCTTTCCAACAGGGACTTGAGTTTATCTGCCACCTAACATATGAAACCAATAAGCACTTTCACTAACCTCTTTTAAAAACAGCTGCCCCTCATAGCTCCCACCACCAGAAAGAATGAAAGAAAGGAGGTGGGGAGGAGAAAGGAAAGGGAAGGGAGATGGGAAAGAATTAGGTTAGCGTGGACTATGAGGCATGAGGAAGGTGAGTTCACAGAAAGTGGTCATTTTAGAGATCTGAGCTGTCATCTTGTGACCAGTGACAGGAACTTGGCTCCCATGGACTTCACCTGTCCTAAGGTTACAGGCCTGTTTTCTGTTACAGAACTATGTTAGGACTCTTCTTATAGCTTCCTATTGCAAGTGAAGTGCATAGTCTTCTATTTTCTGCTGATTCTGGGAACCTCCTCCCAAAGGACTATGTCCCAGCCCCATTCAAAACTGTGAGCAACCCGAGGCCAGCCCAGTGGCTGGCTCTGCCATAGGTAATTGCTCATGATAATTAGGTTGACAGCTATTGTTTGGAGCTCACCACCCTCCCATGGAAGCCGCCCAAACAGGGAAGCTCAGCAAATTCCATTTCCCCTGCTGGTTTTAAATCAAAAACTCCAGCAAGGCTTTTTCCCTCTTCTTTCAAAACTGAAGGAGCCTCTCTCACCACACACTATCAATGGCTGCAAATACATTCTGGCTTTGAGTCTTACAATAATTGCCATGCTTTAGAAACACAAATATTGAACAATAATCCACTTTTCTTCCATATTTAAATCTAATATTTTATCTAATAAATGCTTTTATTTCTCATTCTGTAAATTGCACATAAAATTATACTTCCATCTACTATTTTTTTTAACAAATTAATTTAATCATGTCAAATTATCCACTTCCTTTCCCTGCTTCTTTCCCAGGGTTTCTTTGGCTTAGCAAGATTTAGCAGGCCCAGGTTATAGACTTTATCAACTCTTCCATTAATCCCAACCCATAATATCAATGTCTGCATTTAAACACTGGGGATCTATATCTATATGCAAATATAGGTTTTATATATATATATATATATATATATATATATATGTATATATATATATATATATACACATATATGTGTATAAGTTACATATATACATATAAAAGGTTTTGTATATAAAAACTAGATACCTGCACAAACATATATGCATATATACATATGTGTGTTTATGTATTTTCATCCCCAGGAAAACTAAAGCTTGAATTGAGCTGATGACTCAATCTATGTTGAGTATAGCATCCACTGAGGTTCCCATTGTGAAAGTAATAGAAGATAAGGTGGAATCACTAAGTATACGGTACCTCTTCATAAACAACACATGGTGGACAGGCCAATTTTAGAACTTTACTATTTTCTCCTTACTCTGTTTACAAACCCTGTTTAGAAACTAGCCAAACACAATTTTTTAGCCCAAAGACATTTTATTCAAGCCTTCAAGATTCTGTTAAAAGCATTCATATCATTTCCTGGATACAAAAATTCTTTCAAAATAACATTTTGATGAGTTGAGTGTAAATGAATTAGAAACACACGGATTAAATTTCCCTTGAAATATGCATGGGTTTCAAAATTAAGAGAAATTAACTTCTTGAAATCTGTTTTCAATTTTGCCTAACCTCAAAAGTTTGATGTGTAGTTTGAGACAGATGGCCTAATGCCAGTTTTGCCTATCTTTGCCACGGCTTTTCCTGGGGAAAAAAAAATTTAGTTTCCACCTCCCCTCAGCCTTCTGATTGTTTAGTAATATTACCAAACTGAGGTGTAGGACAGAGCTCATTGCAATAAGTATTATTAGAATGGTAAATTGCTGGTTTTGAAATGATCTTCAAGCCTAGATAATGGCTCTTTGATTTTATCTAACACGGGTGATACAAAAGTCGAAAGTAACCAATGATTTTATGAAATCTCTGAACATGTTTTGGGTATCTTAATCTTTGATAATAATTGCATTGAGTGGCAGTGGGAGAAAGCTCTAGGCAAAGGAAAGGAGGTGATATTATTTCAGATTGGCAGTTGGCACTCTGAGATATACAGTCAATGCTGATAGATTTTGATTAACAGCTAAGAAGCTCCTGCCACAGGAAGCTTTGAGGATTTATCAGTGATGTCCTCCATCCCCTCTGAATTTGCCACCATATAACTCTTCCATTTCTATTACTATTGACTCTCTTATTGGTGTTTTGAATGATGTATTTTTTTCATTTGAATTTTTCTGAATAGGCTTCCCATGGGGAGAGAGGTAATCAAAGATTGAGGCAAAAAAAAAAAAGTGGCTTTTATGACAGACCCACTCTTGGGATGATCCCTTAGTCCATTAATGGATTAATCCAGTCTTGAGGACAGAGTACTTCTGACCATTTCAAAGATCCTACCTGATCCCACACAATGAGGATTAAATTTTTCAACATAAGTTTTGATAGGGACATTAAGGGGGCTACAAAAATAAATACCATTGAGACCAGGCTTTAAGAGTAGAAGTATTTTATTGGGGGTACCAGGAAAGAACAGGGCCTCTTCATGTTTTTCCCATCTCTGCATCTCAGGTTGCTCTTATGTCTGTAAATCTGCTAAGATAAATGTGGCTACCAGCCAACACCAGTCCATGGCTTCTCCAAGACGACACCTCGGTTTGACTGTGCAGTCTCACATAGGCCAAGAAAGTCTTGTAAATTAGAAACAGACGGTAAATAACTGCTGAAGCCTAAAGACAGCTGCACTCCTGTGGTCTCCACCTCTGATCTATGAGCTTCCAGAGATCCTACAGCCAGGGAAGAAAAGCCACAGTCATGCACAGACAAGTGTAAGAGAAAAATCAATAACAATTTTGCAGAGAGATAGAGATAGAGATAGAGATAGAGATAGAGATAGAGATAGAGAAAGAGATAGAGATAGATAGAGGGAGGGGGGATTTGCCCACTACTACTACCAGACACTAAATTCTTTAGTGCAGTCAATCTCAAAGGATGACCCCTAAAACAACAGCATCTCCTTCATCTAAGGAGTTTATGAAATTCACATTCTGGAAATCCAACCCAGACTCAGAGCCAGAAATTGTAGGGATGGAGTCTAGGAATCTGTGTGTTAATAAGGCCCCCCTCCCACGGGTTCTCTGTATAATCAGGCTTGAAAATCATGGTTTTAATGACAAAAGACAAATAATAATCAAAATAAAAGCTGTAATTAACAAGTAATGTTCATCAGCAATACTACAATGGTTTTCCTAGATTAATTTGTAGGCAAATATCTGAGTTGCACTCAGGTAATACAAACCAAACATGGCTAAATCCAGTAGGGCCTAATAAACCATTTGAAGTCTGGGCAGGGGTTATCGGGGAGATGTCTATCCAGCCACCATTTCTCCTTTGTCACACCACCACTGGGATAAAGATAATACCCATTTCAGGATTGGTGCATACTGTTTTTCTATTCTTTCAAATGGGAAATCCATACCCTAAAGAGTTCCTTTTTTTATTAGTTGTTCAAAACATTACAAAGCTCTTGACATATCATATTTCATACATTTGATTCAAGCAGATTATGAACTCCCATTTTACCCCGTATACATATTGCAGATTCACATCGGTTCTTTCTCAGTAACTGGATGAGACTTGGCTGTGACAAGTCAATACATAGTCTGCATGAGCATCACACATGGATGGTCAACACCTATTTCAGTGAAAATTTCTTTAAATATAGATACTGTCTACTTCTTAGAGAAGACTTCCTCATCTTGTTGCAAGTTAATCAGCCATTTATGCCACTTTTTTCTGTGTGGAAAACTAAATAGTAGTCCCAACCCTTTGGGATTGTTTAGCTAATATGGAGCTTTTCAGAATCAGTGTTGCAGCAGTTAAAATATTCCATATGGTACTCTCCTAGAGTCACATCACTGTACATCTGCCCAAATTCATAGAATGTGCATTACTGAGAATGAACTCTAATGCCAACTATAGAGTTTGGATGATTATGATGTGGCAATGTAGGTTCTCGAATTGCAACAACTGTGCCACTCTGGTGGTGGTGCTGATAATGGGGGATCCTGCACGTGTGTGGTAGCTGTAGGTGTGCTGGAAATCTCTGTACCTTCCTCTTAGTTTTGCTGTGAACCTAAAACTGCTCTACGGGAATAAAGTATTTTTAAATGGGAAAATTACATATGAGTCTATTTGAAATCTTTTTAAAATACAAATTCTGATTTAGTAAGTCTGGCATGTTTCTTAAAATTCTATATTTATCCCCAGATCCCAGGATGCTGTTGCTGTTGGCCCACAGATCACACTGTTTGAATCCCAGGAATCTAGCGAAACTATCTAGATGGTTCATGCACAAACTTACTTCTCCACCTTGAATAAAATATGTGACTATTAGCTTTTAGTTATGTGGCTTTTGCTTATGAAAATTAGAAAAAAAGTAGTTTTATTGAGGCAAATTTAAAAGGATAAAAATAAAAGCAATTCTTCAACAGTCCAATGTGCAAAGCTGAATATATGATTGCTGTAACTGAGTGTTGAAAGCAAGAAATCAATGCCTTCTAGGAGGCTTCTTTGCCATTTGATGCTTACTTTGGACTTTCCTTGTTATTATTTATGACAAAATAATGTCAAGAAAAGTTCTATGGATGTGCTTTTTTCAAATTCTTTTTAAAAAATATCTTTTATACCTTATACAATTCTTATATCTTCCTGTGCCAAAGCTCTTTGTTAATAGGTTCTTTTGGAAAATTTGCTATTCTTTGGGAATTTCAATAGTTTAATTTTTCCTTTTCACAATGTAATAAATTAAAAATACACTTTTAACATTTTTCATGTTCCTTTTGCTTTTCTAAATCATTTCCCAGCAGCATTCCTGTTACTCAATTCTCAGTCTGTCTCCATGCCTTCCTACATCTTCATGGTGTTTGGCGCTTATGACCTTGAACTCTGATGTTATGTTGGTCTCAGTTCTGGTCTCATCTTTCTTTTCAATGGTGGCAAGATCTTGGGAAAATGTTGCTAAAGTTCATTAACCCTCTATTTGTTCATCTGTAAAAATGAGAATAATGATAGTTCTCTACCTCCAAGTTTTTTACTTAGCATAAAAACACATAATGTAAAGCAATGTGCACAGATTTGTTAAGTACCCAAAACATTTACTGGTAGTGTATTTTCTTTACCCAAAAGAGAAGTGCCAGTTACCTCTTAGCCAATGGAGGAGATTATTTCCAACTTTATCCAAACAACAGACTTTCATTACAAGATTGGGCATGGCAACTGGTCACAATGAAGCTTACCCCAAGTCCTACTCTGCCTTAGTATGCATTAAGTTTGCATAACACATAAAGAGGTCATCCTTCTTTCTTCTATCCTTCCAAACCTGCTAAGGCATTCACCAGATTAGCTCAATAATATCAGCTAGCACTCATGTAACCACCAACCTGTTGGTACCTGGTTGGTACTTACAAAGATATGCAATCATACATGTAAGACAGGGTTAACTTTATAAAACAGTTCAGACTGTCAACGTTTACCTTAGCAGCCAAGATTAGAGCTTCCTTCACTCACACTTGGTTATAAGAACAGGAAAAATGTTTATACCTCTTACCTGCAGCTATTTTCCAAGGTCATTTGTATCAAATGGTGCCATCCTCAACAAAAAATATGGGCCTGTACAGATCCAGTTGGGGCATTCACATCATGACAGATTACCTTCAAACTGTGGATCACCAATGGTCTTTATCTTTCTAGATAGTTGAAAAATAAGAAGGGACACAATAATAAATAATAACTATGATTTTTCTAATTAACCACACCAATATTTTTACCCATCTCACATGATATTCTAGACCTGGACTAAGATGTAAAATCATTGATTACATCTGAAATTGTAAGATCAGTTTGATGCTCAAAGTGTCTGTAATCAGAATCAGGAAGAGAAAAATCAATGCCAATATACCACTATACTTGAAAATAGTTATTTTCATTGGCTTTTCTTTCTACAGAAAATGTGATAATTACAACTCAACGGAGATAAAATTTTCTTTTGCATTACTCATGGTTTGCCAGACTGTAGGAATAAAATTTCATCCAAACATTTTGAAAGTCTGTTTGACAGTATTAATTGAAACAAACCATACATATATCCTACAATTCAGCACTTCAACACCTACGTATTCATCCAACAAAAACATGCATGTGTTTCATCAGAAGACACATATAGGAAAATTTATTTCAGAATTACTTGAAATAGCCCCAAACTAGAAAATATCCAAAACTTATCTAGAGTAAAATGAACAAAAACATGTAGCATAGTAATATAAATGAGTATTAAACAGCTATACACATAAAATAATACCAAATATGTACAAAGAAGTAGATAAAACTCACATATTGTTGAATAAGAAGATCCACATGCACAGGAATATGTACTGCATAAATAGGAAACTAATACATGGAATTAGATGTCAGGATAGTGATTACTCTTTGAGAGCTTTGTCAGGAAGGTGACAGGGTAAGGTGCTTCTAGGAGCTAGTAATCATTCTGCTTTTTGATTTGAGTGCTGGTTACACAAGAGTATTGAATTTGTGAAAATCTATTGTGCTGCAAACTAGTGATGTATGCACTTTTCATTTCAAAAATTACATTTAAAATTTTACCAATGGTGCCTACCAACATCATGGCCTCAGGGTAAACCTGGCTCCTTTTCTTAGCACTTCAATTGGCCCAGTCTTGTAGCATTGCTCAGCAGTCTTCACAGGGGTCATCACTGTGACTTTGAAATTTAGCCATCTTCCATTGCAGCCTGATCAGCTACCAGCAGCCTTAAAACAACAATCCACTAAGAAATAGGAATGCAGTCTTTCTGGTACTATAAAAATATAGAGGTGTAAAACTTACAAATGATTTAAGGCTTTGTAACACATACATTTGTGTGTGTGTGTGTGTGTGTGTGTGTGTGTACTCTGCAGATTCCACTACTATTATCCTAGACTAGTATACATTTTATACAGCTGTCAGTCAAATGCTAGCTGGTAAATCAAGGGGTCATTGTGAATGATTAAAAAAGCAATGATCTTGGCAAAGCTTTACATACATCCATCTAATTTTTGTTGCTGATGATGATTTTGATATTGCTGCTGCTAAAACACATTTTGAAACAGAAACATGCAATTTTGTTCATCCTTTTAGCGATATTCAGCAATATTGTCTGATACGCACAGCTTTCATAAGCAGTGACAAGGGTCACTCTCGTCCAAATGCTTTTTTCCTTGACGTTTTGTTTTTTGAATGTTCTGTAGCATCCTATGGAGACACTTGGGACATCTCTGTTTTAGCTGAGTCAAAAAAGTATTGCTCGACCATCTGTCCTGGGTTTGTGGTCTTTCCATTTTCTATTCTCCTTTGTTTTGTTTCATTTCCATCAGTTTCCTGAGTCTCTTGCTACACTTTATCATTAGACAGTCTGATGTGGCAACATAAAAGGGGGAAAAAGAATTTACATATGAATCCATGTGTGTACATGTTATGGTTTAGATATGAGGTGTCCTCCTAAAGCTCATATGTGGGACATGCAAGAATTTTCACTGGTGAAATAATTAGACTATGAGAGTTATAACTTAATCAGGAGATTAATCCACTGATAAGGATTAACTGGGTGGTAACTGTAGGCAGGTAGGCTGTGGCCAGAGGAGGCAGGGAACTGGGAGGCTTGCCTTTGGGGTGTTTTGTATTTTGTCCCTTCTGAGAAGAGTTCTTTCTGCTTCCTGGTTGTCATTTCCTGAGTTGCTCCATGGGGCCACACCCTTTTGCTATGATGTTCTGTCTCATTTGAGCCCAGAGCTATGGAGTCACAAGACTGTGGACTGAACCTCTGAAACAATGAGGCAAAATAAGCCTTTCTGCCTCTAAATTGTTCTTGTCATGTCTTTTGGTCATGGTGATGAAAAGCTGGCTAAAATAGCACATCATAATTAACAGTCACTGACAATGATATGAATTTTCACCTTTACTATTTATAATTCAGTAGAAGATACTGCTTTGGGGCTATAGGTCTACAATTTCCCTATAAACCATCACTTGTATCTCTTTTTATTATCACTTATTTTGTCAAAATGTTTTCTATACAATTCAGCCAATACATTCTAATGTTGGTTGTAAAACACACCTATTAAAAAATCTGAAAGTGGACATTATAATAATAATTATTGTTAATATTATTTATTCAATATACATTTATAGAGTGCCTAATATATATCAGACACTGTTCCTTGTAAATACAAGAAAAAACATTACCATAAGTTTCCAACACATGACCGACCCATAGGAAGATGGTAAAGTCCCCTTTCTGTGAAGGTTACTGGCTTCAGCTAAATTTACAAATCAACAGGAGACTCTTGGGTCATCTGTCCCTCCAGCTGGGTTTCATAGAACAATTTTGACAATTAGGTTGGCTCCAGAGAATATAATCTTTGTGCCTTGCTCTAAATGTGTGAAGCAAAAAGGGTTACACACAAAGGCCACAAAGGTTTTTGGTTCACAATTAGAAACACACAGGAGTGGAGAGAATTTCAGTAACAGAGGTTTTTGGCTAGAAAGAAAAGAAGTCAGTCAACTAATCTATGAAGTCCTTCCTTCCTTGGGTAGAATGAACGTGATGGATCCCTTCCCTTTCCTTGCTTCCTTTGGGTTCTAACCCAGTTCCAGAAGTGCACAAAAATTAACAGTCTTCATAATAGTCAAATATGGTACCTGAAGAACATTTTGGGGTGCAAAAAAAGACCCTATAACTCTTAAATCTGTGCATCCGAAAATGCTATAAAATATGCATTATAGCTGCTAGAATTGTGATTATGCTTTATAAAAATATTTTTGAAGGATTCAACTAAGTTTTTATAAAATTAAATTTTAAATGTCAGCTTTATTTAAACAATTTAAAGGATTGCACAGGGCAAATCTATGATAATGGTGCTGACATGGTTGGTAAAGAAAAAGATGTAAGACCGTAAATTTGGCTGAAAACCAGAAACATTCTTTGAGCGGTGCATGGCACATGTTTTGAATTTGTTACTATGAGACATGGCCTCAGCTGGGCCAATAGCAATGACAGTCTTTGGAATGATTCAAAATTGTATGTGACATTTTCTGGACTTGCCCCAAAGATGGAACATCTTGATGAAACACTATCAATTTTGACTTTATGACTTCTTTTGGTCACGTGGGGTATGCTGACTGAATGCTGATAAAGAAATCAGACTTAATTTAGAAGCAATGCAAAATGTATCATAAGAGTTAAGTGAAAAGGGAAGATGATCAAACAAAGAATGAATCATGTTCTTGGGAAGAATATCAAATTAATCTGGAATTTGCACAATCCATAGTTATTTGGTAGGATTTGTGTTTTTTTTTTTTTTTTTACTAATGTTAGTAATGGCTTACAAAAACAGATCCAAGTTTGCTACTTTCTTTTACAAAGGATTAATTTTTTAAATTTTTAGATAAAATATGGCATACTCTACTAAATTGAAAGTGCACCTGAACTGTGTAACAAAAAATATTTTGGGAAAATATTAGGAGGAAAAACAAATATTTAGAATTATGAAGAAGATTCAAGTACAAATAACCCCTAAATAAATATGTTCAGAGACTATTTTATAGACACTATAGTGTTACTTGATAAGAGATTTAAATAAAGTAAATAACAGATGTTATTTTGAGTTTTCTTTATAATATTCTAGTACTGAACATTTTGAAAGGCAAATCTTTCAAATATAAGCACTATATATCTTCATTGCATGGATCTTTTTTTGTTTGATGCTGGGAATTTAAACTAAAGCCTTATCCATACTAAAGCATGGACCTTACCACTGAGCTCTACCTCAAACCCTCACTGCATAAATTTAGATATTGCTTTAAAAGTGAAATGAGAGTTTTGCAGTATGACAATAATTTGCTTGATAAAATTAAACTATTCTAATAATTTTTATGATAGTAGCATATAAAGGTTATAATTACTATATTTGAATATGACATGCAAACTTAATATTTCATTCCCCATCAAAAGGTCACTTGCAGAATTGTATTGAAAATACATCAGCTTGATAGTGATAGCTCTCAAGATTGAAATTAATTTTAGGAGCCTATAGCTAAGAACCAATGACTGAAAAATGTATGCCAGTTTACCATCATTTTCTAATAAAATACACACAAAACAAAAATAACATAAAAATGTCAACTCTAAAAAAATAGAATGAGCAATTTTAAATTCTCATTGAAGATGAGGACATTTAAAAAATACCTTCTAATTCATGAACTGTGCACATTTAGTTAGCTAAATCTCACTGGCCTGTGTGCAATAATAATTAAATTCAGTCTTCTGAATATCTTTGATATTTGTCACATAAAAATCATGGCTTACACATCCTTTTCCATTTTATCATTATGAAGATATATATGTCAATGTAGGAGAATAGAATCTGTTGTATTTAATGGCTTACCAATTTTATTTACAGCTTTTAAATATGGTACACCTGGGATGTGGGCCTGTTTGCAAACTTCCCAATGTCCCACACATCACAAGTGGGACTAGTGACCATCAAAGTGGAGGGAAAAAAGTTGTTATAACTGGCCACTTTAATTCCTCACAGTGGAAATGCAAGAAAAGCAAACCAAGTATCTGAAGGAATCCACAAACACTGAGCAACTAGATGAAAGACAAACTATAAGTGAATTAGAAAATGTTATTAGAAATGGTACAGAAAATCTCTTAGAATCTTAGAGAATCTTAGAAACCTCCTACCTGTCTGACTCTAAATCAGTCTCTGAATTCCAGGTGTTCTTTTTAATATTTTTTTTAAATTTAAATATTTGCTTGATGTATAATAATTAGACATGTTTATGGGGTACAAAGTGATGTTTCAATATATGTATACATTGTGGAATGATCGTATCAGGGTAATTAGCATAATCACCATCTCAAGCACTTATTACTCAGCATCTTCCAGCTATTTTGAAATGTACAATACTATTGTTTACTATACTCACCATTCTATGCTCTAGAATTCCAATATTTATTCCTCCTATCTATAACTTGCATCTGTTGACCAACCTATCCTCATCCCCTTTCTCCCCTGCATCCTCCCCAGCCTTTGGCAACTACTGTTCTCATTTCTACTTCTATGAGATCAACTTCATAGAAGAGAGAATATCAGGCAAAATTTCTGTCCCTGTTTTATTATAATAAATGAAGTGAATTCTAGGTTGATCTCCTGCAACATCCCCAGTTGCCCTTTTTCTCATGAATGAGCTTTCTTCCGTTTCTACCTGTTCTGTGCCCTTTTTGTTTCCTTGGATGCCAGAACTGCTCATCTTTGTCCCATTCCCTTGTCTCTTTCACATTTTTGTATGTGGTGTCTACTTCTTAATGGATAAGATAGATTCACTTTCTAAACCTGCCTACCCAGATCACTCTTTCCCACCATTTTTAACTGGGACACTATTATTCTTTCAAAGCCTAGAATAGAGAGGGGTGATCAGTGAATAGAATCCCAGGCATTCCAAGATGTGGCTTTTCAGAGTTTCTACATTTCTCTTAACTAGTTCTTTAGTACAGGAGCAGTTAATCTGGTCCCCAGGCCTTTGGGTACCTTTCTTTTAGAAAACAGAGATAATATGAACAAAGTCCTCCAACCAGAACGGAGCTTGCACACTTACATCTGGGGCACATTTGTGGAGCATGGAGAGAAAGGAGAAAAGGAGAGAAAAGCAACACAGAAATGATCCCTTCCGGAAGTCCAGCATCCTGGTGGTTCAGTGCTTATCTGATCTTTAGAAGTTTCTTTTCCCAGAAACCAGCAGTCCTTTCATCAAAAATTTTTGAAACACATGGATCCAAAATTGGCACCATGCAAGGCTTAAGGTTGGTTCAAAAAATTCAAAACCCCTAAAGTTGGAATAAGCTCTGAACCTCACAAAACACACATTCCTTTATAAAGGTCATTTGACTTAATTGCCAAATACACTGACCTGTACTATAGAATTCCTGATAATTGTTTTACATTAAAGATCATGTAACCTTTGTTTTTTCTTAATGAAGTAGGCAATCCCAATTCATTTCATGCACTCATATTTCACTGCTTATTAATCCCATTCTATAGATGAGAAGATTTCTCTTCTCCTGAATTATCCCATTCTGGTTTTTGGCACACTCTTATTTTTAGCGGTCATTCCACACATGAAGGGATTCAGTTATGCAATCCTTTACTGATTCTGGCTATGTAATTCCAACCCTTGAACATGGTTTTTATTAGCAATCCAAAATCATTGGCGAACACCAGTGTCACTGGAATAAATATAACTTGGACCAGAAATGATTATTAAGAAAAGCAAAGATCTTTGTTAGTAAAGCAGACTGTAGCCAAAAAAAAATCATGATTTCCCTTTGTTTTCAGATCAAACAGCCCAGATTATCAGCATCAGAACATTTTTTAAAATGCTTTGCAATTGTATAATCTCCTGCAGCTGCCTTGCATGTTAATGATAATGAACTTAGAACAAATTGCCTGAATGTGACCTCTGTATAGTATTGATTTGAGTTGGTAAATTATATGAATTTGAAAATATCTGTATCCTTAGAAACATCATATTATAACTATTCATACAAACTGATCAGGGCACATCCCAGGAATTATGCATTGGTAAAGTTTAAGGTCTTTGGAGCATGAATTTGAGCTGTATTTCTTTTTATTCAGTTTGGACAAAGTGTAAGGAATCAGCAAATCTTAGGGAACACAAATCTGAAGTGCATAAAGATCCTGCAAACTCCTGGCAGAATGTGAACTTCTAGGTTCTCATGTCCAGAGGAACTGCCTTTAACTCAGCACAGTAATTGTGAGGATGGGGTTAGCTTTGAAATGGTCAGTTGGCCACTTCGAAGTTCTTTCCTCACACAAAACCCGAGAGTAATTCATTCTGGGGCAGTTTTAAATCTCAACTCTTTCAGTATTGTGTGTTCCTGGACAAATATTCTGCCTGAGTTCAGTTAAGGGAGGAGGGAAATAAAGTGCCCCCCCCCCAAGTCTACTGATCAGAGTATCACCGGAAAGAAACTGAAGAAAACAAAAGGCAATTAGGGAAATGAAAAAGGAGGGGGTTTTGAAACTCGAGGTTGAACTTGACCTTGTTCCTTGCTGCCCGGAAGGAAAAATTTCTTATGAAGTTTGGGGCATATGGTGTTGCTGTATCAGTTGTGTTTCCTTCTTCTTAAGGTCAGTCTCTAGATTTTGGTGGCCAAAATGGGAAAATGCTTTCACTGTACAGTGCAAACTTGAAGGAGACGATCCTGTTATTGTTATCCTCCCCTTCTGGATTTGGGTTAACCTTTCACTTAAATGCACCCAAGTTTCTTCACACCACAAGGCATCCAGACTCCTACACTGGACCACTGGAAGGGAAAGAGAAGAAATTACGATCAGAGGCCCTTGCCTGTCCTTCTTGGCCTTCCATCCCAGGATGCCAGTTCAACAAAAACCACAGTGTTAGGAGGTGTTTGGTTTCACACGGCTCTGGATCAATTCCCTGAGCTTCTCACCTTCCAAACCGGAGCAGCTCTTTCCCATTTCTACTCCCTGATCCAGAAATCTGCTCTCTATTTTCTGGGCAAATTGCCTGCTGAGGATGTCTGCAAATGTGATGTTCTCTCTGATATTAAATGGGGAAAAGGCGGTGACATCAACGGTTCCTGTTGCCAGGAGAACCTCTGTGACTCAGGGCCAGCAGAATCATATTTGCAGTTTCTCTCATCATCAGCTAGTGAGTCGACTGAGCGGTGAGTGGTTGGAGCCTGATGGTGCAGTCAGTGGTTGGGGGAGTGGCCCCTGACAGCAAAGTCAGAAGTTCAAATCCAGACTCAGGATGTGTTAACCAGGGGTAACATGAGCAAGTCAACTAACCCCTAAGTGCCTGAGTTTCCTCATCTGCAAAATAAAGGCAATAATAAGTAGTACTATACAAGGATGTCATATAGAATAAAATGAGTTAAAACACACAAAATGTCTAGCAGTGCATGGCACTCATAAACTCCCAATAAATATCAGCCATTATTATGATCATCTGTCTTTGCTACAAGCCAATGTAATCAAGGAATATGGTGTGTGGCTCCCCAAAAGGAAAACAGCAGTAACTATGACAACTGGGAGAGTTAATATGGGTCCCCGACATGCAGCATGCCCTCACCCAGGGTGACTCTGGTTGTGATTAGTAAACCCCTCCCCTTGTCATGTTATAGACTGTCAGAGCCCAGCAGGGGAAATGACTTGGACTTTTAATCTCCAGCAGAGACCTCCAGTGTCCTTGTTATGCCTACTTCCACTTTACTCTTTTAAAGAGTGTTCAACTAGGTATACAAGAGGAAAACTGAAAATATATCCAGAGCACCAGAAAGTCAAAGCACTAAATAAAAACAAAAAACTAAAAAGATGGAGGAGGTGAGAGGAAGTTCAGAACTTCGCAACTAAAAAACACAGTGAGGAGTTATTTGAATTTCTGGGAGTGTGCAGAATGAACATTACTAGCCACATTTCCATCTGTCCTAGGGGCACAGAGCTTTAGGAAGCTCCAAGCTTTGTTACCAGCAGCCATGCTTGTCCCTTACCCTTACTGCCTTGTCTAACTTCTATCTGAACCTCATCTGACTTCCAGCCTTCTGCCAGGACCTGGGTTCTTTTAAATGAACAGCTAGTTCAGCTCCATCCAGTGGAGGCTAACCCAGAGGGACATATTCTTCAGTGGCTCCCAGAATTCCCCAAAGGGGCGCTGTGCAGTCATAACTGACTTCCGGGTACACATTTGATGAGCTTCCCTTTTCCTTCCTGGATAGTCCAAATAAAGGGCTCAAATCCTAAGACCCAAACTCAGACAAATTGTGAGCCCATGCGGACGTTTGTGGACACTCCTGGTTCCATCTGTGGCCTTTGGGATTAAAGTGTGGACTAGGCTCCCTCTGAGGAGGAAGGCAATCTCCCCTCACATTCACTGGTTCCCAGCTGATGTTATCTACCGGCTGCTACCATAGGCATTCACCACTCAGGAACACTTAGTCCACATTCCCCAGATTGCTCCTGGCACCTCCAATATTTACTTTCATTTAAACTTCAGACACAACAATCTCTTTTCACAGTCTCGTGAGGCCAGGATGAACTGGGGGCCCGCCTACAAGAGGTGCATTAGAAAGAACATATCAAGTGTGTATTTACAGGATCTGCACCATTAGTCCAATGTTTACCTGTCACAAACTGTCATCTCTAAATTAGTCAAGTGGCAGTCACAAAGGTAGGGCAATGCCAGCCTTGAGTGAAGTCCTAGAGAAAAATGTAAGCACATCTGTGAAGAGTTTTCAGCATAAAAACTTTCCTTGGTAAGCCAGGGATCTCTGTCTCTCAGAATAGTGCAACTCATGTGAATTTACACACACAAAAAAAAGAGAGCAGCAAGGGGTGGGGGGAGGGAGGGGGAGAGGGAGAGAGAATGAGAACTGTTTCATTAGAAGATTTTTTCTTAATAACTATGGCCACAGTATTTGTCAGAATGTTCCTCTAAGGAAATCCTGTGGGGAAAGGAGAATAATTACCCAAGTTTCTTGGAGCCCAGTCTGAAGCTACCCCCTGAGCTATAACTTCTACATTTATTTGAATCCAGTGTCTCTTAAGGATACCTGGAAATTTCACTATTTACTTCATCATACGTTTCCCTGTTCACACTAATAAAAAATTGCATTTTGAATTGGATTCAAAGAAGCTGACATTACAACATTCCATGGAACTTGCTAGAATATGTTCCATTTTCTAGGAACCTCAAGAGAGTTTTCAGAGGTCACACACAAGCTGCATACTGTGTGTGTGTGTGTGTGTGTGTGTGTGTGTTTAGGCTGTCATAGAATTTTTTAATGATTCAAATTTGTCAATAGCTAATAATAATTGAGCAACAAGCAGCTTTCACGTCAAAAAATTACAATTTCTGGTGGTTTTTTTGTTTTGTTTTGTTTTGGTTTTTGCTTTGAAAATCTGATTAACCTAGAATTGAATAAGTGTTAGAGTCTTTATATGGGCCTTTGTTCTCCAGTTTACCACAATTTCTATCATACACTTGTCTATGATTCCCAAGAAATCTCTAGAAGATATTGGGCTCATAACCCCTAACTGATATCAGTTCGTGCATATGGCTGTCTACTTGCTAAACCATTGAGTAGTAAGTGCATAAAAGGTAGTAGAACCTTTACACCAATTTCCCCAGATCCCTCCTTCACTTACTCCAGGATATTAAATTGCAGAGTGTTACTCAGGTCTGGTTTGCAGACCACTGTCACTATGTTAACTCCCTGCTTCTGATTTGCAGCAATGTAAACAATTAAGAGTAAAATGCCTTTAGCATTTTCTTTTCTTCCATTTATTTATTTATTTGTTTGTTTATTTATTTGAGATACATTCTCAAATAAAAAAGATTCTCTCATGTTGCCTCTCATGTTGCCTTAGGCTCATGGTCTCAAACTCCTGAGCTTAGGCCATCCTCAGCTTCCTGAGTAGCTGGGAAGGAAGGCAAGTACCACTATGCCAAGCTGCCTTCAGAAATTCCCATAACAATTTGACATTGTTATAACACCCAAGAGCTTTGAAATGTAACTCTTCACTGAAATGAATATAGGCTAGTTTAGATTCTGCCAGACTCTGTGTGATAATTAGTATGTGGTTCAAGTTGGACACTAGTCATGTGCAGTAAGACCATACATTGATCCATGAGAGAGAGAAAATTTCCAAAATGTAACCCACCACTTTTAGAAGCACAGGATCAGTAGATTCTCAACCATTGCTGGGATGACTAATTGAACATTAAATCAAAATGTATATAATGGCATAAGCACAGTAAACATAGAGTTAGATACAATTATGATATAATTTTGATAAAGACACTCACTGAAAACAATTTCATTCCATGTCATTTTTTAAGCCACCAAAATCCCAAATAATCATCCATGTAGAACTCTTCCAAATGACACATTTCTTTTGCATATTCAATGTGCCCCCTAAAACTCTCAGCCCCATTTGTCATGGTAAATTAAAGAACTTTCCTGGAGAATTACCGAAATCATCATGTCCTAGGGTTACATAATGAATTCCTCTAGTGCTTTCTAACTGGGATTAAGGCAATTCATGTGGTTTTGCATGGCCCTTTTCATTACTAGAAAACAATCGGGTGATTTTTCATATTCATTAATAATGATTTAACCACTCTGACACTCCTTCTCATTCCTTCTGCCTGCCAGAGAGCATCAGAGCAAGCCCTTCTGGGTACCACTGATGGAGTCTACGTTGTAAGATGAACAATAATGAATCCCCTGTGCATGCTAATGTGGGAAAATTCCAAAGGGTAGCCACAGCAGTGATAGCTGCAGCTTGCCAAAGTGGCAGAGATGCATCTGGGTTCCTATGTCTGATCTTTATACCCACTCAGAGAAGTAATAAATAAATGCCTTTGACTATCTATGTAAGGGAAAATGCATATTTATAGGCTGCTTGTTAAGACTGCAGCAAATATCCCTAATCCCTTATCAACAGAAATGGCTAATTACCTTGGTCTTCCAACACCGGTATTGAATTTGTGACAGTCCATCTACCCACATTTCCCCACTTGGGAGCAAGAACAACCTTCTGCAGGCAGGTAGAGGGATTCTGAATGTGCCAGTGGCAAGGACTCTTACTCTGAGCACTTCTGATGAGTCCACAGAGGAAATCAACCTGTGACCTTCACCTCTTTGGCAGAATGACCAAATCAGTTGGGCCTTCTGCAATGAGGACACAGCATGTGGAAAAACGTGCTAGCATTTAAAAGCTAGCTACCTATACAGGAAGAAGGGAGAAATGTACACTTTCACTGACTGACTATGAGCCTAGAACTTTAGAAGTATCAGTTACAAATTTGAATTTAGCATAAATGCAATAATATTGTTCTGTCAATGCCTTGATGAGTTAAATATGTAGATTAATTATAAATAATACATCTTTTTGAAATAATGCATAGTAATTTTTCAGCTGAGAGATCACTCACCCTTATAGCTATGTATATATACACATGAAAAAATGTGGCAGTGACCAATTTGGTGTGATTATATTTGCTGTCTATAATAACTAGTTACAAACATGCACATATTTTTATCCCTTTCATGTTGATATTCTGGCATATTTGGACATTTTTCATGAATAAGCTACTCTTATTTCTAATAAACATACTCCACAATGTATATTTAAAAATTCTTAAAAAATCATTAAGAGAATTGCATGACTTGTAGGAGCAAGAACAAAACGGAGGATTTTAGTCCTCTTGAAATAAATGCATGTGTTTACATTGAAATCATGATAGAATGTCTCTTTATTTAAATGTCTCTTAATTTAAATTACATTTGCTTAAGATTTACATCTTAGTGTGTATTTTATTACATATTTATGCCTGCTGCTTCAATAGCAGTAAGTATGAAATAACACATTACTATTTAGCAGAAAGGCTGATTTCCATCTTCTGGGTTTGGTGGTGGACAGTGTGCTACTCCAATCTGGGAAAAAAGACAAGTAAATATCAATGCTCTATTAATCCCTATAAACCCGTAAGGCTCAGCTGCTTTAGGTTAACTTTAATCTTATTTGTCAAATTTATGTCAGTTTGTGGTATTAGAAGTCTTTGCTCTTTGTTTGTCTTGCAACACTGAAGTTAACTGGAAGGACCTAAAAGGTTGGCTTGTTATGTGTTTTCCTGTTGTTTTGTTATTTATTATTAATTTATCTTATTGCTTTCCCCTCACAAAGGGCATGGAAAAGCTAGAAACATAACTTTTGTGAGTCGGATTATCTTTTAATGCCACTCTCATGTTTCTAGCTTCCTCTCAAGTGTAGTTCTTCAAATGCCAACATGCTAGAAATGCTCTTGGTCTCAGCCTCACAGTGGCCATGCATGTTGTGATTTGGATAGAAGGTGTCCCTGGAAAGTTCCTATTTAATGCAGGGACATTCAGAGGTGAAGTGATTAGATTAAGAGAGCTGTAACCTAACTGGTCCATTCTAGTTTGAATGGATCTGCTGGTAACTGGAGGCAGGTGGGTGTGTGGCTGGAGGAGGTGCATTACTGGGGGAATGCCCTGAAAGGGTGCATCTTTTCTGCATCCTTTTTCTTTTTCCTCCTCCTCCTCCTCCTCCTCCTCCTCCTCCTCTTCCTCCTCCTCTTCCTCCTCCTCCTCCTCCTCCTCTTCCTCCTCTTCCTCCTCCTCCTCCTCCTCCTCCTCTTCTTCCTCCTCCTCCTCCTCTTCCTCTTCCTCCTCCTCCTCCTCCTCCTCCTCCTCCTCCTCCTCTTCCTCCTCCTCCTCCTCCTCCTCCTCTTCCTCCTCTTCCTCCTCCTCCTCCTCCTCCTCCTCTTCTTCCTCCTCCTCCTCCTCCTCTTCTTCCTCCTCCTCCTCCTCTTCCTCTTCCTCCTCCTCCTCCTCCTCCTCCTCCTCCTCCTCCTCCTCCTCCTCCTCCTCCTCCTCTTCCTCCTCTTCCTCCTCCTCCTCCTCCTCCTCCTCCTCTTCTTCCTCCTCCTCCTCCTCTTCCTCTTCCTCCTCCTCCTCCTCCTCCTCCTCCTCTTCTTCCTCCTCCTCCTCCTCCTCCTCTTCCTCCTCCTCCTCCTCCTCCTCCTCCTCCTCCTCCTCCTTCTTCTTCTTCTTCCTTCTTCTTCTTCTTCTTCTTCTTCTTCTTCTTCTTCTTCTTCTTCTTCTTCTTCTCCTTCTCTCTCTCTCTCTCTCTCTCTCTCTCTCTCTCTCTCTCTCTCTCTCTCTCTCTCTCTCTCTCCCTCTCTCTTCTTCCTGGCCACCATGAGCTAGCAATGCTCCTCCACCTTGCCCTCATGCCTCAACTTGAGTCCAGAGCAATGGAGCTGGCCATTCATGGACTAACCCTGAAACCATAAGCAAAATAACTTTTCTTCCCCTAAGGTGCTCTTGTCTAGAATCTTGGTCACACCAACATAAAGCTGACTAACCAACCACCCTTTCAAATAGTCATATTTTCTCCTCTTCTATACCCATAAAATGAATCAGCATCATCCTGAGAGAGGAGAAGCCCCATCCAGCTTTATGGTATGCTCACACAGCTGCACCTGTGATTTAGGAAGGAAAGCCAGCCACAAGGATGATGGAAGTCCACACGTGCAAATCAGCATCTCATAGATGCACCAGCCCAGGAGAAAGCAATTAAAGCCTCATAAAGAGGATAAAGGAAATACACATCACTAAGATTTCATCTCACTACAATTAGAATAGTGATCATCAAGAATGCATATAATAAATGCTGATGAAGACACAGAGGGAAAGGATACTAACACATTGTTGGTGAAACAGCAAATTAGTACAACCGTATGGAAAGTAGTATGGCGGAACCTCAAAAGACTTGGAATGAAACCACCAAATGATCCAGCTAATCTTCTTGGTGCTTGGTGTTTCTCAAAAACAAAACAACAAAAACTAAACTAAACCAATCTAAAATCAGCATACTATAGTAATACAGGCACTTCCGTGTTTATAGCAGTGCAATTCACAATAGCCAAGTTATGTAACCAGCCCAGGTGCCTGTCAAGAGATGAAAGGATAAAGGAAATGTGCTATATGTACACAATGGAGTTTTACTCAGCCATAAAAAAGACTGAAATTATCATTTGCTGGTAAATGTAGATGGAGCTGGAAAGCATCATGCTAAGTAAAATAATCCAGACTCAGAAAGTCAAACGTCAACTGTTTTCACACTCAAAAGCTACAGAGAAAGAAGAGAAGGACAAAAAAGAAAGGGCTTTCAATAAAATAGAAGAGAAACAGAGTAGAGGAAGGAAACCAAGATGGAGGGAGGAGGGGAGGACATGGGCAAGCATTGGGGAAGCAAATCTACCAAATTACATTATGTCCACGTGTGAATAAGTCACAGTGAATCCCACTTTTATATATAATTATAATGCATTAATGTTAAAAATTTAATAAAATAGAAGGGAGACTAGTAGAGTAAAACAAGACGATCAAGGGGAGGGGAGAAGGGAAGGGTAAGGAAGGGTATTAAGGAATGAGATTCATCAAAATATGTTATGTGCATTCATGAATATGTCCCAATGAATCCTACTATGATGTATAATTATAATGCACCAATTAAAATTTTTCAAAAGAAAAAGCAAAAAAACTTGAAGTTTTTAGAGAGGAAATATAATCTAGTGTTCCCCTACGTTATATTGTACCCCACATGGTCCTTGTGTTATTCCAATCTTGGACTTTATGTAAAGAATTCACCGACTGAAAACACCTTTGAGATTATTTTATGCAATTGCATCATTTTGCAACCTAGGAGTGACAGGTGCCTAGAGGTAAAGTGGACTGTCCTCAAATACCAAGTACTAAACTCAAAATGATCTGATGCTCAAAAGCAAATTACACAAATGACACTAAATAAAACTAAAACTTTATCACAGCAGAAGAAACAATCAACAGAATTAAGAGATAACCTACAGAATAAGAGAAATATCTGCAAACTTTGCATTTCACTGGGAATTAATGTCCAGAATATATATGGAACTCAAATAACACAATAGCAAAACAAAAAATAGTAGTCTGATTATAAAATAGGTAAGAAAAGAGACCTTAGTAGACATTTCTCAAGAGACATTTGGACACCAAACAGGTATGTGGAAAAAATGGTCACCAAGACTAATCATCAGTGAAATATAAATTTAACCACAATGAGATCTTACCTCATTCTAGAATGACTATTATCAAAAAGACAGAGACCAAGTTCTGGTAAGAACATGGAGAAAAGGGAACCTTTGCACACTGTTGGTGGGAATATAGATTAGTATAGTAATATATAAATTAGTATAGAAAACAGTATAGAGGTTCCTTAAAAAAACTAAAATAGAATTACCATATGATCTGGCAATCCTACTATTGGTTACATATTCCAAAACATGAAATCAGCATATTGAAGAGGTTATCTATACTCCTATGTTTACTGCAGCACTATTCACCATGTTCAAGATATAGAATTGCTCTAGGTGTTCATCAGTAGATAAATAGATAAAGAAAATGTGGTATATATACCCGGAGAAATATTGTTCAAGTATAAAAAGACTGAAATCCTATCATTTGTGGCAACATGGAGAAGCCTGGAGGACATTATGTCAAGTGAAATAAACCAGACACTGAAAGACAATACTGCATGATCTCACTCATATACTCATATGCGGAATCTAAAAAAGTTCATCTCATAGAACTAGTGATTAGAACAGTGGTTACCAGAGATCACAGAGAGGCTGGGGAGAGGAAAGGAGAGAGGGAATAAACACAGTTCCAATTAGAACAGAGGAATAAATTCTGTTGATCTATTACACAAGAGGGTAATTACAGTTAAAAATAATTTGTCTATCTCAGGATAGTGACAGGACAGGATTTTGAAAGTTCCCACCACAAAGGAAGGAAAAATGTTTGAGGAGATGGATATGTTAATTATTCTGATTTGATAACAACACAATGTATACTTATATTGAAACATCGCATTGTACTCCCTGAATCTGTACTATTTTTATGGGTCAATTAAAAATTAAAATTATTGAACAGAAATTCCTTTGAAGGAACTTTCAAATTCTGATAGAAAGTGAGCCCCCCCCCCCTTTTTTTTTTTTTTGAAGATTCTTTATACTAAGAGAGGAGATGCAGGGAAGTTTGTATTCAAACTGATACCCTGATCCTGTCAAAGAATGTGAGGGTGAGGGTACTATGAGGGAAGATTGTCTCACTTCATAATGGAAATGAAAGATCATCCAGTTAATTTTCTGACAGGTGCAATTTTATCTCACCTTCACAAAAATCCTTTTATACCAAGGAAAAAATAAATGAACAGAAAACACCAATGTGAAAAAAAAAATGATCCATGAGAAGTATTCAATGCAATACTGTGATGTTTTCCCACTGACAATATTCATTTAAATAATTTCTCACAAAGAAAATTCTGCTTTCTCAGGGTTTCCCCTGTGCTAACCATCAGTCATCTTGAACAAGTTGAGAGGGAGAGATCCATAAAGATTGTGCATATGGCTATTGAAAATAAAATACAGTGAAGCCAATCCTCAAACTATGCTATATGCATCTCCAAGCAGATAGAATAACTTGGTCTAATGTTTTTTCAGTCCTCTGTTGTTTGTCTAATAGAATCGTGTTCCCTGACACGTAAAGAGCATGTTGAAGAAAAGCCCAGGGTGTTACTGTCTAGAAGTTGCTGATCTCAGCATCTTTATCAGGTATATGGTTTCACATTTCTCAGTTGTAGACTCTTTGCCTAAAAGATTTCTGGAAAGCTGAGGGCCAAAGACTGATGGCAATCATCTTCACTTTGTCTCTTTATCATTTACATCTCCTAGTTCAAGCCAGTTAAAATGGAATCCAGAATACCTTTGACAAAACATAGATGATGGGAATGGGGGGTCTCTCCAAGGTGACTTCCCAACAATTCATTGAGAACACAGGCTTTGGAATCAAGCAGATCTTTGTGGAATTCTCAGTGTTACCACTTTATTAAAATTTTTTCATTAGTGCCTTATAGTTACACATAATATTGGGGTTCGTTTGACATAATTAAATGAGCTTGGAATATAGTTTCCTCCAATTCAGATCCCACTACTCCCCCCCTTACTCTTCTTTGGTTCCCTTTCCCCTATCTTACCATTCTTCTATTTTTTACAAATTTTTCATATTAGTGCATTATAATTTCACACATAAAGGTGAAATTCACTGTGGTATATTCACGTATGTACGTACATAGGATAATTTGGTTAGTTTCATTCCACTGTTCCTCTTTTTCCTTTTCCTCCTACCTCTCCCTCAATTCCTTTCCTCTACCCCACTAATCTCCCTTCTATTTTCATGATATCCCCTGATTTTACCCCTTATTTTGGTCTAGCTTCCCCATAATGAAAAAAAAAATATTCAACTACTGACTATAATGCTATAATTTCATTCTTATTTATGGCTGAGTAAAACTCCACTGTGTATAAGTATTATGTTGTCTTTATTGATTTATATTTTGATGTGCATCTTGTCTGATTTCATAACTTGGCTATTATGAATTGTGCTACTTTAAACACTGATGTGGCTGTATCCGTATATGCTGATTTTAGATCTTCTGGATGTATGCCGAGGAATAGGATAGCTGGGTCAAGGTGGTTCCATTCCTAGTTTTTGAGGAATCACCATACTGCTTTCCAGAGAAGTTGTGCTAATTTTCAGTCACACCAATATTGTATAAGTTACCTTTTTCTCTATATCCTCACCAGCATTTGATGTTATTCATACTCTTGATAATTGCCATCCTGACTGGAGTGAGATGAAATCCTAATGTAATTTTGTTTTGTATTTCCCTAATTGTTAGAGATGTTGAACACTTTTTCATGTGTGTTGGCCATTTATATATCTTCTTTTTTAGAAGTATCTGTTTAGTTCTTTTGCCCATTCACTAATTGGGTTACTTATTTATTTTTGGTGTTAAGTTTTTGAATTCTTTATATATTCTGAATATTATTTTCACTGGATTCAATCCTGGATACCAAAAAAAAAAAAAAAAGATGACTTTGTCAGTTATCAGCACTCACTGAAACCACAATTCCTTTATCTGTAAAGCAAGGAGAATAGAACTACCAGATATTGCCATGAAAACCAAATGAGTTAATAAATAAAGAACACTTTATCTCAAAGTTAGGCACAAAGAAAACTTGATAAAGGATGAAGAAGATGACAATGATGATTATGGTGATTATATGATGAGGAGGAGGAGGAGGAGGAGAAGGAGGAACCGTCCAGTGCATCTCTCAAGGTCTGGTACCGAACACCCTAACCTTGAATATCGGTGCTTCCCACTATTCCCAATGCTATATCATTTGGAGGAAGCACAGCGGATAGAGATAGGTAGTTCAAACTGAAGACTCAATTGAGAGACACCCCAAAGTGGGGGCCTCAAGGGAGCTCCCTGGAGCCTTTCTGATTTCTTGGGTATACTTAATTTGAGGTAGGATAAAAAGGTGTGAGGACAGACTAGCAACACTGCTTCCATCATTGTATTAGCTTTTCATCACTATATTTAAAGGCTTAACCAAGGAAGTATTGTAAGAAAAAAACAAGTTTATTTAGCTCACTGTTTTGGAAGTGCAAAGTCCAAACATAATCATAACATCAGTGAGGGCCCCTCTCAGCTCTATCTGCTTACGGTAGATTTAAATGGTGGCAGCAAGTATAAGAACAGGTGATCGAATCTCAAACCAGGAAACAGAGGAGAGAGCAGTCTTATTCCTTATATGTAACCATCTCAGGAGAACTGCTGTGGGGTCACAGGAGAATTATCTTAACGCCTTTTGAGGGCATGCCCCCAACAAGACCTAAGGTCTCCCACTAGGCTCCACCTCTTAATGGTTCTACCACTTCCCAATTCCACCATGCCAAAGACCAAGCCTCTAACACATGGACCCTTGAGGGACACCCAAACCATAACATCCATCCACCCTGAGATTTGATTTTCCCATTTTTTCGTCATTTGTACTTTACCCAGTAGAATGTCTAGAATCCAAGGGGGAAAAGTCTTTGATGAGTCTTTCATTTCCAGGCCTACCCCCCACTCCTATTACCCCCAGAGTTTTCCAACAAAGTACTGTAGCAAATGCTCTCAATTTGGAGCCAATAAACTGAGCCTCATTATATATTTTTTAATATTTTGTTTTAGTTGTAGTTGGACACAATACCTTTATTTTATTTGTATGTGCTGCTGAGGATTGAACCCAGCACCCCACACATGCTAGGCAAGTGCTCTACCGCTGATCCACAACCACAGCCCCAAGCCTTATTATATTTATCTATAATATAGGCACAATAATAACTGTGCTGCCAGGGTCTTGCAGGGTTGTTGAAAACATTTATAGCTTATATACAGGTAATGATTATCTTGCTTTGCATTTTTCAAAGAATAAGCTGAGGGTACTTGCATGATGGCTTTTGCTCTCACTGGTTCTGTTGATGCTTCTGCACGTGAGTTGCCCTAGATAAATAGTTAAGGCATCTGGAAAACTAACCCTTTCAACCCTCAGGAGTCCAGTCACAACCATCCTCTTCAGGCCTATCCTTGTCATTCTTCACATATACTCTGAATTTCAGCAAGACTGAACTTCTTGTAGCATCTCAAAATACCTAAATGTCTTTGCATATGCAACTCCCTTTGGAAATGCCTTCACCCCTTACTTGCCTGAACATTCCTCTCCTCCAGTTAGCCTTATATCCTTGTAAGCTTTCATTACCTCCTCTGCCATGCCCCATAAGCCATTCCCATCAGAGTATGTACTACATGACTTATTTGTGGGCCATCTATTTCTTTAGCCTTTGGACAACTTGGGGTCAACCATGGAACTCTATACTGCGTTATATTTATCTGAGGCCAAAAGAGTTGGCTTCTGTTGAGGTCTCCATGTGTGCCAGGTACTGTCCTAAGCTGTTTACATGCATTATCTCAGTTAATTTCAAAAAAGCCCTGTGAAGTAGGTCCTACTGTCATCTTTGGTTTGCAGATGTACTACAAATATTTATTGAGCTTACCGTCAAGTCCAATTCTCAGGATGGTGAACAAAACAAACATGGTCTCCATTCTCCCCAAACTTTCATTCTCCTCAGATGGAAATAAATAAACAAAAAAAGACAAACAGAAATATCAAGAGAGTGACAGCTGTTATAAGGAAAATAAAACAAGACCATCCAGTAAAAAGTAGCTGAAGAGCTGCTTTAGGTTGGGTGATTAGGAAAGGAGGCTCTGGGGAAATAGCATTCAGAGACTGAAATGATAACAATGAGCCATGCCAAGACCTTGAGGGAACAAATAAATGATTTAAAAAGAAAAAAAAACTAAGATCAACCACCTGGGCAATTAATTAAAAAAGAAAAGATCTTAAGGAAGAGCACTGTGTTCATTTTTTTGTCACTATGATCACAATTTCTGATAAAAATAACTTATGTGAGAAAAAGTTTATTTGGTGCATGATTTCAGAGGTTTCAGTCCGTGATCAACCAACTCCATTGCCCCGGGTGAAGCAGAACATCACGGCAAGGGTGCAGGAAGATAAAACTGCTCCACTCAAGGAGCTAGAAAGCAGAGAGAAAGAAGGAGGAGCCAGGGGACACGATATAATCCCCAAGGGCACACCCCCGTTGACCCATGTCCTCCAGCCCTACCCCTACACCTACAGGTATCCCCCAGTACTCCATTCAGATTTTTAATCCATCAAGTGGATTAATTTACTGATGAGGTGACAGCTCTCATAAAATAATCATTTCACCTCTGAAATTCTTGCATTGTCACTTGCACTATTTGGGGGACACCTCATATCCAAGCCATAGCGAGTGTTCCATTCAGAGGGAAGTAAGTGTGCAAAGACCTGAGGGGGGGAATGAGCTTGACCTGTTTGAGGAATGGAGAGATGACCAGGGTGACTGGTGTTGTAGGAGGAGGAAGGCGAGTCAGGTGGTTGAGTCGTGTAGAACCTGCAGACAGGTGACAAACTTGGGAAGACATTCTTGAGTTTCAATCTGTAGTGAGACCTCTTCTGACTTTCATTTCCCTGAAGATATCTTAACTTTGGGGAGAGAAAGCAATTAGAGGGTAGATATGAAGCAAGGAAGAGTGTAGGTAGGTAGAGCTGACCACAGGGTCATAGGGTGATGAGGATTCTGGGTATCTTGACCTAAAGAGATAGTGACTAATACAGATAACCATCTAGGATGTGTTTGGTTTGTACCAAGCACAGTTCGAAGTACTGTGCAGTATCAAAGCCGTTAACTTCTCACCACAGCCACAAGGACATGGCTCCCATTTTGATACACACTCCCAGTTGAAGAAGCTGAGATAAGAATGTTAATAATGTGATGAAAGCCAAAGCCACACAAGCATGTGGTGTAATCAGGATTGAGAGCAAAGCAAAGTCTTCCCTACGCCAGACTTCAGTCAGTAAGTTAGCAGGACTAGACATGTTTTAATTATTAGTAATGGCAAGATCAAAGGCATGAGCTAGGGACTGGGGAAACATTGATCAGGATAGAAAGATAAAAAGATAGTTGGATGAATAAATGATAACCAGCAAACATTTCCCAAATACCTGCTAGGTGTCAGATTGTGTTACATTTTGCACGTATTGCTTATAGTAGCCAAGTAAAAAATAATTTTAAGTACTTATTATGTTATGCAAAAAATGGGGATAATAACCACTACATACAGATGAGAAAAATGAGACAGAGAGATCAAACTCATCCAAACCCTGCATCACTGTCAGAATTAATTGAGGCAAGTGTGCAAAGAACCCAGCAAATAGTTGATATCCAATAGGTGGACACTCTCATGTATTGATTGGAGAGACATTTATAAAGTGCCTGCTGCATGACTTTGCTTATGTCCATCTTTTCCTTAAGAATCGTTTCCACAGCTTAACAATAAATAGCATTTGGTAGCCCCTTTATTAAAATATTTTGCCTGAAGGTAGATTTTTCTTATTCAGTTTTTAATCTCCTTTAGTTCCTATCCCAAAGGCACTCAGAAAATATTTCCAGAATTTCTGCAAGCCCCAGAAAAGAAGGTATCTGATGCTGGAAGCATATATAACTGTATACCAGGTTTTAAAACAACAGAGGAAATGCTGTATTTTTTATTTTTTTAGATGTTGATGGACCTTTATTTTATTCATTTATTTATATGTGGTGCTGAGAATCAAACCCAGTGCTTCACACATGCTAGGCAAGTGCTCTACCACTGAGCCACAACCCCAGCCTGGAAATGCTATTTTAATCTAAATTATCATTCAATAAATTACACAAAGATTATTGAAACCATGACAAACATTGAGAAATTGATGATAGAGTAGTCCCCTTTATCCAGATTATATCTGATATTTTCTAATAGTTACATTATAACCCATCATCCATTGTGAGTGACTGTCACAATATTGGAACATCAGCATATGGAGAGGCTTCATAATTGAAGCTAATTACATAATGACTGAGAAGGTGAACTCTGAAATCAGGCTTCCTGAGTATAGTAGCATTGCTGTTTCAAGATTTATAATCCTGTACAAGTTCCTGAATTACACTACCCCTCGGATTAAAGTAAGGATAATCTTAGTATTCCCATATAGAGTTGTAAGGATTAAATTATTAATTCCTATAAAATAGCTGGCTTCTTTTCTAATAGTCAGATTATATTCTCAGAGCTTAGAAATGCATGGCAGAGTCTGAAGCACTGTAGCTGATGTTAACATGCAATGTTATTGGAAGTTTAGGGAACACTTTGGACCTTTTAAAAATCTTTTAAAGAAAGGAAACTACAGCTGCTCACACACTGGTTAACACCAACCATGCAACACGTCTGGTTTGGTTTTAGAGATGCCCAGTGGAACTTTTTCACATCTTTTGACTGAATTCCATATGACAGCAATGCAAATATCCCACACCCACTGTTTCCCAGAAAGACTCGTGTTTTCCTTCACTGGAGGCATTGTGTTCTTCTGCTGAGCCTGTCTGCACCCACACATGGCACAGAGGGAAGTTCAGTGATGTCAAAGGTCAAGGCTTATAAGTTAAAGGGAGATGTTTCCATTCAGTTGTCCATTTCAACTTTGTCTGAAGCTCAGACTCCCAGGTAGCTACTCAATGAGCAAATTCGAATAAAAAGCCAAACCAGTTTAAACTCTAACACCAATGTCATTCAGTAAAGTACCTCTATGTAATACTTTCAAATTCTATACAATTTAAGTTAATAATTGTGGTCTTGTAGAGTGTTTCCGCCTTTCAAGAAACAGAATGGAAAATTATATGATGCAATAACAATGTCTAGAGAACTCAAATAATTTCTATTGAGGCAGGAAGCTGGAAATTTTATTTATGAAGCATGTAATTTTATGGGTAAAATGGTTTAGAGTAAAATTATGAAAAATAAGCTTTGGCTAAGCAGGAAAGCGTGGATTGTGCATCTCCCAATATCACTGAGCTAAGTGATCACTAACAGTGCCAGGGGTTCCCCAACAGTGCCAGGGGTTCCCCAGGCACCCTTCTGGGAGAGGTGAAACTATCACACTACCAAGATGCAAAGTAAATTCGGAAGGAAGTTTTTACATCCAGTTACCTTGAAAATCATAATTGATCTCATTATTATATTAGCTTTTACTGAAAATCCATTTAGAACAGAGGAGAAATTGAACCTTGACCTTTAGGAATGAAAGGGAAATCTGTCCAATGGAATAAATCTCTGTGGGTTGTCACTTGAATATCACCTGACCTGAGCAAAGGGTAAACTTTGAAAAAAAATTTACGGTTCCCTTTCACAGCTTTTTCTATGAGAAACCTCAAAAGATTATCTAAGTTTCTGTTATGAAACAATCTTCCACAACATATTCTATTACTGTTTTTATAAAAATTGGGTAAGAATCTCTTTGAAAGAGGAATCTAAGATTATTTCAATCATTTACTTTTGAATTTACTAGATGCTATTTCATTGACCCAAAAGAAAATGAATAAACTAATTACAAATAGCACTTGCCCTAGCGTATTCTTACAAGAGAGAGATAAAGAAAAGTCTTCCAAATTGACGAAAACTAGAACACATCTTTTTAAAAGTATTTCAGTCATGAGGTGGTAACAATAACTAAAACACTGTGAAAAAATAAGTCAAAGCCTTCAAGAAGCTCTGTAGGTTATTATGCCATTCTCCCAGAGGAGTCACAACTTTTTAAGGGTCACTGGGGAACTGAACCCAAAACAAACATGAAGACAGTAAATGATCCCAGCAGGTCCTCGATGTCTTTATCAGATTTCCCCAATGTCAAGAAGGAGAAACAGTCTCTTGAACATCAAGGGATCGGTTCTCCAAGTCAGATTTCTATTAAAACATTTTATATTAAGAAGGGATTCTCCTCCTTTTATATCTAATTATCTGGGGGCAAGTGAGTGCGCTCACGGGTGGTTTAGGGAGTAGCTGAATCCCACTTCTTTACATATATACATTGCAAACTACTTAAATCAGGTTAAACAAATTTATCTCTTCAAATATTTTTATCCTTTATGGTGAAAACTTTTTAAATTAAAATCCTTTTTGCTTTTGAAAGTGTACAATACCCTATTGTTATCTATAGTCCCTCTTTGGTGCAAAATAGCACAGCAGAAAGTCTTGATCCTCTTGAACAGCTAACTCAGTACCCATGGATCACCTTTCCCCATTCTTTCATCCACCCTAATCTTCCCAGCCTCTGGTAATCACCATTTTACTCTCAAATTCTATGAGATCAACTGTTTTAGATTCTCACTATGATCGAGATGATGTGGTACTAGTCTTTCTCTGCCTGGCTTATTTTGCTTGATGTAATGATCTCTAGTTCCCTCCATGTTGTTGTAAATGGCAGAATTTAATTTTTTTAATTGTAGATGGGCCCAATACCTATATTTTTAAATTTTATTTATTTTTATGTGGTGCTGAGGATTGAACCCAGTGCCTCACATCTGCCAGATGAGTGCACTACCACTGAGCCACAACCCCAGCCCATTCTTTTTACGGCTGAATAATATTCCATGATGTCTATATACTACATTTTTTAAAATCCAGACATCATTTGATGGACACTTTGTTTTCTTTTTTAATATTGGAATTCCACATTTAATGTATGTGTTAGGTTTAAAGCTATGACTCTCTTCATTATTATTTGGCTGTTACTCTAGATATTGGAATATACATCCATAACTTCTCATTGTCTATTAATGTTAACATCCTACTAATTTGTATAGAATGTAAGAACATTGCATCATATGGCTCCATATTGCTGTCATATGAATTATATGTGCTTGTTATAAACCCCCAATGTTATAACTTTTGCTTTAAACCAGAGGTTGGAAAACTCTTTCTGGGAAGGGCCAGATCATAAATATTTTAGGCTCTGGGAGGCAGATGGTTTTGGTCGCAACTACTCAACTATGATGTTGTAACACAAAAACAGCCATGGACCATACACAGAGGAATGGTCACGACTATGTTCCAATAAAACTTTGTTTACAAAAACAAGCAGTGCATTTGATCCTCAGGCTGTACCCCCACCTTATACAGTAATATGTATTTTGAATAAACTAAGAAAAAGCAGATTTCTTTATTTACCACATTTTTTTTTTAATTTCTAGAGCTCTTGATTTCTTTCTGAAGATCTAAGCTTCCATCTGGTATCATTTTCCATGAGTCTGAAGACGGACTTTGGTATAGGTCAGCTGGTGGTTGGTTCTTTCAGTTCTCTTTAATCTGAAAATGTCTTTATTTCACCAACATCCTCGAAGGATGCTTTTGTTAAATATAAAATTCTATTTTGATTGTTTTGTGTTTTGGTGTGTGTGTGTGTGTGCGTGTGGAGGGGGTTTGTTTTGTTTTGGTTTTATTTTTATTTCACTTTTGGCACTTTAAAGATTTATGTTTTCACAGTCTTCTGGCCAACCCTGTTTCTGATGTGAAGCTATCAGTCAGCTGAATAATTATTCCCCAGTTCCATTCTTAATCTTGCATTATTCTGGCTATCTCCGTTGCCGTACGTGACAAGAGAGAGATTGCAGACCGATTGAGGGTATCTCTAATAACTCCTTGCTGGCACATAGTAGGTGTTAAATGTGTGGGTGATAAATGAAATTCAGAATAATTTCTGGGATCCAGCTATGAAACAGCTTCAAGTCATTCTTGGAAACAACGAAGACCTCAAGTCTGGCCTCAGTCCTGGCCTGAGGCCACTGAGGCTACTGGGGATACAGATGAGGGAGTTGAAGAGAACATGGGGCTTTCTCTTAATCAGTTCGCAAAGTGTGGTGTCGACTGGCAGACAGAGCTCAGTTTTCTGCCTTCCACTCCTGACCCATGAAGACAGTTGCTCTCAGAGGACACTGGGAAGTAGGGTCTCAAACTTAGTAACCTGAAGCACTGTGCCCTGGATGCCAGGGACCAAGTGTTACCTCCATGGAGGATGACCCACCAAGTTCTCCACCTCTCACTTCCTCACTACAAGGGATAATTCTATAATCATAATTATAAAATCATTATTATTAACTATAAAAGTTATAATTTTAAAATTTTCCATCTAAGAGCACTTTTTGGTGCACAACTGGTTCAGTTCAGTGAGTGAGCCCTATCCCATCTGACCCACTTTCTGAAATGCCTTCCGTTGACAGATACAGTTCCCCCATGAAGACCTGCCATCTGAAAAAAAAAAAATCTATACAAATTAGAAGAACTCTTCTAGGTACAAGTGAGATAACTCAATCTCAAATAATTTCCAGTGGGAATAAAAAGAAATCTTTGGTTTCATGGAAAGTCCTGCAAAATTCCAAGGCAAAATTAGCATCAGACATGGCTGAATGCCAGGCTTCAAAGTCCGTTCCCTCAGTCACTCTCTTGCTCTGCTCTCCTCTTTGTCAGCTTCATTCCCAAGTAAGCTCTTCCCTTGAGGCTGCAGTAGACTTTAGGCCCAGATCCATACAATCGATTAGCCCTAAGTAAAAGATAAGAATATTTGAGCAAAAATTTTAATTGGCCAGACCCAAAACCAATCACTGAAGTCAAATAAATATACATGTACCAGCTTGGGTAGGTGCTTCCCCTCATATGTAGGCTCAAGCTATTGGATGGGGGCTGGCCTGAGAAAAGGTGAGATGAATTATCAGAATAAAGTCAAATGTTACAAAGCAGGCAGAAACAACTCACCACACTGTTGAGGTAGCAGCACAAATTCTTGCATCCCTTTAAGCAGAACTTGGCTCAGAATATTTGACACATATTTCTGCCCTTTCCCTTCGTTGTATTCTATTGAAAGCAGATCCCAAGGCAAGGACATGAGTCAAGCAGTTTATCAGGAATTAAGTAGTTATTCCAAAAAGCACCATGGATAGAAGAAAAATTGAAATTAGAAAGAAAAGAAAACAACACAGGCTGTGTATGGGCCATTTACTATAGAGGGAATGACCAGGAGGCTCAATACCATTGGGGTCTCTGAGATGTGATATTAGTCACACCTCAGATTATTGGATTATCCAATAATGGATGAATGGAAAAAGAAAACATAGTATATAAAAACAATGGAATTTCATTCAGTCATAAAGAGGAATAAAATTACATCACTTTCAGGAAAATGAATGGAACTTGAGAGCATGATGTTAAGCAAAATAAGCCAAACTCAAAAAGCAAAGAGTTGTGTGTTTTCTCTAATGTGTGGAAGCTAGAGAGGAAAAGGTTAAAGAAAGGTGGGGGTTGTCATGATAATTGAAGGGAGATCTGAAGAGTAGGGGACAAGGATCAGGGTTGAAAGAGGGAAGGGAGAGGGGAAATACTGGGGAATCATATTGGCCAAATTATATTATTTTATTTTCACATTGTGTGCATGTACAAAGATGTAACAAAGAGTTCCATCATTATGTCCAACAATAGTACAACAATAAAAAATGGGGGAAGAAAAGGAAAGGAGCTGGGGTCTGATTTGTATTAGTTTCCTAATTGCTGCTATAATAAATGACTACAAACTTTATAACTTAGAACAATGTATTCTCGTGCAGTTCTGAAGGTCAGAAGTTCAAAATACTTCTCACTGAGCTTTAAGTGTTGGGGATACTGTGGCCTTTCTGAGGGCTCTAGGACAAAATCCATTTTATTTCCAACTCCTGGGGGATTCCCACATTCATTGGTTTATGATCACTTTTCATCTACAAAATTATTCAAAAATTATTCAAAATTATTCAAAACTATTTTCTTCTTCTGCATTTCTTTGGTACTAATTCTTTTACTGGCAAGGACTTTTGTGATCACATTGAGTCTACCCAAGGGGAATCCAAGATGGTGGGCCAGAGGGAGGCAGCATTCTGTGTTGCTCCATGAGCTGGGACTCGAGTAGTGGGAATACTGCTTCTTTTCGAGGATAGAGGACCCCCACAACAGCTGTTCCCACGCAGGGCTCCAGGTCTCAGTGTCAGAACAAGACTCCCAACTACTGGCTCACACAAGTCTCCCAGGTGCCTGAACAGGACCATTGACATCAGCACCTGCACAGGACTCCTGGCCACCCACTGGTGCAGAAATCCTGATCACTGCTCCCATGCAAGACACCCGGCTGCTACCTACACACAGGAACTCCTGCCACCACTCCCATGTGGATCCCCATCTACTAATGTGAGGCTCCCCTGGTTGCCTCCATCTTGGGACTCTGAAGCCACTGCCATAATCCCCTATATGTGGTAGCCTGCCTGCACCTGGGGACATGGCCCAGGCTCTGAAGACAGCCAACAGCTACAACACTGCAGGCCATAAAACTCATCTCTGAACATGTAGCCCAATGCCATCACCCGGCTCCCCCCACCAAAAGGACACCCATCTCCATCTTGGGTTGCTTTGGTTGCCCTCTTCAGTTGGGGCAATTCCCAGTTGGGAACTCCGGCTGGGCAGGTACCGTAGTTCCCAACTCTGCCCTCTCCTTGGCAGCCGCTAACCCAGCACAGTGACTGCCCAACACAATACAGCTCTCCAAGACAGATAGATGCACAGTCCCCAAAGCGCAATGAACAAGACCTCAGGAGAGAAAGGTCCCTAATTAGGAAGTAGAAAAGGACAGGGTGAGTGAGATACAGTTTAGAGACTAATTTAGAGACCAGGAACTGTGAGGTCTACAGGTGAGATAAGGAGATAACTCCAGGTGCCCACATCACATGAGCAGGCTCCAAAGGAGATCCTTGGGGTATAGTCTCCCATTGGGGACCAGCAGATGCCATATCTCACACTGAGTCTACCCAGATAATCCAAATTAATGCCCTTATCTTAAAGTCATCAGATTAGCAACTTTAATTCCATCTGCAAATGAATTTCCCCTTACAATGTAACATAAGGTATCCCCAGATTCCAGCAATTAGGAGATGGACATTGTTGGGAAGATCATAATTCCACCTACATAGGATTTATCACCAGTTTCATCCCTCATTGCCCAAAGGTTCTTCTTGGAAGATTTAACTCCAACCCAGACACAAGCCCAGGGTGCTCCTATGGGTAGAGTAAGCCCTGGCAGAGTCATCTCACTCACAAAAAACAGGGAGAGTAGAAGCAATATGGGTAGGGAGCCCACAGGGTCTGCATCCCCTCTTTACTTACCATCCTAATACTACTGGGCATCTAATTGGCCTCTTGGGTTGAACTCCTTGCCTTTTCCATTCCTTAAGACCTGACTTCCCTTCTCGGCCTTAGGATATTCAAATGGTCTTGGACTGGCCTCCTTGACCCTAACCATCTCCTTCTCCTGCTCCCTGAACTTTTGGTTCTTTACTATCATTGCTTCCAAATTCTCCCACAGCAGTGATCTTCTGCCTTGATTTCTGGCCTCTTGTCCCTCTCCAGGGTGGCAGAAGACGTTCCCTACAAGGTCTTTTCTTGTGACTTTCCAAGGGACTGCCTTCAGGTCATCTCCATGGACCCGAGAGTGATAGTAACCTCATCGCTGTGCCACTGGCACTCCATGAAATGCAAGTTTTGGAGGAGGCTGGTGTCGTCACCCAACCAAGAGAAGATCTTTAGTTTCTCAGACCTTGTGTTATTTAAATTTTGGGCTATATGCCATCTAAAATTCTTCAAATGCAACCCAAATATGCATAAGCCTCACAGCCTACAGGATACACCTAAAAAGGTCACATTGACAATGAAAATCAACATATGTGAGCTGCAAACATCTACATGCTCACCAGTCTCAATCATCCCTATACCCCAAGAATACTCACAAATTGGTCTTCACTGTCACCAAAATACTTATGCAGCAGTGTAGTACCTAAAGATGTGTGTGACCACTCACTCAGGATTCCTGTCACCATGAATAGTTTTTCAGTGACACATACAGTAGGTAAGGGACTGTTTCTTCTTCTGCATTGTTCTCTGCAGTCCCTCAACAGGATCACTTGGGTCCCAATGGTACAAGATTGAGCAAACTGACAATTTCAGTCCCTTTGTTCCTAAAACACACATATGCCACCTGAGTCACTGTTTTGTATCAGATCCACAAACTAGCTAAGACAAAGTTCTTGAAACAGTGCTTTTATCAAACATCCTATACTGCGTGCATTCAGCTGAAGCTCCTTCCTGTTGGAGAAAATTATTCAGAACTTTTGCCATCCTTTCATAAGATTTGGTTTTTGGGGCCTCCTGTCCATCAAACAGATGTGTAAGTACAGCTTACCTCAGTATGGGTAACTTTTTCCTATCCCAGGAACTCCACATTCTCTAGCACTAACAGAAAAAGAAAAGAAAGAAAGAAAAAGAAATTTTGCTATCAAACATAGAAAACCTAAGATCAAAAAATAAATCATAAGCATCATCCTTTTCAAGCTGCCAAAAGTATTTCTCAAGTATTAAAAAAGTCCTTCATTTATCTAATCAATGTTACACTATGATACTGATTGTTTCTTCTCTGTGCATTCTGACTTATTTGCAAGTGTAACATTTCAAGGAAAGTAAAGATATATCCTACTCTTGAAATATGTCTATCTCGTAATATGCTCTTTCCAGACAAGGATGGCAAAATTCTTGGTCTGTGAACAGAAATACTAGTGAATAGAGATAAGTCCTCATTTGCAATGAAGTCATATTTATATTATATGTTAGGGTTTACCAAAACATTTGCTGGGTATTCATTTTTTTCTCAGGGTAATTCTTCTTGGCATTATTTGTTCTTTGTTTTCTGAATTAGAAACTTAGGCTCTAAGAAGATAAGGCCTTGCCAGAAAAACAATACTTACAATTGCATGCCAACATTGGAATCCAATCCTTTGGAATGAGAATTCCATTATTTTTCTGTTTACTCTCACTTGTAAACCTGGGAATACTTTTCTCTAAAACTAATGAAAGTAGAGATGGTTGGTACCTGGGTAGACTGTGACACCTGGTCTGTTCTCCTTTCAGGTCAGCATCGGATAGGAAATTTTTTAAGATTTTAACTCCAGAAATTCATGCACATAATTGACATGTGGGCAAAATAGAATTAACATTTTTTTAAGTATGTGAGATGAATTTAACAGAAATAAAATGAACCTAGTATAGTTCTACTTTTAATAAAAGTAATATTTTCTGTGACCTATGAGTCTTCAAAACTGAGGGCATAGAGGCCTCTGACTTCCACAAGACCTAGCCATCAAACTGAGATCCACCAGTCCTGCCTGCAGCCCCAGGGAAGAACAGTCTACAGATGGCCAGATCCTACCATCCTGCCCTGTAATAGCTGATGGCAGTGACCCATAGGGTCACCTGATCCTCCAAAGAACAAATAGGCTGAATCCAGCCAAACAGTATTTCTCTCTCCTCAAAAAGTAAGAGTCTGACAGGCAGTGCTAGTCAGTGGTGGGTAAAGGAGGCCAACAATCTTGTAGACTTGGGTCCAGGTTTCCTCTGTTGGGCTTTATATATCAGCAGAGGAGACTGATTGTAAAAGGGGGAAAGAGTCAGTGAAATGAGACACCGTCAGCCTAGGTTGTTGATGACTCCTGATGGCTCTTCTGCCACGGGTTACCTCTGTTTCTGCATAGCCTTTCAGCCATCTCCCTCCCTGTATTCCTCGGTGAATTAAAAAGTGTTTTTCCTGCAACCAAGACAATCTAGATTTGAATATTCTGTCTCCATAAATAGTTAAAAAAAACAAATTCCACATCACTTTGTCTCATTGTCCTCCTCTTTCACCTTTTAAAGGGCTTTTCTACTACTTTTTATTTTCCCCCCAAATCAATGTATTACCTCAATCAATGAGTATGTCCTCACTCATTCTTGGTCAACTTGTGCAAACATACTTTACATTAAGCTTGAGACCCATTTACTTGCTCCTTCAACAAGCTGCTCATCAAACAGGATGCAATTGATGGTGCTTTTCTATTTCAGTGAGAAAAGAGATACAATGAGAAAAGACATTGCATATAATCACAGCCATCAAATCTAGCAGAATACTTGTATCAATAATACAGTCAACTTTTCTTCCTGCCCCATGCACAAAAACAAAACAGCATTTCTACAGAAATCTCTCTTTATTTTGCTTTTGACATCTCTGTGTGTATGTGTGTGCTCTCCCCGCCGCGCCCCCCCCATATCTCCCAGTAGAATGTAAGCTATGTGTCTAAGTAATGTTTGCCCATGACTTCCTAGGACAGTGCTTGAAACTTGTCATTTACTTAGACATTTGCTAAATAAATGGAGAAAAACTGTGTCCTTAGATACAGTGATGTAAGATGGGTGAGTTCTGTGTCCTCATAGGTCGGAAGGGAGGACACAGAGGGTAGGACAGTCTCTGTGGGAGCACAAATGAGTGGTAACCATCACAGACTTTGAAGAAGGATAAAGAGATCAAACACTGGCCCCACTGGCCCCTTCCTAGAAGAAGTCACGTGATGGAGCTATAATTGGAAGCCTACATCAGTGGTGGCCAACCTATCTGTTAGCTTTGACCCTGTCATGAACGATCTCGAAACTCAGTGGCTTAAGATAACAATTACTCGTTATTGCTCATGTGTCTTCCGGTTGGCCAGGGGATAAATTGATCAGTTGGAGCAGGCAGAGTTCTGCTGTAGAGCTCTGCTTTAAGGTGTAGATATAGATGATCACGTCTCCTTGCTGTGATTGGGGCTTAGATCTCCTCCACATTGGCTCAGCCTGGGTCCCAGGTACAGAAATGCAGGTGGAAAGCTTCAAAGCCTCTGAAGGCCTCTGCTCAGCCACCATCTCTTCTCCCCATCCTCAATACCAAAAGTCAAGTGGCAAGGAAGTTCACCCTTCCCACACTGAGGTCATCGAAAACCTGTGGATGAAAGTGAGTTGGACAGTGTGGATGAAGAATTAGACCAGCAAAGCAAAATCCACCAAGCCAAGTTCAAAGAGGAAAGAGTATTACAGGCAAAGTTCCAACAAGAAGGTGACAAGCATAGGAAAGAATCATTTGGAAAGGCTGGCTCACAGACGGTTAAGCAGAGAGCAGGGTTCAATAAAATGGGAGGTGAGGATAGCAGTTAGATCCCCAGTGAGCCTAATCTAGAGACCAATGGGGAGCAAATGAGAGATGGAAGTAAGAGGAAGAACAATCATATTCTTATTTCAGGAAGATGTTTCTAGCTACAGGGAAAGAGTGGCTTGGAGAAGCCAAGACAGGAGGGAGGAGGTCAATACTGTGATGGAAGAGGGAAACAGACCATGCCTAGATCTGTGACAGCCAACCCAGCGCCCAAAGCAGGGGAAGTGAGCTGTTAGTACCAAAACAAGGAAAGAAGACATTGTTAACATAGAAGTAACCATCAAGTGTCCAATCAATGACTTGTTACACTAACTCCCAATTACAAAAAGCAAACAGAAATTGTAAGTATTATCATGCCTGGTTTTCCAAGGCCCAAATGCATACAACTGTCACTCTTAAAATTTCCCCTGAAACTTTTATTTTCTTGTCTTCTCTGGGAAATATTCTGAGTGGTCTTTCTAGACCCCAGAAAATGTGTTACATACTAAATAATTCCCCACAGAATCCTGAGTCACTGGCTCCAAATAACCCCACCCCAGTGTAGGCAAGAACGAGTGTGAAGAGAGGGACTCTACACCCAAGCATTATCCAAAGCCAGAGTAAACAGCTCCATCTTCCAGTGACTAAAGGTCAATATTTCTAGACTCTCATCTGTGCAGCTGGAGGGAAATTTTATTAAAAACTGTCATCCACACAGCTCACTGAAATTAGAAGAAGAAATGTATTTAGAAAATTCACTTTCTTTGTGTGTGTGTGTCTTCTTTGGTATTGAGAAAAATGAAAGTCCATGCTTTAAGGTGAGAATTCGTAGCTGGTTGTGGATGTGCCTGTGAGTGAGACTCAAGGGGAAAAGGTGACATACTGTGATCCCAGCAGTGTGATGGAGTGGAAAGGAGCCAAGAATAGGAACTGAGAGTCAGGCACAGCCCTGGATTGTCTGAGCAACCCTGGAAGTCATTACTTCTCTGAGCCCAGCTTTTCCTAAGTGATTCATGCAGTATTCCCTAACCTTTTTTATTTCTCCAGTACACATGCCTTGGATAAACAACACATCCCTTTAGAAACTACCCATTTTACCAGTAATTCTCAACCAAGTGAGGATTAGAAGAGGTGAGGAAATGAATGCTTAGATGGGAGTAACTAAAACTTATGAAAAGTCTTCCTAACTTTCTGATTCTCCTCATTGCAGTTTCTTCCCCAACACACACACACACACACACACACACACACACACACACACACGTACAACACACATGAAGGAATGTGAGCAATCCCTATTACATTTCTAACATTATTCTGGCTGAGACATTCTTTGATTTCTGAACTCTCACCTTTAGATCCAGGGCTTTCTTTCCAATCAGGTTAGTCCTTGTTCTAACTGAGACCACTTCAGATCACGCATTCCAAACTCTGAGACTGGGAGATTAAATCAATCCCTCAGGAGAACTTTCTTATAAGATGGCCACAGGAATGTACCCTGAGTGGGCAGCAGCAGTTCTCTAATCCATGACTCTGGTAGGCATCCTTGGGGGTGACTCCTGGCAAGAGTCGGGCAGAAGGAAGCAGAGATTTAAGAAGGAGAGGCTCCCTGAGGTCATTCTCATTTCCCAAAATCCTAGACCAAGTGAACCAGCCTAAGATCAAGTCTTACCTTTTAAGTAAGGGCTGTCCAGTTTCAAGCTTCTCTGTTTATTTCCTCTTATCTCCTAAAATGAGTGGTCCTCCTGAAGCTTGTCAGCCATTGTTTCAGAGTATTAAAGGAATGGTTGGGAGTTCACAGTTGGTCCATTTTTGAAGGTGAAACCATTTTCCTTCCTTCTATAAAAAAGACAAAGATGAACTGAGGAGACATTTTAATTAATGTTCTCTACAAGGATGTCCATCCAACTAAGAAGAGATGGACTCAATATTAATTAAGGCAGAACTCTCTTCCCATCAGTGGACAATTGTAAAACCTTCAGAAATTACATGCATTCTTGTGTACATTATTCTTGTCTATTTCCTCCTCTGTGCCGCAGTCCTCCTGCAGCAAAATAACCGGGGGGTGACGAGCAACTTGTGTACATTGATACAGCAGGAGTGGGAGCCGTTTATTGTAGGACAGGGGGGGTATATATACATTCCACACAGCTTATCTTAATTAACATAAACTAGATACAGCAGTCAACCAATAAGGAATCTCCACACTTAATGACTCACTGGCGTTGCTTCACAAACCACTCCCTCCGGCAAAATGCCAGGCGCCATCCTGACTTGTTTACAGACTCTAACACTCTGTTTTAATGAACACTGGTTAAAGTAGTATTAAGGAGGAGAAGCATAAAGGACATTCTCAGGCATGCTAATTTACGAAATGGTATGGAATAAATCTTTGCAAAATATTCATATTTGAAATGAAAGCATTACTTTCATTAGCCTATTCTCATATTTTCTCACCTCTTAAGCCAAATGTGTAAGCTGACTCTACAAATCAAATACAAATAGAGCAATTTTGGAAAATTGTACACCCAGCTATCCAACTAGAGGATTTCAATTTTGCCAAAGAATTCAGTAATGGAAAGTGGTCATAGGAACATTAGTCACAATACTAGATGTGTCCAGCTACTCCAACTCAATTGTATAAATTTGCCCTTAATTGCTACTTTATAAAAGAACTTTTAAAATCCCAGTAAGTGCACATAAGTATCACTGTGCTCGTTAGAGACCTAAGTGGGTTTTATTTCACTTCTTTAATCCTCACATTCTTTAAGTGAAAGAGGAGAAAATTGGAGAACTTTTAATGAGTACATAAGAAAAGTAATGAAACCCTTTATCAACCAATCTCAGAGTCCTTTTTGATGGGGGTCAGTGTACTAAGAATTGAACCCAGAGATGTTTTACCACCAAGATATATCCTCAGCTCTTTTTTATTTATTCATTCATTTATTTAAGTTTTGAGAGAGTGTCTCACTAAGTTCCTCAGGGCCTCGCTAAATTGCAGAGACTGGCCTCAAGGTTGCAATCCTCCTGCCTCAGCCTCCTGAGCCCTTGGGATTATAGGCATGCACCACTGCACCAAGATCAAGGATTCTTTTATCAGAAACAACATTTGTAAGTTAACTCTATCAGCCATGGAAAATTGACATTTAGAAAAGATTGTCAATAAGTTAAACCAATAAGTAATTTATTATGTTCTCTCTCTTATTTCATGAACAATGAGCACCTTCTTAGGTCCTTCCTGAGTCCCTTTCTGTGCAGCATTGTCCTGCTGATGCTGAGCTCTTACTCAATGACTGAAGAGAACATTTCCCTTTTGCAGCTGGTCCAAGCCATAAAAGAACTTTAAAAACCCCAATACGTAAGTATCAGAGAGTAACAAAGAGAAAAAGACCATCGCCTGTAATGTTGATTGAATATTAAAGTAGAATTTGTTTTGTTTTCATTATAGGATTCCTAGAGAATTTTTCACTGACAAGCAATCTCAAGTTACAAAACAGAGTCTGCAGGTTAGGCCCACTGAACAGCAAGGAAGCAAAGAGAATCTTTGAAATTTCTTCCTGAAGAGCACTTCCTACCAGTATCACTTTAAGGAATTTCTACCCTCTGCTAAATGTTCTATGGTTTTCCTGTTAAGATATTTACATCCTAAACCTCCTCATTCTGTACTGAACTATCTGGGGGAGAAGGGTAAATGTGCTGTTTGCACTGAATGAATAAAAAAAAAAATTTTAAACACACCAAAACAAAATACAACCTTGAGAAATAAATTGGAAAGACAACTGCTTAGGTCCTGTTCTCCATGCAACAGGAGCTAAACTGTAACATCTTTTAAAGTGTCCTCATGGGATCCATATGTGCAGGCTGCTAAAACTGTTAACGTACCCAATTAGGTTTTAATTTATCTTAGTTTCCTCAGCCCTGCCATTAAAAGTCACACCACAGAGCCATCAAACTTGGCATTACCAGCCTCACAGTTTTGTCAGGTGCTTGCTCAGCGAGTCGAACTACATGCAAACTGCAGAAAATGGACCTTCATTCAAGCTAAGAAATGTTTAAATGGGTCAGAAGCATTTACCCTGGACATCTGTTTGACACATAACCTAAGGATATTTAAAAGTCTCTTAACAAAACAAATAAAGGTTTCCACATTCCCAGGGACAGAAACCATTTAATCTACTTATACAACCCTTTCAAGAATGTAATATTTTGGCAGGACATGCATGTCAGTAAAGCAACAAGAGATGAGATTTATAGAGGTTAATTTATGTTTGGGTCTGTTAAGACAAATTCTGGGTAGTCATGCTCGCAGTGGTTAGCATTTTCCCTCCCTTATGCTTGTATTGTTTCAGTTTATTATAGCAGCATGCCTTGTGAGATCATTGCTTAGCACAAGCACACGGCTGATCCATTTATTATGGGGGTAATCAACACCTTCAAATGAGGTCACTCCTTTCCCTTTGGGTGCTCATAGTGCAGGTGATGAAATCATGTATTTATCTACAACTTATTAGATTCATTTGATTGACTAGGGATCAATTTTTGCTTCACCAACTGTGCAGGTTGCTGGGTAGGAAGTTTCTTGGTACTCCGCTGTGGTGTTCCAAAACAGCAGTTAAAATAATTATCTTAATATGGGACCGCTGGGTCGCTCTCAAACACATGTTGGAGAAGTGCTGAAGACAGTGCTTAAACTAAAAATACCGAACACATGGAAAAGTCGTTGGGATCCCAAGGCACTGTGGCTTCTTTATGAATTAGGAATGGTACAGTAAACGTGTGGGATCGCTCAGGCCGCCAGTGGGCCTTTCCTGCCATCGGTGAACTTGCGACCTTGTTTCCTCGGAGGGCTGTTAGAGTGAAGTCAGAGGGCAGAAGAGTTATTTGCGAGTACCCTTTTCACTTGTGTGGTCTGAACAACTAACAGATTTTTCCAAAAGATGGACAGTGGGAGCTGGGCTGAAGAAGCAGCTGGTTAATTCAACATTCAACTCAAAACACAAAACCTAAAAGCTGCCCTTTGGCTTTATAGGGGTAGGTCTTATTCCAAAAAGCAGTTTTGCTCCCACCATGTAGACTCTTGGCCCAAACTCTTATCATGCATTGTACCAACATGATAACGGATGGAAATTCCTGCCTGAAGAACACTTCCTAGCATGGCACAACCATTGTAAGGAATTTCTCCCCCTGATAAATATTCTATGGCTTTCATGTTGGGACATTTGTACCCTAAGCCCTCTCATCCTGTACTGAAACTAGGGGACAAGGATGAATGGGATATTGCCAGTTGGGGGTCCGAAGGAGCCTTTCATTTGCTACTGGGAAGAAGCAGTAATGGCAGAGCAGGCACCAGGTGAACTAATTGCTGCAGTTAACTCTGACCATCCAAAGGCTCCAGGACTGATGGATCGTAAAAATCGGTCCTGACTTCTTCACCCAAGAGAAAAAATGTCCAGATTCAAACAAAAGTCTGGAGGTAAAAAGGAAAGGTGCCTAGGAATTAGGTATAAGGAAGAGAATACTGGAGAGCATTCTTCTGTCTCCCTGGATTCCATGTGCAGATTTCAACTGGATTCTTCATAATTTTCACCCCTTATTAATCTAAATACATTGATGTGCACATGATATGCATTATGATCCAGCCAATATTACTTTCACAGTGCAGAAACTTAGGACAGCATTATTGTAGCTTGTATTGCTAAAGAGATGATTCTCAAACTATGGAATTCCAAAGTGGAATGCAGAGCCAGCAGAAGAGGGTTAATATAATTATCTCTGAGCTCAGACTGTTCATAGTCTCTGATTTGTGAGTCAGATTTAATCCCCAAAAGCTGAAGAGGGGCACATTTTCTTGTCTATTTCAAGTGGTGGTTTGCAAATCTTTAATAAGCTGTGGGATTGAGTTATGTATGGATCACAAAAACAATTTTTGCATAATATAGAAGAAACAATAGAAGGGGCCTATTCAAGAAAGCATGACCCACAGAAAAGATAAATATTGTTTGTGGCATTTTTGCCTCAGTTATGCCTCTGTGTACTAGATCTCAATGTAAAAGTTATTTCTAACTGTGAGTCAAGGACAAAAATATTTGAAAACCACTAATTTGGTCTAAAGGTTTTCATACTCTAGGAGGCATTCCAAATCTTCTGGAGATATTCATAAAATGCATATTCTTCAGGCCTAATGCAAAACTAATTCATCTGTCAAGCAGTGAAATCCACAGGTGATTTTGATGCAGCTACTTCTAGCCAAGGAAATAGTACAGGTAGAGTCCAAGGAACCTGGATGCTAAAGGTACTTCAGTGAATTCCCCAGAGATAGTCTGTGAGCAAACCCCTCTCCCCTGCTTGCCTTATCCTTCATTGGGCTCAGCTGGCAGGAATGGTGTCTCCATCTAAAAGATGCATATCTTTGATAGGAAGCATGGGCAAAACAAAGGAGAACTCTCTTTGTAGAATACTGTTTATTTGAACTTGGTTTGCCTATTATCATTCTTGCCAGCAGTGGGCTGAGAAGTCAGATGCTCACAACTCATCTAAGAGGGCCAAGCAGTTCCGGGGGGCCTAGGCAGAGAAGGGACTTTGGTATATATATAACCTGAAAGGATCTTCAAGGTCAACATGTAAAATAGTTGTGAAGCTAAAGAGAGCAACTCTTCATATTGCATAGGACCAACATCTTCTTTATGGGTTATTTTGTATTCTGGTGTATGATTCATTGAAGCCCCTGGCTATAGCACACAGGAACATATAGACCCTCAGCAAATATTCATTAAATTAATCAACAAATAAAACATGAACTCAGGATTTATGAATTTATCTAAAACAGATAAAAATATTACCTGATAAAAGCCATACAGCTAAAGAAAGTTAGAATATGTATCCTCTCATAGACTGGACTATTAGGGTTAATGCTATTTAATTCCTATTTTTTTTTCTTGAGCACTTTGAGTAAAATCTGTACTTTCTCACTAAAGTGTCAAAATTTTCCAAACACTATGTAGAAAACATACATTTTCTATTTAGAAAACATGAAATTTCTGACTGCCTTGCATTATCAATCCCTTCCAATCTTTCATTTCACTTATGATTGTAGAACATTGCTGTCCAGAAATACAAGGCAAGCTACATAAGTAAATTATAAATTTTATATGTACTATAAAAGCCTTCAAAAGTAAGTGAAATAAATGTTCATAACATTTTATTTAATCTAGTATACCTAAACCATTACCATTTATATAAGTAATATGAAAAATTATTAGTGATATATTTTTTCATATTGGCTTTAAATTCTGAGTATGTTTTATAACACATTTCAACTGAGACGTCATATTTTAAGTGCTTAATAATCAAATGTGGCTTTTATGACGACTGCATTGGTTAGTACTGCTATCAAATGCAAGGCTAGATTAAGACAGAAAACAGTGGTTCTTAAAACCACCTATAGGACAAATAGAGCAATGCTAATAATGCTAATCTCATTGTACATAGAAAATTCTGGGCAAGTGGGCCCAAAATTATTGCTGACTCTACCACCACCTCCAATATCCACTTGAGCGTTCTTGTCACTCCACACCTTTCTCCAGAGGCAGCTGCAGCCCAGCCTAGAATGTGGACACCAGCATGATCCACCTGAGTTCAAGTTCTAATTCACCTGCTCAATTTAGCAAGTATTTTTCCTCTGTGTGTTTAATTTTCTCATCTGTAAATTAAGCCTAACAGTATCAACTTCATAAGGTTGTTTAAAGGATTCACTAGGTTGTGCTATAAAGCACTTGGAATAGTGATTATAAATAAATTGAAAGAAAAGGTTATCAATGTTTAGAATTAAAATAAAAGCTGTCCATAGTGGTTGTGTCACTGTGATCAAAATACCTGACATGAACAACTTAGAGAAGGGAAAGTTTATTTGGCTCACCATTTCAGTACAGCCTATGGTGGGCTGAGTCTGTTGCTGTAGACCCGAGGGGAGGCAGAACATCGTGGTGCAAAAGCATGGCAGAATAAAGCTGCTCAGCTCATGGCAAGATCAGGAGCAGAGAAAGAGGGGGAAGAGGTTGCATGGATGATGAATGCCTCCAGGCCATGTCCCCTGTGATCCACCTCCCTCCAGACATGTACCACCTGCCTACAGTTACCACCCAGTTAGTTCAAAGTAGGATGGACTGGTCAGGTGACAGCTCTCATAATCTAATCACTTCACATCTGAATATTCCCGAATTAAAGGAAGTTTGAGGAAAAGTCTCAGATCTAAACCATAATAGCAGTCATAGAGCCATTCACCAAATATTTTCATCCTTCTTCCTTCTAAGCACAGGATAAGAAAGGATTCCTTTGTCCTAGTAAAGTTAAATATGGTCATTTAATTTATTTTGGCCAATAAATTGTGAGTGAAAGTTATGTGTGTCACTCCAGGGTGGGATCTGATTCACTACAAGCTCTCTCTACTAGTTACCAGATATAATCCAGCAACTGGTCGCTTCATCAGGCTGGATCCCAGGGCAAAACCTGTAGAAGACCCACAGTGCTCACATAATATGAGAAAAACACAAGACTTACTGCAAACCATAAAGATTTGAGAAGTTTTTCTTACTGCAACAAGGGATACACCATTTTCACTTCCCTTGCTTAAGAGATTCTCCAGGTTAACAAATTCCTCCCATCTTTTCTAAATTTACTGACTAATCCACAGGAGCAGAATAGCCAACTACTTACTCTCTAACACCTGAAGCCCTCCATACCTACCTCGCATGCATGAGTTTGTCTATTTCCAAATAATTTATGCCAGTGGCAGTCATTACTAAGTTTAATTAAATACTCATACACTATGATGAAATTTGGGTTGGAAAAGAAAACTACCATTGTAAAAATACCCAATTGAATGCTTGAAAGAGACTAAATAATATTAAACTGTTAAAATGCCTTCAATGGGGTGTGCCCAACATAATTAAAGTTGGGCTGTGATATGTATTGTTCAAAATATGAAATGATCCTGCACTCGGATCTCTTTGTGCATATCTTTCAATTCTTGAATTGCTTTAGAGAAACTCTCCCTGGAAATAGCAGAAGTGATATTGTAGGTGTGATCTTCTACAAGAAAGGCAAAGTGAAACTCTGAGTAACTACCACACATTCACAGCAAAGGCTTGGCTCTACATCAAAAGATTGGGAAGTGAGTGCATGGTTGGACGCCTTAAGTTAAATGAAAATGTTAAAGGAATGTATGTACCATTTTTATGACCAACACCCCAAATTAATCATGTATTTGTATTAGCCAACTAAATACTGGTCCTAAGTATATGGACCTAGAGGTGCTCTCTCTCCTCTGCACAGTTTATTTCTCTTGTTTTGGGTAATTTTTGCATAATATTATACATTTTAAGAAAACACAATTTGGAATAAAGTGACTTGTTGAAGTGTTAATACTTAGGCTTGAAAGAAAATATTCTGGTGAATAGGATGGTCCAATGACAACTGCATGGAAACTCATACCCTGCCTGAATTAATCCATCCCACACACCCCAATGCTTCCTTTTGGGAAATAAATCTACCTGGGGCTTAACAATTGCAGTCATGCAACCAAGCTCAAAAATAAGAAAGAGGAGGTACAGGCATTTCTCATCGTGGTCCCATAAGCCCCAGACACATGTTCCTCTTCTGACCATACTTACAACCTCTAACATGGATCACCCAGAGCACCACCAACTACTTTCAGCTGTTCTCCAGTGATGAAATATTTCAGACATATGGTCACAGAGATTAATATCTGTGCAGACCATTTTTTGAAACAGGCCAGGAATAGTTTGGGAACATGTGGCATTAGACAAATATAAAAATTCTGAGCCTGGCTTTTTCTTCCGTGTGCCTCTCCCTTCCACACCTGGGCTTTCAGAATGAGTCACACAGAAGACTCCAGGAAGTGAGGACAAAGAACTGGGTATTAGTACATGTTTAGATTCTGAGCCACTGGACAAAAACATGGGGAGAGGCTGCTAACCTTAGTAAATCACAGAAGTGGGCTCCAGGGCAGAGCCTGATCCTTAGATGGTCTTCTCAAAGTGAAGGACCTGCACAGAAAGTTTGAGTGCTTGTCTTTTGTAGGTTGTCTCAGCGAATAAAACTAATATCCAACTTTTTTTCTGGTTTCTTTTACTCATGGAAGGTCATATGGTATGGGCTGTATACAGTATCTTTTTTTTTTTAGTTATTTCACTATTTCTCAAAAAATAAATTGTTCCACTTTTATGTGACATTATCTAAAGAGGATCCTTGTGAAGAAGAAGGGAAAAAGAAAAACCCAATCAATCGGATGGTGAAGAATTTTCTGAAAATTCTGGCTGTCTCTACAAATGGTTTGCAGAACTTTCACACAGATTCATTCCTCCAAAAACGCTATTTTAAAATAGTTTCAATTGTGGTAAGAAAATACATGCTTTGTGTTTTGTAGAAGCACAAGCCAGAAACAATTGATAAGTCAGAGGTGGCATTTCCAGTTCAGGTTTTGAAAATTTGATGCTTTTTACCTAGACTTAAAAATTATTTCTACCCCAGGGAAAGACATGTGGTTTTCAAGTAGCACAGACAGACAGACATGCACAAACATGCATACACACACACACACACACACACACACACAACATACATATACACACTGTAAAATTGGATTGAATTGGGAAAACAATTATTTTATGCTGAACAATACCCAGCAATTCTGGAAAAAAAAAAACTTTACCAATTTCATGTTATTTCAACAAAAGCCTGAAATGTTCTTAATACAAATTCTACACAAATTTCTTTCCAGAGTAAAGAAGTAAATAAAAGATGTCCTCCTGGCCATTTTTCAATCACAATGAATTTTTTTACAAAATGAATACAGACCTGTCCCTGTTAGGGAGTTTTGGTCCTACTGTGCTATAAAGGGTCATAGTGTGTTAAGAAGACCAGGAAAAGAGAACAGTAGATTTGTACTCCTGTGGTCTCCAGAGTAAGGAATTAGGATTTTACTCAGTGTGGATCCTTAAGAAGAATGTGATGAAAATAAAGCTCTTTTCCTTTTTGCCAGAATTCTTCTGAAAAAAAAAAAAGAGAGATAAACTTCTCAGAACATAGTGTCCTACGCACCTTGCAATGGTGCAAAGATCAGCTTGGAGAGCTTCCTGACACCCAAGCAATGAAAAGTTTTTTCCTTAATTTCCTTACAAGAATGGTAGCATAAGACACCCCAAACCTGAAAGGATTCATCAATATTAGGAACCTCAGGCTAATTGGTGAAATTCTCCCATTTACCAAATTACTATGACCAGAGCAGAGAAAACCCTATTTTCAGGAAACTAATCCATTTTTTAAAATTTAGAAATAGGGCTTTTCTGAAGAAATAATTTGGGTCTGCATAATCTTATTTCATGAGAAATTCTGTAAGATGAGTAGACTCTCAACGAACAATGGCATGAATCCAGGATTTGACATAGGTCAGCAGACAACAGTGAGATTATGCTTAAGCAAGATGGTAAGTAAGATTTTTTTTTAAGTCTTTCTCTTTTTTATTCATGATAGAACTGCCACAGGACAAGAAAGATTTGGGGTTGAAGCAATTTGGCCCTTAGAAAACAGTTTGTTCATAAAAGTTTTCAACAAGCTCAACCAAGTTTATTGTACTGTGTTTTTTATTTATCCTTTATAATGGCTGGTTTTATTCAACAAAAGGGAAATATAAACTTTTAACAAGAGTTCGTCTTTACTAAGAAATTCATTCAGATTGCTTTAGAAAAATAAACTGTTTAGCCAGAAAACAAATGAGCTGCTATGACAATTAGATTCATCTATTGTTTGTTATCTGATATTTCACAAGTTGAATCTAATCCCAGAGAACTTTAGAATTTCTACGTAAAAAAGTGAAAATATTCCTATTGATGTCTTTTGTTTAAAATGAAAAAGTACCTTTCTTTTCCCATCTTACAAAAATATGCATGTTTATTGTAGACTTTTGAAAAAAAATAGGTAAGTCTGAAAAAATAGCATCACTCAAATCTCTGTTAGTACTTCTTAATTTTTCAATATTAATATTTATAGAAATATTTACATAAATATTCAATATAAATATATAGGCAAACCAAATAAATATTGGCTAACCAAAATATAAAATTCAACCAAAACAGGTCCAGACTTAAAGGCTGTTTTATAACCTGTACTACATTTTTCTTCACATTAAATAAACATTTTCCATTCTTCTATAATGTAATTTTAATGGCTTTACAAAATTCCACTGTATGATTGTAATCCCTAATTAATATATTAATTGTATTACTAATATAATATCATTACATTAATTTAGATATTATATAAAATTTTTGAGATTTCTTTTCACTGTGGTAAACAGACTTATAGCTACATCTCCCTATAAATTCTTTCCTCAAGCCAATTTCTGGAAGACAATATCTGCACCTAGAATATTTTCCAAGATTTTGATATATATTTCCAGATTGCTCCCCAAATTTGTGTGAATTTACACCACACAGCAGAGTGGCAGAGGCACCCCTTTCCTTGGATTTCATTGACACTGGGTGTTGCACACTGTCTTAGTCTGTTCCTGCTACTATAACAAAATACGTTAGACTGGGTAATTTGTAAAGAATAGAAAGTTGTTTATTACTGTTACGGAGACTGGGTTGACCAAGATTGAGGACAGACAGATTCAGTGTTTGGTAAGGGCGACTCTCTACCTCCAGGATGGCACTTTCTGCTCTGTCCTCATGTGATGGGAGAAATAAAAGATAAGTGCTGTCTTCTCTCATGGCAAAATGAAGAGATGAAAGGTCAGGACATGTTCTGGAATCTCTTTTATAAGGTGATTAGTCTTATTCATGAGGCTGATGTCTTCATGGCTTAATTTTTCTCCCCAAAGCTACAATACTAAATACCATTGCTTTACATTTACATTCCAACATATGAACTTTGGAGGGACACATATATTTAATTCATAGCACAGAAATGTTGATATTTACCAAATCAACAGCAAGAAAAGATATTTGACTGTTGTTTTAGTTGTGTATTCCCACGGCTATGGTTTGGATATGAGGTAGGCCCCAAAAGGTCCTGTGTTAATGCAGGCATGTTCACAGGTTTTATGATTGGATGGTGACAGCTATAACCTAATCAGTGGATTAATCCAGTTGATGAATTATTAATTTGAAAGCACTACTGTTGGGGGTGGTAAATAGGCAGGTCTGCATGGCTAGAGGAAGTAGGCTACTGGGTGTGCCTTTGGGGACTACATCTTGTCTCTCTGGCTCTTCCTTTTCTCTCTGCTTGCTGGACTCAATAAGCAGAGCCACTTTCCTCCACCAGACCTTCTCACCAAGAATGATTGTCTCCCTCATCTGGGGCCCAGAGCAATGAAGATGGCCAACCATGGACTGACCTACAAAACCCTAAGCCAAAATAAACTTTTCCCCCTAAGTTATTCTTGTCAGATATTTTGATTACAGTGATTTAAACCTAATTAACACATCTACTTTTTTTCCTGTCTGAATCATCCTTTTATATGACAGTTGCTTTTTTGTGATTGTTGAAGGAAACTTCACCCACAAGAGCCAGTGTTCTAAATTTTTATTTTAGCTTCACAGCCCCCAAAGTGATCTGAAGATGCATCATGGAATGAGGAAAAAGAGTGATTCCTCTTTCTATTGTCTCTCGTGCTACTTGTAAGGTACTGCTGTGACAGTTACAATCTTTAAACATGTAAATATTCTTACAGTATCAATTTCTTCTAAATTTTACCTACTAGATAAATAAACAATGGAGAAAGAGAGAGAGAAAATCAGAGGCAGAAACAGAATTTTTTTTTTTAACAGAGAAACAAACAAACGAACAAAACCGAGTGCTGGAAAGAGAAATTTAGAAGTAGGTCCAGAACTTGAACTTTCATATAGCTGCTATATATTCCCCGGTCCTCAGGCCAATGATATCAACAGACAGAATGCACCATGTCAAGAAGCTCTTTAACCTTTGTAAGCAAATCATTGAATTAAAAAAGAAATGAGCAATAAAGATCTTGAGATTTTCCAAATAAGCCCATTTGCAAATAATGAAGTATTTATATCTGTCTAGGAACCATTCTTCCTTCTCATCTTTTGATTTGGATTCTAAGATATGGCCCGAAAGACACAAATCCTACAAATGCTATATGCCTAAATCTCTGAAGTCAGCGAGACAGGAAAAATGTTAGAAAGTGATCAGGATTATTCATCTTGCTTCCTCTCTGCTAAATCAGTCATTGGGTTATTATGAGTGGATGGAAAAAACCTCGTAATCCTCAGGTGTGCCATTAAGCTCATAAATTGCAAGACTTCTAGGACATTTTATATTACAGTTGACACTGCTCCATGGTATGTTCAGGGATGTTTTCCAAGGGAAGCCACTCTGTGAACAATAAAATGGTCTTTTCACACTCTTTATAATATAGAAAAAGAAACATTCAGTATCTTTGTTAAGCAGCTAATTCCTGCCCAATATTCAGTCAACGAAGAGTACACTATCTCCTCCCATGAAACCACCATTACCTCCTCTTGGAACCGGAGCCCAGTAACACCTCATTGCCAAGAATTTTTCTTTGGACTGCTTGAGCTTTCTACTTATAGGCCTGAAGAGTCAAACTTCAGTTTTCAATTTTATCAAACTGAATTGAAAGAGGAAAGGTAAAAGTGTGGTTTAAGTTTACAAAGGTTACTTATTTATCAGTCTAGAAATGATCAAGTTTTATTTTTTTTAATTGAGCAAAGACATTAATATGTATTTTAAGTGAGGTAAATAAATGATACCTATTAGTCTTGGTATATAATATGTAGAGAAAATCCTTTGACATATTTTGAAGATAAAATGAAGGCTATGGATTTTTAGTGTTCAAATCACACTTTCCTGAATTATTAGACTTTGGGATGCCTATCCCTTCTCAGAATCCTCATGGTATATTTAGACAGCAATATATCAACAGCTTTTGCTTAAATACTGCTGTGTATTATTTTTCTAATAGAGATGTTCTCTCTTCAACTAAATTGCATGTGCTCTTAAAGTTGAGGAATATGCTTTCTAGTGTTCTGATACACCCACAGCCCCTACTTCCCTCCTAACACATGATGTATTCTCCATGTTTTTCTGTCTATTAAACAAAGCATGGCTGAGAAATTGGGTGTATTAAAATCTGTAAATATTTTACAGTATGGGAATCTTCCTGGCAAAAGTAATGGCTATATATTTAGCCATTACTGCATTTTAGATATAAATCTTCTATTTAAAAGCATCCTAATGCAGAAGTCAGCTTTCTCTATAAAAAGCCAAGTAATAGGTGTCTTAGGCTTTGGAAGCCATGCAGTTGATGCCACAATTACTCAGCTATACTGGTGCAACATAAAAATAGTGCATAAACAAATAGGCCTGAATATATTCCAATAAAACTTTACATGCAGAAATTGGGGCAGGGGGATTTGATTCAAGGGCAGCAGTTTTCAGGCTTTTATCCTAAAGTGTAAAAAAGAGAAGTGGTTTCCATATAAGCAAGTAGATTGGATCAAAACTGCAGACAAAACAAAACAACGAAACAGCACGTTTTGGGGACATACTTTGAGTTAAGAGAGACATGAGAATAAAAAAAAAACTTGTTGTGAAAATAAGGTAGAGATATTTGGGTGAACGGCCCCCTTTACCCCCATATCCATCATGTGCCATTGACACAGGGTGTCAAACCAGGGAAGGAAGCAGTAAGCATGGGCAGTAAGATGCAGGAAAAAGAAATGGTAACTCTCAAAACACAGAAGACAGGAAACAGTGCTTGCAGCCTAGCAGCAAATCATGTTCCTCCAACACACCCCAAACATCCCATCCCCAAGGCAAGCTGCAATAAACTGATACAACATCCACAGACAAGAGAATAGGGACTCTCACATACAAAGATGTGTGTGCATGATCAAGACTCCAGAATCCTTGAAAGGAGGCAAGAAAAAGGAGGCAATGTGTACAACAAAGGGGGGTTATAATGCCTGAGGGAGATAAAAACACAAACAGAACACACAAACACACACACATGCACACATATACAAAACTGTGTGTGTGTGTTCTGAGGAGTCTATGAAAAAAAACTGCAAGCTTTAAGCAAGAGTAGGATAATATGAAAAAATACAAATTCAATTCATTGAAATTTTAAAAAATAATTATTACAAAATTTTTAAAACTTCAAAACTCCACTTTCAATAATAGATAAAACAATTAGTTAATTCAATAAGGAAATAAAGGATTTGTGTCACACTATAAACCAAAGAAATCTAACAGATATACACAGAATATTCAACCTAAAAGAATAGAATACACAATTTTATCAAATACAGCAGATTTTCCAGGACAGAAAATATGTTAAGCTGAAAGTCTAGATTAATTTTTAAAGATCAAAATAATATGTAGTATCGTTTCTAGTCAAAGGAACATAAAAATAGAAAACAAGAATACGAGAAACACTGAAATACTCAGATACCTGAGAATTACACAACACAGTCTCAAGAAAACAAGGCAAAGAAGAAGTCACAGGGGAAATTAGAAAATACCTTGAGAGAAATGAAAATGAAAACACAACATAACAAAACTTATGGGATGTTGTAGCACAGTGCTCACAAGGAAATTTATAACCGTGAACACATTTTAAAAAGAAGAAAGATCTTAAATCAATAGCTTTACTTCACACCTTAAGGAATTGGAGGAAAGGGAGTAGGCTAAACCCAAGGCTAGCAGAGGGAAGGAAATAGTAAAGATTGCAGTGTACAAAAAATATAGAATATAAAGACAATAGCTAAAAATCAGTTAACTTTATGAAATCATAAATTTGACTATTTCAAGGAAACTATCAAGAGAGTAAACAGAAATGCCTTTGATTTTTGGGTGTTGATTTTATATCCTGCTACTTTGCTGAATTCATTTACTAGTTCTAGGAGTTTTCTGGTGGAGTTTTTTGGGTCTTCTAGGTATAGAATCATATTGTCAGCAAATAGTACTAATTTAAGTTTTTCTTTTCCTATACATATCCCTTTAATTTCTTTTGTCTAATTGCTCTGGCCAGTGTTTCAAGAACTATGTTGAATAGAAGTGGTGAAAGACAGTAACCTGTCTTTTTCCAGTTTTTAGAGGGAATGTCTTCAATTTTTCTCAGTTTAGAATGATGTTGGCCTGGGGCTTAGCATAGATAACTTTTGCGATGTTTAAATATGCTCCTGTTATCCCAAGTTTCTCTAGTATTTTGAACATAAAAGGGTGTTGTATTTTGTCAAATGCTTTTTCTGTCTATTGAGATGATCACATGATTCTTATTTTTAAGTCTACTGATGTGATGAATTACATTTATTAATTTCCATATGTTGAACCAACCTTGCATCCCTGGGATGAATCCCACTTCATCATGGTGCACAATCTTTTGATATGTTTTTGTATTGGATTTTTAAAAATTTTATTGAGAATTTTTGCATCAATGTGCATTACAGATATTGGTCTGAAGTTTTCTTTCTTTGATGTGTCTTTGCCTGGTTTGGGGATCAGGGTGCTATTGGCCTTATAGAATGAGTTTGGAATTACTGCCTCTTTTTCTATTTCCTGAAATAAATTAAAGAATATTGGTATTAGTTCTTCTTTAAAGGTCTTGTAGCACTCAGCTGTGTATCTGTCTGGTCCTGGGCTTTTCTTGGTTGGTAAGCTTCTTATGGCTTGTTCTATTTCCTCACTTGATATTGGTCTGTTTAAATTGTGTATATCTTCCTGATTCAATCTGGGTAAATCATATGACTTAAGGAATTTGTCAATGCCTTCAATGTCTTCTCTTCTATCAGAGTCAAAATAATTTCTAATTATCCTCTGTATTTCTGTAGTGTCTGTTGTGATATCATCATTTTTATCACATATGCTGGTAATTTGAGTTTTCTCTCTCCTCTTCGTTAGTGTGGCTAAGGGTCTGTCAATTTTATTTATTTTTTCAAAGAACCAACTTTTTGTTTTGTCTTTTTTTTCCAATTGTTTCTTTCATTTCAATTTCATTGATTTCAGCTCTAATTTTAACTATTTCTTGCCTTCTACTGCATGTGCTGCTGATTTCTTCTTCTTTTTCTAGGGCTTTGAGATGTAGTGTGAGGTCATTTATTTGCTGACTTTTTCTTCTTTTAAGGAATGAACTCCATGCAATAAACTTTCCTCTTAGTACTACATTTCTGTGTATCAGTGTCAAAGCCTCTGAGAAGGAAATGAGGAAAACTACCCCATTCACAATAACCTCAAAAAAAAAAAAGATACTTGGGAATCAACTTAACAAAGAAGTGAAAGATCTATACTATGAAAACTAAAGAACTCTAAAGAGAGAAATCGAAGAAGACCTTAGAAGATGGAAAATCTACCTTGCTCTTGGATAGGCAGAATTAATATTATCAAAATGACCATACTACCAAAAGCACTATCAGATTTAATGCAATTCCAATCAAAATCCCAATGACATTCCTCATAGAAACAGAAAAAGCAATTCATCTGGAAAAATAAGAGACCCAGAATAGCTAAAGCAATCCTTAGCAGGAAGAGTGAAGCAGGTGGCTATATCAGACCTTAAACTATATTACCGAGCAATAGTAACAAAAACAGCAATGTATTGGCACCAAACCAGATGGGTCGACCAATGGTACAAAATAGAGGACACAGAGACCAACCCATAGAACTAAAATTATGTTATATTAGATAAAGGTACCAAAAACATGCACTGGAGAAAAGATAGCCTCTTCAACAAATGGTGCTGGTAAAACTGGAAATCCATATGCAACAAAATGAAATTAAACCCCTTTCTCTCACCATGCACAAAACTCAGTTCAAAAATGGATCAAGGACCTAGGAATTAAACCAGAGACTCTCCATCTAATAGAAGGAAAAAGTACGTCCTAATTTTCATCATGTGGGATTAAGCCCCAATTTCCTTAATAAGACTCCCAGAACACAAGAATTAAAACCAATAATCAATAAATGTGATGAACTCAAACTAAAAAGTTTCTTCTCAGCAAAAAAAAAAAAAAAAAAAATCTGTGAGGTGAGCACATCAGATAGAGCACTAATCTCCAGGGTATATAAAGAATTCAAGAAGCTAGTAACTGAATAAACAAATAACCCAATCAACAAATGGGCCAAGGACCTGAACAGACATTTCTCAGAAGAGGATATACAATCAATCTACAGATATATGAAAAAATGTTCATCATCTCTAGCAATTAGAGAAATGCAAATCAAAACTACTCTAAGATATCATCTCACTCAAGTCAGAATGGCAGCTATTATGAGGACAAACAACAATAACTGTTGGAAGGATGTGGGGGAAAAGGTACACTCATACATTGCTGGTGGAATTGCAAACTGTTGCAGCCAATATGGAAAGCAGTATGGAGATTCCTTGGAAATCTGGGAATAGAACCACCATTTGACCCAGCTATCTCTCTCCTCGGACTATACCCAAAGGACTTAAAAACAGCATACTACAGGGACACAGCCACATCAATGTTTATAGCAGCACAATTCACAATAGCTAAACTATGGAGCCAACCTAGATGCCCTTCGGTGGAAGAATGGATTAAAAAATTGGCATATATACACAATGGAATATTACTCAGCAATAAAAGAGAATAAAATTATGGCATTTGCAGGTAAATGGATGGCGTTGGTGAAGATAATGCTAAGTGAAGTTAGCCAATCCTAAAAAAACAAATGCCAAATGTTTTATCTGATATAAGGAGGTTGACTCATAGTGGGGTAGGGAGGGGGAGCATGGGAGGATTAGATGAATTCTAGATAGAAAAGAGAGGTTGGAGGGAAAGGGAGGGGCAGGGGATTAGCAAGGATTGTGGAATGTGATGAATATCATTATCCAAAGAACATGTATGAAGACTCAAATTGGGTATCAACATACTTTATATACAAACAGAGATATGAAAAATTGTACTCTATATGTGTAATAAGAATTGTAATGCATTCCGTTGCCGTGTATTTAAAAAAATAAAGTCAATAAAACTAAAAAAGAGAGAGAGAGTAAACAACCACAGAATGAGATAAAATATTTGCAAATTTTATCAACATAGAATTACTACTAAGAATATAAAAGAACTTCTACAACTCAACAACAACAAAACAAGTACAAAAATGGACAAAGGACACAGATATTTCATCATAAATGATATATAATCTATATGCCTATGGAAAGATGATCAACATCACAAGACATTAAGAGAATATAAATCAAAGCCACAATGAGGTACCATGCCATTTCATATCTGCTACTATGGTTATTATCAAAATTTTAAAATATTAAGACCAGAAAATTGGAAAGATTGGTGAAAATACAGAGAAATTTGAACACTTGTGCATTACTAGTGGGGATGTAAAATAGGGCAGTCACTGTGGGAAGTGTTTTTGATGGTTCCTCAAAAACTTCAGCATAGAATAACCATATAATCCAACAATCCTACGTCTAAAAATATACTCAAAAGAATTGAAATAGGAGACTTAAAGAGATACTTTTATAAGAATGTTCATAGTAACACCATTCAAAAAAGTCAAAAAACTTAAATGTATCTCAAATACATGAATGTATAAACAAAATATGGAATAAATTACAATGGAATGTTATTTAGCTTTAAACAAAACCCTAATAGGTGTTACCAAATAAATAAACATCTTAAGGATTATGTTTAATAATACAGACACAAAAGAACAAGTATTGAATCATTCTATTTATATGTGTACCTAAAATATACAGATTTGTAGAAGCAGAAAATAAGAGAGATCACCAAGGGTGTAAAAGAAGAGAATTATTATTGCTTAATTGGAACATAGGTCTCTTTGAGATGGTGAAAAAATTGCTAGAAATGGATAGTGGTAGTGGTTTTACAGCATTGCAAATTCATGCTATTAGACACTTAAAAATATTTAAAGTGGTAAAGTTTATGTTATGTTTATTTGACCACAATTCTTAAAACTTATCAAAACAGATATAGAGATAATTAATGAGCTGTAATGGAGCAAAAAAATTGACAGAATCAGGGAAGTATATAATTTTGAAATATTAGTTAGCAATTCCAGTACCACATAACCAATAATGGACATATAACTAAATAAAAGATAGAAAGGAAGTAAAATACTTAACACTATAAACCAACTGGAACTAATAGACATCTAGAGAACATGCTATATAATAGTACCAGAACATACATTCTTCACAAGTGCACATGGAATACTCTCCAGGATATTTTTGGTAAGCCATAAAAAAGTCCTAATAAATTTAAGATTGTTGAAATCATGCAAAATATAGTCTTCAACCACAATGGAATTAAATTAGAGAACAATAAGGGCATAAATTTGGAAAGTTTGAAAATATGTGGATATTAAACATTCATTATTTGGAAGCAAATCCTTGGTCAAAGAAATCAGGATATACTTTTCTATGAGTAAAAAATAATATGCAAGCAATTGTGGAAAGCAAGACTAAAGAAAGAAATTTACAATCATAAGTACCAACACTAATACAAAATAATAGATATCTCAAATCAATAACCTAGATATCTACCATAAATATCTAAGAAAAAAAAGACAGATAAAATAAAATCCAAAGCAAAGAGAAGGAAGCAATATAGATTAAAGCAGGAGTAAAGGAGAAAATTAAACATTTATACATTGGTTCTTTGAAAAGATCAATAAAATTTTAAATATAAAATTAATGACTAAGAATAAAGAGGGAAAACCCAAATTATTAACATCACAAGGGAATCAGGGAACTTATATTATAGAAATAAAGAAGACTACAAATAAATATATAATATTATATATTAACACACTCAATAACCTGTATGAAATAAGAAAGTTATCAGAAAGACACAAAGTACCAAATATGACTGAAAAAGAAATAAAAAATCTGAAAAGACCTATGAAAAATAAAGGAATTGAGTTAAAATTAAAAAGAAAATTCAACAAAGACAAGCCTAGGATGAGATGGTTTCCACAGTAACTTCTATTAAACATTTAAAGAATTAACACCAATTCCTCACAAACATTTCCAAAATATATAAGAGAAAATAACACTTCTTACCTCAATAATGCCTTAGTATCAAAACCATACAGAAGGCAGACATGCACAGAATTTGTGCCCTGGTGGTACCTGCTTCCCAAGTCCTGGTTGGGGTGGTACAGGAGGGTCCTGTTCAGGATGGGGTGGTCTCAACAGTTTTGCCTAGGACCCAGACTTCTAAGGTGAAGAGAATGCTCTCCTGGTTGAAGAGTTGGATGTGGTCTTACAAGCTAGTACTGAGGTTCTGCACACCAGCTCCAACTGCCCACCAACCACATCCCTGTGGGGCTGACTCACAGGGAAGCCCTGAGGTTCTGAAGTCCAGAGATCAGAAATATCACAGGAAATCCTTGGGATATTTGTTCCAAGACCACCAAGAACACCATAGTCCTCACATGTCCAAGTCTCTTATAATACATATGGCAGAGTATTTGCATATAGACCATGCATATCTACTTCCTGTATAGTTTAAATCATCCCTAGATGACTTCTGACAACCCAATACAATCCCAGCAGGCTCCCTCAAGAGTGGAAGGGCAATGGATTATAAAACTTTGACATGGGGAGAGGGAGGCTGATTTAAAAGAAAGAACTTCCATTAATACATTATGTTTATTTATTTATTTTGCATTCTGGAAATGTGAGTGAAAATAAGTTGGTGACATCTTTCAGCCAGAACCATTGCCCAAGAAAGAGCTCATCAAGTTTGCCAAGAAATTAATGATTCGATTATAGAAAGCTAACTCTAAATGTACAAGTCTGCTGCACCATTTTCTGGGAACTGGCCTTTGGTGATAATCTTCTGAACTTCTCCATGGCTTTCCTGCATCATCCCCTGTTTGCTGTGGCATCTCATCGTTCACTTTTTGGGTTGTCCATCTCATTTGGGTAGAACACATTCTTCTGTAACTTCTAGCAATGAGTGCGTAAGAGGAAAACAGTGCCTTCAAACACTTGTGCATCTGTGAATCCAGGCATCTGCTTCCCTTTGAAAGAAGCATTAATGATTCATTCCAAGAAGACATGAGAAGAAAGAACTGAGCTTCTGGTCGAATGCAGGTTCCTTGCATTGCAAATGAGTTACAAGGAAAAAGACTTGCTTCATGATATTTCATCAAATTTTTCCTGAAAATTTCCACACAGAGGAGGCAAGTTCTTGGATCCTCTCCAAGAAAGTCTTCCAGCCTGAAGGCCAAATGTGTCCAGACATGGCCGTGAAGGATATCACCTCCTATAACCCCTCATCTTGGCTGTAGTTTTTCCTCCCCTTCCTGCAAAGCAAGAAAGTGCAGGTGGCCCCTGCATCCATCCTTCCCTATCCATGGTCCCAACCAGCTGTAAATCAAAAATAGTAGGAAACAAATTATGTCTCTATGGACAGGTATTTGTCTTGTCATTGTTTCCTGGATCATAGAGCACTACAGAGAATTACATTGCCATTTCATCGTATTAGGTTGTCAGAAGTCATCTAGGGATGATTTAAACCATACAGGAAGTAGATATGCATGGTCTATATGCAAATACTTTGCTATATTTATAAGAGACTTGAGCATGTGAGGACTATGGTGTTCTTGGTGGTCTTAGAACAAATATCCCATGGATTACCTGTGATGTTTCTCATCTCTGGACTTCAGAACCTCAGGACTTCCCTGTGAGTCAGCCCCACAGAGATGTGGTTGGTGGGCAGTTGGAGCTGGTGTGCAGAACCTCAGTACTAGCTTGTAAGATCACATCCAACTCTGCAACCAGGAGCCGAGAAAGAAGCTCTCTCCCCATGTCTTAATCTTATCCCTCTTGTTTTAACCAAAATCATGATTTGTGAAATATTGCATAAGTTCTGAGTCATTCAAAGAAGTTTGGATGTTCTGGAGAGCATGGGATGTCATTCTGTTTGTCTCTTCAGTATGATGTGCTACCAGGTGGGAACTTAAAGATGGGATTAGACCATGGAGTCTCCTTCCATAAGAAGGGGCTTCTCAGAGTAGCCCTTATCCCTGTTTTACCTTCTGCCATAAGAGGACACGACAAGAACATTCTCAGAAGTTGGCACCTGATCTTGTACTTCTGGCCTCCAGAATTTGAGAAGTAAAATTTATTCTATAAATTAAAAAGAAAATACAGAAGAAAAACAAAAAAGAAACTACAAACCAATATCTCATGAATATACAAGTTAAAAATATGTGACAAAATGCTATCAAACCGAGCCAAGCATGATCATCTGAATTAAACCAATAAAAATGTTTTATAAAATTCAATACTCTTGGGGCTGGGATTGTAGCTCAGTGGTGGAGCAATTGCCTTTCACATATAAGACACTGGGTTCAATCCTTAGCACCACATAAAATATATATATATATATATATATATATATATATATATATATATATATAAAATCCATCTAAAACTAAAAGAAAAAATTCAATACTCTTTTATTATGGAAACCCTCAACAAACTAGAAATTAAAGGAAACTTCCACAATCTGATTAACAACACTTATGAAAACCTCAGAGTCACCATTATATTATATTTAGTCTCCCTAAAATCAGGAACTAGACAAGGATCTCACATCACTTCTATTCAATATCATATGGAATCTGTATCTAATTAGAAAATAAATAGAAATAAAAGATATTTTGGTTGGAAATGAAGAACTAAAATGAACTGTATTTGCAGATAACATGATATTATATATATAGAAAGCCATGAAGTATCCACCAACAAAAACAATTATTAGCACCAACTAATAATTTTAGCAAATTTGAAGATATAAGATTAATATATGAAAATTAATTATATTTTTATGCACTAGCAATGAGCAATCAGAAAATGAGATAAAGAAAATAATACCATGTACAATAATATCAAAAAGAATGAAGTGTTTAGGAGTTAACTTAACCAAAATATGAGACATGTATTCTGAAAACTAATTGAAAGGATCAAAAGAAATTAAAGACCTGAGCAAATGCAAACACATCTATATTCATGAATTGGAAGATATCATTTTATGACAATAACATTCCCAAAACTGATCTGTGGACTCAATTCAACACCTGTGAAAACTCTAGGTTTCTTTATTTTCTTCAGAAATGGTGAAGTTGATTCAAAATATTATGTGCAAATCCAAGAATAGCAAACACATTATTTGAAGAAAAAAATGTTAAAGGCCTCATATTTCCTATTTCATAATTCACTAAATAATTATAGTAATAAAACAATGTGGTACTGGCATAAGATTGTACATTGAAATTAATGGAAAAGAATAAAATACAGAAATAAACTCATATATCATTGGGAAATTAATTACCAACCCTGGAATCTAGGAAATTCAACAGAGAAAGAATTATCTTTTCAACAAATGCACTGGAGCAATTGGATGTCCACATGAACAAGCTAAAGAATGAATTTGAACCCCCACCTCACACCGTATACAAAAACCAATTCAAAAATGATGAAAAATCTATATATATGAGCTAAATGTATAAGATTCTTACAAGGGGACTTAAGTATAAATTTTTGTGATCTTGCAGTGGGCAATGGTTTCTTAGCTAAACTCCAAAAAAGTACAAGCAACAATGAAGCAGAAATATTAGATTTTATCAAAATTAAAAACATGAAAACACAACCACAAAATGGTAGAAAATACTGGCAAATCATATCTCAGACAGGGGTGTACAGAATTCTTGTATCTCATCAATTAAATGAAAATAGCCCAATAAAAATGGGAAATGAATTTCAATAGACAGTTCTTCAAAGAAGATATATAAATGACAATATGAGAAGATGCTAATATTATTATTCACTGTGCAAATGCAAGTCAAAATCAAAATGAGATAGCACTATACAACCACTAAGATGGTTAGAATAATTTTTAAAATAAACAGAAAATAACAGTGTTGGAAGAATATGAAGTACTTGGTACCTTGTATATGGTTGATGGGACTGTGAAAGAATTCAGTTTCTTTGGAAAACAAGCTGTCAGTTCCTCAAATGATTAAAGGTATAACTGCCATAAAACTCAGGAATTTTAGCCATATTCATATCAGCAGAGTAAGTAACAGCCCAAAGTGCCCATCAACTGATAAATTAATAATGTGGTATATCCACAATGGAATAGCATCAAGCGATTCTCAATTCATTCAGAATGAAGAACACAAACACATGCTACAACATGATAAACAATGTCATGTCATGTCAAGTGAAAGAAATCAATGTCACGTGAAAGAAGTCAATCACAAAGGCTTACATCTTGTATGATTCCATTTATATGAAATGTTCAGGGCAGGCAAATCATACAAACAGAAAGTAGATTAAGGGTTGCCAGAGTTGGGGTAAGGAGAATCTGAGATCTCATTCTGGGTTGATAGAAACATTTTAGAATTGCATAATGGTGATGGTTGTCAAACAGTGGGAATATACTAAAAATCCATTGTGCCTGCCTCTACCTATTGTACACTTTAATATTGCAAATTTCATTTTGTATAAATTTTTATGTTATATGAATTATATATCAATGAAAATGCAAATTAGAATTTATGTAGCAAATTTAAAATGGTAACAATGAGCATATTATTTATTGCACCTCTTTGTGTGTGTGGACCCAGGGCTTGGCACGTGCTATGCAAGCACTCTACCCACTCAGCTCCACCTCCAGCCCAAACAAGCTATGTGTGAAATCCCATGAAAAGTACCTGAAAAGTCAAACAATGGAACACTGATATTCTTAAGATATTTACCAAAAAACAGGGAAGTCTGTTATAAACTAATAGTCTGTTATAAATGAAAAGTCTGTAATAAATGAATAAGTCAAATAAAGAAGCCAAGAAAATAACACAAAAGCTACAACAAACTACAAAGGCAGAAACAATGCTTATAAAACCTACTAAATGAATTAGTAAATTAAAGCTTAATAAAACCACAAAATTTTAACACTAGCAAAGTAGACAAGCTTTTGAAAATCTGACCAAGATAAAGGAAAGAAGATACAAATAAACACCATTGGAGAAATGGAAGGAGAAAGTTACAAATATGTAAAAATTTAAATTACTTGCAAAGACTATACAGGGTCCCATATCAATGCATTTAAATATAGAAGGGATTATTTCCAAGGAAGATATGAAATTGACAAAATTCATTACATAGTTTCATCATTTTAAGAATGAATGAAAGAAAACCAAAATATAAATCATATCTTTTTAAAAAATCATTTATTTTTTTGCTCCAGATCTTTAGTTCATGAGAACAACAAAGCAACTTCCAAGTCCTTTGTCCTTCAAAGCCTTAGTGACTTATTCACTACTGGCTGTTTTCCATAACTATGTAAACACCCGCACATTTAAATGAACAATTTTTGATAATAATTTTATCAAATGAAATTGTACTAAAGTGGACATTTTCTATGATAAAGGAATCTTTTAGTGAAAGTCAAGGAGTGGCATACTGAGGTACAGATGTAATGGCATCACAGAATTTGTCTATGGTTACAATTCTGGGTACAAGTTGTACATTGTTTAATGTGGACAAACAAATGTTTAGAAAGAAGAGAGGGAAAGACAGAATTCCAGTTTCTCCAAAGATTGATAACACAAAATTTAAGTTTGCATTTGGGAAAAGAATCCATCAGAAAGGAACAGACACCAGTGTCACAGTACATCAAGCAACAGGCTAGCTGTGCGTCAACCTACACTTGTAAAGTTCAAAGTTGAAGTAGCAAAATAAATTCTAGAAAATTCTAGAACATACTCATGCTCTCATACTTCATTAGATAGCAAAGTAGCAAACGAGGAAGCTTATCTGAAGTCTCTGAAATAAAATACATCTGAACATTCCCATTTCCTTCCACTGGGGACCACCAACCATCTTTCCATTAATAAATTACCATACCCCAAAGCTTGTTTATTACAAGCAATCAATAGTTTTTAAGAACAAAAGGAATCTCAGCTTTTCCCTCTGTTGACTTTCCTTAGACATGGAGGCAAGAGGCTTGGAAATAATTACTTATCAAGAAAGTAAAAGTCAAGGTTGAGTGGTGGGGTAGGGGGAAGTTACACTCATATATTGCTGGTAGGACTGCAAATTGGTGCAACCATTATGGAAAGCAGCATGGAGAATGGAGATTCCTCAGGAAACTTGGAATGTAGACACCATTTGACCCAGTTATCTCACCCCTTGGTTTATACCCAAAGGCCTTAAAATCAGCATACTACAGTGATGCAGCCAAAGCAATGTTTATAGCAGCTCAATTCACAATAGCTAAGCTATGGAACCAACCTAGGTACCCTACAACAGAATAATCCATAAAGAAAATGTGGTATAAATATACAATGGAATATTATTCAGCCATAAAGAAAAATAAAATTATGGCATTTGTTGGTAAATTGATGGAACTGGAGATCATCATGCTAAGTGAATAAGTCAATCCCCCCCCCACAAAAAAAAAAAACAAAGGCTGAAAGTTCTCTCTGGTATGTGGATGCTTATACAAAATAAGGGTGATGATAGAAGAACAGAAGTTCATTGGATTACACAAAGAGGGAGGAAGTGAAGGTAGGGGGATGGGAAAGAGTAGAATGAAACCGACATAACTTTTCTATGTCCATATATGAATACACTACCAGTGAAACTCCACATCAGGTACAATCTTAGGAATGGGATCCTAATTAGAATAAGTTATATTCCATGTATGAATAATATGTCAAAATACACTCTACTGTCACGAATATCTAAAAAGAACAAGTAAAACAAAAAGAGAAAGTAACAGTTCTAAAATCGGTCTTGCCCCAGGAATCTTGACAATAACATCTCACTAATACAGTGATAAGAATTGCTAGCAGCCAGAGAGGCTGTAATTCTAGTGACTCGGGAGGCTGAGACAGGAGGATCTCAAGTTCAAAGCCAGTGTCAGCAAAAGTGAGGTGCTAAGCAACTGAGTGAGGCCCTGTCTCCAGATAAAACACAAAATAGGGCTGGAGATGTGGCTCAGTGACAGAGTGTTCCTGAGTTCAATCCCCAGTACCAAAAAAAAAAAAAATGCTAGCTACATTTCATAAATGAATGAAGTCAGAAACCAAAAAGAATGTATAATAATTCTACAGTCCCCTTTCTGTAAGATAAAAGTTGGGAGAAAATTAGAGAAACTTGACCAGCCCAGGCTCTGTGCTGGAGCTCCTAAGTTTGCATCCCTGTGTTGGCTCCCAACTCAAAGTCAGCACAGTGGTCTAGCAGCACTGTGAAATCCCTGCCCTCCTTTCCTCTCTCATCTTCTCTCCCCAGTTCTCACTCCTGCAGCCTTAGAACAGGAGAATTTTACCTTAGGGCCTTAGTACTGTCTCTCCAACTTCCCAAAGACTGTCCATACATCTTTTAGGCCAACTCACTGAACCTCTTTCCATTCTCTGTTTGAGTCTCACTTTCTATCTGGGATCTTTCCTGACTACTCCATTTAAAACTGCAATGGCCATCTCCCACTCTACCCTCTGCACCCCAATCTCTTCCACCTACCCAATTATTTCACTAGCATCTATTTCTTCTTATGTGCCTATAATTGGTGGTTATGTCTATTGTTTTTGTTGGAGTTTCCCTTCAAAGCCTATAAAGCTTTGGGTATGGGTCATTTGTCTAGGAAATGATTACAGGAGTTCGCAGTGAGACAGGAAAGGAGCAAATGCCATTCTCCATGGAAATGTGCCCCTGCAGAAATTGTGTAATCCATCCCTGGCTCCTAACCTTCTGATTTGTTCAGGCTCTGGAGTCATTGTCATCCTTCCTCTGATTGTACCCCACAGGTACTCCAGTCCTCCTAGAGGGAGAGAGTGGGGGCCATCCTGGAAGCCCTTGCAGAGGGCGCATCTTGGTAGGAGAGAATCTGTGCTTGCTTTGGCTGTTCTCCATAGGCACAGACACCTGCAATCACAGAGAGCCAAGGGTCAACAGGAGTGGGGGAGAGCAGAGATATTTACTAAGTTATTTATGATCTGAAGTCTTCTATTCAAGGACAAGTTTCTCCAGAACAGACCATTTTTGTCCTCTCTGGGGCAAGTGTCTGGAACAGTGTCCGGCACATAGAAGCTGTTTAATAAATATTTTTCAATGCTGAATGGACTCCAGGATTATGGTAATGCATATAGCTAGAGTCCTACCATGGTTTGAATGTATCCCCCAAAAGTTCAAAACATAATCCCTGAGTTCAGATATCAATGGTATTTGTAGGCAAATAAACCTTTGGAAGGTTATTAGGATTGTGTGAGATCTTGAGAGTAAGGCTCCTGTGGTGGTATGAGTGGATTTATAAGACGAGGAAGATCAATTGAAGCTGGCTCACTTACTCTGTCTCTCCACATGATGCTCTCTGCCTTGTTCTAGTGTAGCAGATCCCAGTACCAGGCACTTGGACTTCCCAGCCTGCTGAACCAAGAGCCAAATAAACTTCTATTCTTCATAAATTATCTGATTACAGGTATTTTGTTATGGCAACAAAAATAAGATCAGGGCAAATAAGAGTATTGGTTTCAAGTCATAAAGAAAATGTTGTTGGTCACCAGAACCAGGTGCCCTTGAACTGGTGTAAATCCATAGCCTAAATGGCCCCAGTTACCACGAAGCCAGTGGTAGAGATCAAAACCCTCCAGGACTTAAATCGGCCTGACTGCTGCCTTCATGCAGGCTGAGGACTTCAAATCTCATACATGTAGCAGGAAGAGGGAGGGGAATCTTTCATCCACAGACTGAGAGACAGAGAGAGAGAGAGAGAGAGAGGGAGAGAGAGAGATGTTGTTGGTTGTTATTAGTTCATTTATAGATCTGTTACCTTTTAAACTATACTGACTTTAGCATTTAAGTAAATGTTTCAGAAACTGCCTTTGAACCTTTTTTTTTTCAGACAATAAGGCTTCCATAAAGGCACAATAAGTTGCAAGAAAGAAATGTCACACATTTAACCACCCTTTTCTTTGATCATTGTTATTTTAATCTTCCACTCGATGATATTAACATATGCATTCATTATTCTGCTATTTTCGTTGTCTCCCAGTACATTTTAAATATGAGTTTCACTCAAACACAAGAATGTTCTTTTCAGTGTTTCCAATATAGAAAAGGAAAGAAGAAAACCCTTAAGCCTACTTATAGCCAATACACTAAAAGAGGGATTTAACTCATTTTTGAAGGAGAGGTTTTATAGTAGGGAAATGTGACCATCTCAGTTGGCAAATGTTTTCACTGAATTATACATGTCTTCAAAGAAAGAGAAATTTCCCCCAAACTATTTAAAATCTTCATAACGGACCTCCCACAAATGATAACTTCTTTAAAGTAGAAATTCCCTTAAAGATGTACAAATCTTCAAAAAAGAATACCCCTCAAATGATTAGAACCTTACCAAACTCCATCTGGATTTGAGTTCCAATAATAAGGGTCAGAACCTTGTCCATACCTAGTAAAAAAAAAATACTGTAAGAAAGCACATATTTTAGTATTTCCAGATGTAGACGGAACATTTTTCGTTTTGAAATACAATGAGAAAACTTTTTCATGCTATTTTGGAAACGATATATATATAGGCCAAAGCAGGGAGAGAGAGTTATTTGAAAGTGGTTAGGAAGGGAGACTAAGGGAGACTTTAAAGCAGGTGAGTTTGAATTCAGAGTTAGAAACCAACCGTGCCTCCCCTGCCCTCTGCCCACATCGTTTTTCTGAGCTCATTTTCATTGGTCAGAATATAAATATCAGCTAAACGTTTTTGAAGTTAGGTTCAACTATAACATGACGTGTAAGACGTAGCTAAGAGACAATGAAAACAGAAAAGTCACAGCTGAACACAAGCACAGGTTTAAAAAAAAAACAGTTTGAAAAAAAATCATTATTGCTGCTGAAACAAACATGCAAACCCACAAGAACCCAGACTCACACCTCTTTTTCTTTGGGCAAATTGCTCATCTGTGTTTAGTTCTGTACACATTTTGTAAAGACATTAAGACAAAACACCAGTTCCGTCTTGCTGCATCTCAGCACATGCAATTTGAAGTCTCCACTGAACGGCTTTTTTCCATCAGTGAGGAAATGAATGGAGGTCTTACTCACCACTGTCATGTCCATTCCTGACAGATGTCCTCCAGTCCCAAAGACAGATTGTTATATATCTGCTTCCTCCAGCACCCAAGGAGGTGGGACTCCTTCAATAAAAGCATTTGGAAATCAATGAAACAAAAATGTGCTTGGGTATAAACATTTGTATGTGAATGCCTATAAAAATAGTAGTTCATCTACATTAATGTCATGATTTTATATTAGCTTAGTGTGATTATTATTGTTGGAGCTTAGAGGTGAAAGGCTTTGGTTTTGCTTTTTCAGTTTACTATTTGTTTTTGTTGTTGCTCTAGTTTTCTTTTTTGTTTGTTTGTTTGAGCTACATTCTTCATCTGCTTTTCTCAAGATTGTCATTTTCTGAATCATACTGGAGGCATCATTATGATGAAATTGATGGCCAGGCACAACATGTAGAGGCTTGCACAGAGGCTTAAAAACCATTATTCAGCCAGTGTCCTGAGCCTGAAACTTACATTCATTAAGATCTCCCAAGATAGGAATTCTTACTGAGGAAGATTCATAATATAGAAGCAAAAGTCCTCAATATCTCTCCCAGGAAAAATCACTTAGATGTCACTAGAAGTTTAATTCATAGACGCCATTCCTCTGACCCTAACCTTATTCCTTGATGAGTTCTATTAAAGTCACTGAACCAATTACTGAATACGCACACAAGCCCAAGGCAGACAGCACGGGCTCCCAGAGGGAAACAAAGTTGAACCCTGAAACCTAAGTAGAACTTTCTCCAAATCACAGGAAAGGGTAGGCAATGGAGGTGGTACACCTTCAGATACCCTAGATTATTTTTTTCCTCATCATAAACCCTTTACTCCTGAATCAGAGATAATGATAGTGTCATCTTCATATAGTTGGGTTTGGATCAAATGAATCAGTGTGCATGTATGAGTATGTAACAACAAAACCCACCATTATGTACAACTATTATGCACCAAAGTATATATATATATATATATGCCAAAATAAGCAACAAGAGAGAATAGTGTTTAGGATTATGCAAGGCATTTAGTAAATATTTGGAAAATGTTAGTTATTTTTACACAACTGTGCCTATGATCCAAATATCCTTCCTTCTAGTGCTTCTCTGGCCATTTTTTCCCATTGGTCTAGCTTAATTTTATTGGTGTATTACAATTATAAATAACATTGGAATTCATTATGCTACATTGATACATGCACATAACACAATTTGATCAATTTCATTCCCCAGTTCCTTCCCTTTGTCTCCGACTCCTTTCTCTCCTGGATCTGCTCACTCTATTCTACTGATCTCCCTTCTCAATCTAGCTCTAATATGTCCCTACAGCACAGTGTTCCCATCACCTCAGAAAGGGGACACCGTTCTCTCTTCCATGACACTTAGGAATAAGTTTGAATTGTGTCTTTTCTTTTTCACACATCTTGGACTTGGCATTTTTGCAATTCCAAGATGGAAGCAGTTCTTTCAGAGCAAATGGACATAGCTCCATTTGCTCTGAAAGTCAATTGGTAAACATTCAGGAATTTTGTTTTTGCTAGTGGAAAGCCTATCCCCTGTCCCATCTCCTGGGTTTGGGAAACTCTCCCTGACACTGAAATTCCAAGTCCTGCTGGGTCACCTGGAAAATCTGAAGGGGGAATCTCTTCAAGACTAGAGACAAAACAACAATTCACCTTCAACCATAAGATCTAGGAAGCCTGGGCAGGAAATAGGGACTGAGAAGTGAGAGGTAGTAGAGAAAGAATGTGTATTTCCCAGTGGAAGATCCTGGAGCAACACTGGGGGAGATATTCCAACCTGAGAACTAGACCACTATTTATGTAGGGACCAAAAGCTTGATGCAAGAAGGGCTTCCTAATCACACATAAGGGCATGGCCTTCTTATATCAGACATATCCCCAATGGTGTGCTCTGTTTTCTGGGTCTCCATCTCTAGACAGAAGAGAACCTATCAAAAGTAGCTGGAATTGGGCTGACAAATATAACTTTGTAGTTACTTTCGCCTGAGCCTCACTTTCTCTACCCCTTCCCCTTGTTAACCCTTTGAAATAATCCAGTGCCTAGAAAAGTCAGCACTTTCTTCCCTGCAAGAAACAGGAATGTTTACAAAGGTGATTGGCTATATTGTGCTGCCACAGCGTACTTGAGCATCAGACAAAACTCATCAAGGCCACTCATTGTCCCCGTGTGTCTGCTATCCATCTTTGTTTATCTGTAGTTATGATCAATTGTTTTCACAGTTCAAAAATGGGATACATCTTCCCCTGTTTAAAATAGTTGCTAAGAAAAATTTTAGAGTGAAAATTGGAAAATAATACAGTCAACTCATCTTCTAACAATTGCCCCCAATTTTCATTTGGGAGGTAACAATAGAGAGGAGATTTTATAAGGGGAACAAGCATGTGTTAAATTTCACTGTGGTTATTTTATTTGTACCTGGATACTCAAATTCTTTCAGTGAATTGTCCAAACCATCAAGTTCATGCCTCTTCTTTTCTTGAACTCCCCTGTTCTGTAAGCATAAGCAATCCACTGAGCCCAGTGCCTTTCCAGGCTGGTTTGTGACAGATGATGTATTGATGCAGGTTTGACATTTGTGCCAGGCTGTTTGTCCAGACCCAACCCTGCTGGCTGCTGCACAGCATCCACTAGACTTTGCCCGTCGGGTTCTGTTGGCACTGAGGCTCTGCAGTGTTTTTCCTGGAAAGGCCACCGTGGAGGCAGCGGTCCTGATGCTCTCTCAGATGTGGGCTATTTTTTTTTTCTGAAACTGTGCAAGCAGGTACATGTTTAGTTGCAGAGGTCTGTGCAGTTTGTAGGTTCCTCAGTCTATTTTTGTATCCTCTGCCAGGAAAACTAGAGGAGAAGCACAGGGTCTATGCTTCCAACCACCTCCCAAAGATACCTGGCATGATGCTGAAGCCTAGGTGGACCTTAACCACCAGGGACTACTGTCTAGAAAGAAAGAACTGTGCTGACCATGTTGCTTCTTTGAGGGCTCCTTAGTCTGTTGGCTATGTGAAAGGGAGATACCTGGACTTCTCATTCCCTCACAAGTTCCTTCTCATATGCCCCCACTTGTGCCCTCCAGCGGTCCCTTCCTTGACATGATATTGCCAATCATATCTTACAGTTTAAGTCTGGTGTTCCCCTAGGCTAGTATACATGCAACCAGCAAATCAAATGAACAAGTAATTTTTTGGACATCTCCTTGATTCTAGGACTTCACTCCAAAAAGAAGGCATACCAAATATTATTCTTGGATTTGATTTTTAAATCTGAATTGTCTCCCCAAAGTCGTCCTCAGAATGCTTGTGGATACTCCTTGGTATTCAAATAAAATTAACCTTGGCCACACTTACATGTCTACTACGTCAGACCCTGCTGTAGAAAACTCTTTGTGGGAGAAGACCTCAAGCCCTAATTGATTTTGAGATTTCTAACTAATATCAAGCAAATCAGCAATAGAGAAAAACATGCACTGGGCTCTCTAGTTGCAAAGAACAGAAAGAAACCATGTTTAATTTATGTTTAAGAGGAGAGTGGGAATTTTTTGGAGGGATACATGCATTTCACAGCCTGGATGGAAGTCGAGACACTTAAAGGGAAATGAAACAAGAACCCAGCATAAGATGTAAGGAAATGCCAGACAGCTAGACAGCAGGAATTAATTGATCACCTCCTCTGTATGCTTTTGGAATGAATAAAATCCCAGCATTTTCATCTCTGCTAGAGGTTCAGCATGCCAGAAGTAACAGTCTGGCCCAGGCAGGGTTCTTGGCTGCCTCTCTGATTTGTTCTGCGGGGTGAGAAGGAGGAACTGGAGGAAAGGACTTTTGGGATCCCACCTGCTTCCATGGTGGAGAGAGGAGCTGACTGGACATCCCCTTATTCCAAGAAGACATACCATGGGACAAGGCCAACTCCCCAAAAGTAACTCAGTCAGGGTGTTGTTAGAAAAGGGAAACAGATGGTGGGTAATCATAACCAAAAATGACACATGTCCACCAAAACTAGACGGGCTTTCCAGACCCCCGGGCTCATAAGGTTCTATGGAGGATTAACTGTATGAGTGTTAGTATCCAATTGCTAGAGTCGTAGGAGAAAAGAAGGCCTGCTCTCCTTGGCCAAAGTTGTCATGAAGAACTTCTTTGAATCTGTTAGGTGCAGAGTGCCAGTCAGAGCACTGGAATGGTATATTGAACGACTAGATTTAGGATTGTACATGTATGTTGAATAGAAGAGACAAGTTGAGTGACAGAGAAAATAAGGGAAAATGAGCATGAAGAGGCAAGCTCGGGGATAGGTTTCGTTTTCCCATGAAAAATTGTGGGATAATCCTTAGAGACTCCTTGGAGGATACAGAATTGGTGGTACAGTTTTGAGAAGAGAAAGAACTCCAAGTCCATGATCAATCACAGTGAAGAAAGGGTACCATGACTTGAAGAAATGGACCAAAAATAGGTATGTGAAACTTGAGGTCATGGCTAGGAGAAGAAAAAGTTGACAAAAAGGTAGGATTTGATTTGCTCCACACCTGTCCTCTCTACAGGTCAATGAGCAAACCAATCCCAGGGCATGACACCTACCAGAAATTTAAGCCACACTGAATCGGACAAGAGGTTCTGTTTACATCATTGCATCTCATCAACCCAGGCAAATTCTTTACAACTTTATAAGATTCTCAGCCACAGGAATGTAACACCCTTTTCTTACCCTGAAACCAACCATTTGGGGCAATTACAATAAAATCACACTGTTCATCATCTTCCCACCCCCAACCTCTGCCAAAAAAAAGAAAAAGGGGGGACCATAATTGCTGATATTACCATTTTGTCCATTGGATGAGAGTTTCCAAAAACAATAACAATTAATTTTCTTTAGTTAGAGTTAGCCAAAAAAGCTGTGAGGTGCCAGGTTTCCATGATCTTCTTAGATCATCTGGCATCTATGAACAATGGCTATGAGGAACAAGCCCTTGGAGGCCAGTAAAGCTGTGTTACAACCCCCAACTTCAGAGATTTCATATCTTGGCCATTCTGCATCACAGCAGGTAGAAAACCCAGGATGGAAAATGTCATCCTGGATGCAAGATTTTTCTGCACAGAAATATTGCCTCAACATAGCTGAAATCCTTAGAGATATTTTCTGTGTAAAGCTTCAAAAACACAGACTAGCCTTGGCTTCAGATGCCTTTTTGACACTGCTCCAGACATATTTAAGAAATGGGTCTAATTTCGAAGATATATTCGGGCAGCCAACCAAGAGCTAAATGTGGAATAAGCCATCCTGACTATATGCAAAAAGAATTTTAAAAAAATAAATGGAGCCAAAACTCTGAAATTTCTGAAAGCTTTTACATTGATCTGTCTGATCTTAAAGAGAAGATTTAAGACAATGAAAAAGACAACATGCTATATTACTTGGGTGTGAAAACTCCCCTCTCAGGTATTTCTCCACAACTGATATAAAGAGGATCCTAAGTGTAATGGACACAACTTACATTTACTTTCAAGATTTTTTAAAACCCTATGACAAGCTTCTTTGAAGAAGTAGCATCAATGCTAAAGTTTGCCAGCACAAAAAAAGATTGTCTTGCTCTGCTCCTTGAAAAGCTAAGCTGATGTTAGAAGTTTTTCTAGGCTTTGTTTTTTTTCTCCCCTGTTAGCCCTCCTAAATAGAATGTTGTCAAGATAAAGTAGTTAAACTGTTGGTGATGGTTGTCAAGTAATAAAAAAAATCAAATTTCTGAATAAATTTGTCTTAAAAATAAAAGAATAAAATAAGAAATGACATAGTAACTCCAATGAACACATACTATAGCAAAAAAATGATGACGAGGTGTTGAGAAGAATGTCAAAGACCTCAAATAAATACTACAAAATAAAATATGAGGGTGGGTTGGATGTGCTTGTGTTGAGTGTAAAACGCGATTGCAAGTATTAAATGCAAGGTAATGACTGCTGTCATTTGTGGAGCACCTACTAAAGGGCAGGAGCCACCTAACATGCATTGGCTTTTTGAAGCATTTGCTGCCTGTCAATGTTCCATTCATGTTTCCTGAGGCACTGATGTTCCCAGGCAGGACAACCCATTGTACTGAGGATACCTGCAATTCTCCATTGTGAGCTTTCTCTGGCTTCCACAGGAGCATGCTCAGCCCCTCCACTGGGCAGATTGTATGTGTCAGTTGTCAACACCCCTAGGAGCAGCCCTTGGCCAGTGATAATTGAGAGTTGGTAGATAAATATGTTAGTTCCTTTCTCAGTCTCACTCCCCCACTTCCCTTACTGGTGTTTCCTGGGATCACCTCCCAAATTCACTAAAAATTTTAAAATTCTTAAAATGTGAAATATAATCCTTATAACAACCTATGGGTTAAGTTTTACAATTAAGGACATTGAAGCTGTAAAAATCTAAAAGAAAAACAAGACAAAAATTACTTGCACTGCCTTTCTAGAAATCTCTAAGAGGGAGACCAGTTCAGGCAAAATCACCCAAGTAGATCTGTCCTGATTATTTTCTGTCACAATTGTTTTCTTCCTAATCCTTATCCAGTTTAGTTGTATGTTTATGTTTGAGTGCTCTTCTAGTTGTTTATCATATGTTTCCCTGCTGAGCTACAAACTCCTTGAGGGCAAAGACTCTATATTTCACACTACCTGGTAAAGAGTAGCTCAGTAAATATTTGCTAAATTGATGATTTACAAGTGAATAAATTCTGTCCCCAAAAGAAACTTACACATATTTCCATAAATGAGGTTCTTACATGTAAAGACAGTTGAGAAGAGAACACATCAGACTTACATGTCCTTTTCATCTTTAAGAATTAGCTCAAAAAGAAACTTAACCATCAGCTCCTATGGCAAGAATCACAATGATTAAGAACCAAAATTCAGCCTTGCCTTTATTATAGATTCAATATAACTGTCCCTCAGAATTTCCTATTAATGTAGGAATATTCAGAGGCAAAATGATCACATTATGAGAGCTATGACTTAATTAATCAGTCTATCATAGTTTGAATGGAGTCACTGGGTAGGATGTGTCTGGAGGAGGTGGATCATTGGGAATATGCCCTAGAAGGGTACACATTCCCTTGACCCCTTCCCTGCCCCTCCCCCACCCTGCTTTCTTGTTGCCTTGAGGGCAGCAGCTTTCCTCCACCTTGTCCTTCACCATGATGTTCTGCCCAACCTCAGACCCAGAGCAATAGAATCAGCTGTCTATGGACTGAGACCAATGAAATCATAGCCCCAAATATTTTTTTTCCTTTCCTTTTCCTTTTCTAAGTTGTTCTTGTTGGGTATTTTGGTCACAGTGACACAAAAGCTGACTCAAACAGCCATCATAAAGAGAAACTGACAGGTCAAGGTAAAAGGGTAAGACTGTTATGTCCATGTTTGAATTGCACATATATCCAGGCAAATGTGCCAGAATTCCTGGGAGAACTTCTGTATCTCTGAGATCAAATGGCCCAGTAGAACTAAATCAAAGATAGAGGGAGTTTCTGGCACAGAATAGTATCTCTACTGGCTGTACAGTCACATCTGGATGTGTGGGAGTACATAAACCAAAAGACCATTATAATAAAAATACAAAAGCACTGAGGTGAAACTCACTTTGATGGTCTCTTGAAGAGCTTTTCCAAGAGAAGGGAACTATCATCCTTGTTCATTTCAAAAGCCTCTATGATGGGAAGGACTTCTATGACCCTGGACTTCTCATATAGTCACTTCCATGACTCCTCACTTGGCCTTTGTACCCATCTCCAGCTCCAAGCAAAATGGACTGCTGACAGCTCACCGTGGCACCATTGTACACTAGAATTGCCCCGAGACACAGAAAACTGTCTTGTACAGCCTGTGGCACAAGAATTAAAACCAAGAATCAATAAATGGGATGGACTCAAACTAAAAAGTTCCTTCTCAGCAAAAGAAACAATCTGTGAGGTGAATAGAGAAGCATACATCTTGGGAGCAAATCTTTACCCTTCACACATCAGATAGAGCACTAATCTCTAGGGTATATAAAAACTCAAAAAACTAAGCACCAAAAAAAAAAAAAAGTAACCCAATCAATAAGTGAGCCAAGTTCCTGAACAGACACTTCTCAGAAGAGGATATATAATCAATCTACAAATATATGAAAAATATTCATCATCACTAACAATTAGAGAAATGCAAATCAAAAACCACTCTAAGATTTCATCTTACTCCAGTCAGAATGGCAGCTATTATGCATACAAACAACAATAAGTGTTGGCAAGGATGTGGTAAAAAAGGTACACTCATACACTGCTGGTGGGACTGAAAATTGGTGCAGCCAATATGGAAAGCAATATGGAGATTCCTTGGAAATCTGGGAATGGAACCACCATTTGACCCAGCTATCCCTCTCCTTGGACTCTACCCAAAGGACCTAAAAACAGCATACTACAGGGACTCAGCCACATCAATGTTTATAGCAGCACGATTCACAATAGCTAAACTGTGGAACCCACTTAGATGTCCTTCAGTAGATGAATGGATTTTTAAAAAAATGTGGCATATATACACAATGGAATATTACTCAGCAGTAAAAGAGAATAAAATCATGGCATTTCCATGTAAATGGATGACATTGGAGACAATAATGTTAAGTGAAGTAACAAATCCCCCCCAAAAAAAATGCCAAATGTTTTCTCTGATATAAGGAGGCTGACTCATAGTGGGGTAGGGAGGGGAAGCATGGGAGAAATAGATGAACTCTAAATAGGGCAGAGGAGTTGGAGCGGAAGGGAAGGGACAGGGGGTTAGCAAGGATGGTGGAATGTGATGGACATCATTATCCAAAGTACATGTATGAAGGCACAAATTGGTGTGAACACACTTTATATACAACCAGAGATATGAAAAGTTGTGCTGTATATGTGTAATAAGAATTGTAATGCATTCCACTGTCATTTATTTTTTAAAAATTAATTTAAAATTTTTTTTAAAAAAAGAACTATCTTGTCCAAAGTCAGCACCCTCCTTCCATGGGTTTGGCCTAGGACAATGACTGGTTTATGTGGGAATTCAAAGTCCACCACACTTTACTTCCATTGGAGCAGCTCTGAAGGGCTATCAAGCAGGGCTTAAGTTCAGTGGTGTGAGACCTTGAGAGTCACATGGGACCCAGTGCTTGGTTTAATACTCTGCTGCCATCATCTTGCAATTCTTAAAAATCTTGTCTTTGAATTTATGTTTTGTAAGTAAAGTATAGTGGACACAATATGTTCGCTAACCCAATTCCAAGGCCTCATGAGCAAAGAATTTGGTGGACACATGCTTAGTGAGAGTTCAGCAAGACACAAAGAAAATTAATGTTAAATATCACATCTATAGCTAAGTAGGTATGGGTGCTGATAACCTTGAAAGGCCATACTTCACATTCAACCCGGGATTTGCTTCAAGGCAATGGCCATTTAAAAAATCTGAGTGATCAAGGAACCATACCATCTGCTATCTTATTCACGTTGCCTCCCTGTATTAGCCAACAATGCTCAGATGGTTACTTTTCCATTCAATTTTTCCTGACTAATCAGTAAGCCAAAGGTAGAAAATATTGGCAGATTATATATCTTTCAAGGGAAATAAAATCAGTTGAGTTAGTTTCCTGCAACATCTCCACTGCTCTGTTAAGAATAAAATACACATGCACATATAAGCTGCAAAATACAAAATGTGTACTTTGGTGATTCTCCATATAAATAAATAATCTCCCACTTGTGTTTAGGTTCAGTAATACAAATCTATGACAATATTTTAAATTTTGAATTTTCTTCACTTTCAATGATGCTAAATAAGAAAAAAATATCATGACGACAATTTGAGACACCATAGAAGCAAGGAAAAAGTTATATATTTTAGTATCTTTAATGGCAAATTTTTCCTGACTTTTGTACAAGAGGGTCGACTTTTCCACTTGACCTCACTATTTGCAAAGCCAGCTCTGACCACAGAGATCAGCTAACCTTCAGCTGAACCTGCACCATGGCTTAGTTTCTCCCCCTGCCCAGTCCAGTCATCCTGATTTTCTCAGCAGTTATAACTCCTTCAAAAACCCCTTTACTTACAATTCACCATCTCAAAAACTCTCTCTGGAGAACTCAAACAAAAACATTCCATCATAGTTCAGATCTAAAAGCTTCTTGTCCTCAGGCTGTTACCAGGCATAGCAGAAACTGGTCCCAGATAAGAGAACTCTATCTGTGGGTACCATCAGGGTCTCAGTATTAAGGAATATGTATTTATGCAGGACTCCCCAGGACTTGGAACCCTCAGAATAGTCAAGCATTTGAATCATTATTCCTAAATGCTGAAAAGTTACCTCTTTTGCTTCTCAAATTGCTCTATTATTTTTTTCAAATGCTGTAGGCTGCCAGTTTCCCTCTAGAATTTTGCTGGCACCACTGTGGCCTTGAGGGCTATGTCAGAAATTTACCCTCCAGTGAAGCCATGGGGTGATCTCACTTAAGGAGTCCTGATGGAAAGAATGGAGAGTGGGGTTCTGCTTCTTCCCATTCCCATTCATTGTGGCAGAACCAACAACACAGTGGTACCTCTTAAGCCAAGAGCTACCATTCACATGTATGAATGGTAATTCTCAAAACAAAGAATTACTGCTAGAAAACCAGAGGAAAAATCAGATGGCTTTCAACCACTAAGGGAGATAGTGGAAGAGGAAAAATATACTGGCAAACATTGGAAAAGAAGTTATTCCTTTTTTTCATATTGAAAGATAAAGCTTGAATAAGAAATTTCATAGAAATGTAAGTGGTTCATCTCTAATATCCTTTGGTCTCCTCATCCCACAGCAGTTTGGAAAATTTTTGAAAATTGCTATCCACAAATATTATTTTGTTTGCTACACTTTTGTTTTACTCCTTGCCTCTGATGTTTTGAAGAAAATAAAGTTCTCTTCTAAGCCTTTTTTTCAATTAAGGTAATTTGCTCATTAAAATGATGCTTCATCTGCTCTTCTTCCATGCTCCTACCACTAGGAAAATCACTGTTAAGCACCTGCTGTATGCCAAACCTTGTGCTAGGCTGACTTTGAGGATCTAGTAATTAGCAGAAAAGACACAGTCCTGCTGCATTTTAGAAAATAAAATCTAAATTGGTAGATTCTGTCCTTGTAACTACTTGTAGAATGTTGTTTGGTTCTGATGTTTTTTAATGAAGCATGTGAACTACAATAGGAATAAAACATTAGGGGAAAGAAAAGCATATTCACAAAGCAGCTGTAGAAGAAACAGAATACATTCTTTTCAGAATTGCTATCGCTGTCAAAAATATTTGCATGATTTCTGAAATTGTCCTGAATCTAAAAGATATATATTTAATTAGAGCTTTTCAATGTTTCATCTGAAATCTAACACTCTTTTTTATTAAAAAAGAATTGAGTCATGATTTTTGTCCTCTAAAACCCAGACTTATTTGGATTTTTAAATGGTCATGAAGTAACCACATTATGTTAGTATTATCAGTCATCATTAATCTAGGAGAGGAAGAAATCCCTCTGCTCATCTTTCTTAAAAGTCAGTATAGAAAGTACATCAAATGTATGAAAAAATTGTAAAGAGAAAATTTAATGATTTTCTTTACTATGTTAATATTAATTATCTCTCACAGTAGGTGTCTGAGTGATTTAGTTTTCTTCCTTACACTTTCTATAGACTTCAGTTTGTCTCCAATGAACCTAATTGCTTTAACATTAAGAGAAAAGACAGGTTTAAAAATAACATACATAACAGATCATAGCCATGTAAAAATACACGCATAGAAAAGAAACATTATTTAGGCACAGGGAAAAACAGAAGGATGACGAATAAATTTTTCTCTTCTGGTTTTCTTTTTGCAAACTTCTGAAATATCACTTAGGAATGCATTTAGCTGCAAGTAAGAGAAAATTTTAAAAAAATAAGGCTTAAATTCTCTGGCCATTGAGTCTTTAAATAACAAGAAGTCTGGAGGTAGGCTGGGTTTCAGCTCAGTGATGCCATTAAGAACCCAGTTTTATTTCTACTCTGAAGCCCTCCCTATGTCAGTGTTGATCCTACACCTTATGCAGATTCATCATGTTCTCATCCATCAGGCCCCAATCAGGAAAGATAGACAAAGGAAATACAGGACATTTTCTTCCCATAATTCTGTCTTTTCAAGGAAAATAATATGTTCTAGAATCTTCCAGAAGACTTTCTTCTAAATACCATGCCTCATGGTGATCCTAGGGGGGAAAAATCCTACAAAAAGACTAAAGTACTATAATTGATTTAGACTAGTCTTATTTCATAGAACTTTTTTTAATGATATAAAAAATTTTTATTGATTTTAAAAAAATAAATGACAGCAGAATGCATTACAATTCTCATTACACAAATAGATAGAACTTTTTATGATGATGGAAATATTCCATATCTTCCTGCACCATTATGGTAGCAACTAACCACATGGGCTTATTAAGCACTTGGAATGTAGCTGGCAGGACAAGGAACTGAATGTTAATTTTTTATCTTTCATTAATTTAAATGGACACTTGTGGCTATCTATTGGGCAGTGGTGTGGATAAATTATAATTCATCTCCTACCTCTAGCTACTTTTCTATGTTTAGATATATTATAAAAGAGAAGTGGAAGAGGGGGAGCATGGCTGTGAGAAAGACAACCAATTGTGTTTGCCTTAACTTACCATTAGTTTATGTTTTAAGTCTTGTTTGTTAAGTTACTTTAATGAAAATCACAAGTAAGTAAAGACTCTGGATTTAAGAATACTGCACTATTCCACATTGTCAAAAACAGCCCTGAGCTAAATCACAGCACTGAAAGAGTTGGCAAAGGGCTTGCTTTTCCATCCCAACTTCAGCTAAATATTGAGCAGCTCACTAAATATTGCTTGGTAAGATACCTAGTAGGCCTGCAACTGAATGTTCATTCTCAACATGCACAGATGGGTTCCATGAGATGTCGGAGAGCTAAAAATAATCATGGATTAGAAGATTAAAGCATCGTTTAACCTTAAGTCTTTTCCAGCCAAAGTCATAATGTGTGAGACTCTGGGTCTTCAGTGGAAGCTGGTCTCATCTTCCTGTCTCATCTATCAGAATAGCCCATTTCTTCCCTAGAGCATCTGTGATCAGTTCTAGCAGTGATGGTAACTGAGGATCAAAGTTTCTTTGTGGAGACCCCTGGGCCTAAATACTGGGTTTTGTAATTAGCACCTAAATCAGAATCCCTGCATTAGGTATCAAGGTTCTGTAATAGTTAGAATTACTCCTCTTCCAGTCTAGAAAAATAACACGTGAGGCTAGTTGAGTTTCTGAAAGCAGGTGCTAAGAATTTTGGGTGCAAGATGTTATTAGGGATCAAACCTGTGGGAAAAAAGGAACAGGAAGTAGGACCAGTGAGAGGAAACAGTCACATGGTGATGTACGCATGATAAAATTTGGCCTTGTGACAGGGAATTCAAGAGCAAGCTTTGCACATCAGTCATCATGGGATGGGGAGAAACTGCCAGACTTTTATCCTCCATTTCACTAAACCCCTGATGCAGACTACCCTAGAAAGGGTGTGCCTGGGCCAGGCAACTTTCTGCAACTGGGGCAGATTCTGAAGGAGCCCATAGCAGGAGGCCACCTGAGGACCACGCCCCTAACCTAAGCAGCAAGTCCTTCCTGGAGTGAATCTGGGCAGCACATTTCCATGTCTGTAACATATGGCTGGAGTAACTTCTTGTAGGTATCTTAACAAAGGTTGTAAGCACAAAACAGTAATTTTTTGAAGAAAGAATGAAGCCGTCTTTGCACCTGGGATCCAATACATTTGATCAAGTTGCCCATTTTTCTAAGTAAGTATGGTGACTTCTGTATGTTAGCACCCTAGAGGGCAGTCAAAAATCCACAGCTGAGTGTTTTTTGTTTTGTTTTGTTTTATTCAATGTGGTTTTCTTTTCTTTCTTTTTCGGTTGTGTGCACATTCCAAGTAGTAAATCTACATCACTGAATGGACAAAATGGCAAATTGAATTAACTGCTTTTCTCCATTCCACTTTCAGAAATCCTTTAAAGCAATTTCACCCATTTTTTTTTCATTTCAATTGTTCTTTTCCCTGGGTTGTTTTTATATGCACATACCACATACTCTCAGCAGAGTGCAACTGTCTACTTCAGAAGACATATCAATTATAGCATGTGTGTGATGATTTGCCAAGTGAGAAGTAAAATAGCAATTCTTTTGAGATTTTGTGGGGGGAAAACAAACCTCACCAGTATCTCTGTTTTCTTCTGAAGTAGGATTTAATCAATAAGACTCTTGAGGAATGCTGGGAAAGAAGGAGAAATGAAACTCCAGTTCCTCCCTTTGACCTTAACCATGAGGAGCACTTCTTTGTGTGATGATGGCATTTTACTCCTGCATCAGCATTGAAGGTAGGAAGCAAAGGAAAAAGAATCCTGCTTTTACTGATTATCCCCCCACCCTTTCCCTCTGAGCAGCTGGGTGGCTTTCCTAAGACCACCCTATCTGGAAATTTCAAAGCAGTCTTTCAACCCATGTGCTCATAAATCTGAAGATGTTCATTTGTGCAATACATTTATCCACATTAAATTTTGCACCTGCTGTACCAGACCAGTGGGTACACTTGCTAGGAGTTATTGTCATAAAGGAAGAAAAAGAGGTGGATAATGAGGAAAGCTAGAGAAGCACTATTTATAGAGTGCCCTGTGCAGAACATGCAGGCTCCTCTGTACATCTCTTCCAATTGAATTTTCACCAGGACCAAATGAACAAGCATTACTATGCTGGCTTTACAGATGGAGAAACCAGAGCTTAGAAAACGGGACTATCTAAGAGCAAAACACTCTCAAAAGTAGTGTTGCTGGCCATTCAACTCCTTGGTGTCTGACTTGGAACCCCTGGGATTCTCCTATTCTGTCCTCTTCCTCTCCCTCTCTCCTCTGTTTCTCTCTTCCTCTCCCTCCCTCCTTGCCACTTCTTTTCTCCTTGAAAGAGTTAAAGTTATTATCCTTGGTATTCTGCAACTACCCTATTTTTTTACCCATTTTTCTTTTCAGTTAATTTTTACAAAGCCACCAGAGGAAACAGTTTTAATTAGCTTGGATGCACTAGAAGCAAAGTTAGTAGTTTTCCAGAAGAAAAGAAAAGCCACTTTCCAAATGGGCTCCATTGTAGCTAAAAGTCATCTAAAGTTTTGCCCTGAAATTTTAAACTATGTCAGACCCTTTTGTCCTTTTCAAAGCCCTCAGTTTATGATCTGTTCATCAATTCCCTGTAATGTAGTTGGGTCATCTGATTTAAGACTAGGAAGCAGTAGAGCAAGAATCCCACATCAAACTTTTACACACCTGAAAATACCCATCTTTGCTCCGGACACTTTGTAAAAACTCACTAGTCTTTCTGCACAAGTACATTGCTATAGATCAGGAAACATTTACTGTAGTCACCATTAGTAGATAAAGGACTAATATTTTGATAATTGTAGGATCTCTCTCTCCACATATGTCCAGTCATTATGGAAATTCAATTACAATTAGCTCCAAATACAAAGAAAAAAAAATAAGACATGAATCCTTGACATCTTGTAATATTTGTTGTTGTTTTTTTTCCCAAGAGGTAGTCATAGAGAAGTCAAAAATATTTGGGTGCCTTCTGTCCTAAGAGTCATAAAGACACTTTCAGTAACTCCCTTACTCCACATAATAAAAGTGAGCAGGTGAATGCAGCTGATAGCAGTTTGCTGATGAAGAAGCAAAGTTCAAACAGATTGGGGGAGATGAAGGATAAAACCAAAGCCAAAAGCAAGGACCATGCAATCAGACTGGATCTGTCCCACCACTTACTAGCTGTAATATTCCCACCATGGACAGACACTTTACTTAACTTCTGACTTCAGTTTTCACAGCTCTAAAATGGGGATAGTATTTCCCTCATACAGTTATTGAACTTATGTTACCCTCAGTTTATGTAATGAGAGAGAAAGTAAACAACTTGTAAGTGTAGTTTGATATTCTCATGACTTTGAGATAGATGATGATTTTTTAAAGGCACTAATGATAAAAGAAAAAAATGTGTAAACTGACTACATTAAGATTAAGAAAATTATTGAAAATTATCATGAGAGAATAAAAGGCGAACCACAAATTGAGCAATGTTTTTCAGCACATATGTCTGAGAAAGGACTTGCCACCATATATAAAGAATACAGTAAAAAATCAGTAAGGAAAACCAGAAAACCTAATAGAAAGATGATCAGTAGACTCAAATTGGCACTTACAAAAGAGGACCCAAATGGCAAATAAGCACATGCAAAAAATTTCAATGTCCTTAGACATCAGAAAAATGTATATTATAACCACATGGTGATATTACCATAGTAAATACAATGGCTAAATAATATGAATGACTAAAATAAAAAACACACAAACTATATGAAGCATTGATGCATATGCAGAGAAAAAGGAGCATCCATATTCTTTTAAGAGTTGTGTATAGAGTCATAGTTTGGAAAACAATGAAGTATATATGACCCCCCCCCCAAAAAAAAATAAAAGGAGTTAAAATGGCTACTGTTGACCATAGACACAGATTTATGTTGGAAATAAGGATATACTATTTATCAAGGTCTAGAAAATAAACATGTATACAACAATTTATACCCCCTATGCAATAAAAAGAATGACTTTCTCATCCCATTCCTAAGCTAGAGGAACTGGAAGTTGAGCCAACCAGCTGCTTGCTCCTGCTTCATCTTCAACCTTCGCGATAGCACACAAAAATGACCAAGTTGATATTTCATCAGGGTATACAAGGACGAGAGAGACTATGTGTGCAGAATGGTAATTATAAGATAGAAATTTCTATTTGAGCTTTAGTGAACAACCACCTATCTAAGAGAATGATCTTAGGATCCCAGTCCAAAGGGTCCTCTATTTAATGACTATCTTGCAGCCTGCTATTTTGTGTCCACAATTATACACAAGAGACAAGGTCCTGATATTATGCAGGACCCTATTATAATAAGATGCTTTTGAGATTTTGAAGAACTAGGCTGTTTTCAGAGGCTTTCAAGGTGAACCTATGTTGAATTAAATTGTTTCATGTGCTCAAGACATTTGTTCTATTCAGCTTGGGTCCTTTGAGAAGGAATACTAGACATGGAGGAGATTAATGGGAAAATTTCCTGTGAAAGATTAAAAAGGGAAGAATGAAAGAGTATTGACAGAGACTTCAAATCATAACACAGTTTGAAACCTGTGATAAGCAAGAAGGAAGGAAAGACTTTGGGTATGAAGGGTTTCAGAACAAAATCTGAGAAAGTCTCACTCATTGCAACAGGGAATTTCCAAGCAAAGGTTGGCTAATACAGAAGTCCCTCATCAGGCAGAAATGGCTGTTTCTAGCAGTCCTACTATGCTAATTTATTTTCTGGGAGCAAGCTGGGGAAAGCAGGGCTTCACAACATAGGTGAGAATATGTTAGAAAGTTTTGCAAGTGGGGCTATCAATCAACTATGCTCCCTCAAGCAGATTCCTTGGAAGATAGAGCCCAGTGGTGCTCCATGGAGACACATGTTCAGTCTCGTATTGGAAGCCTATTATTGTACAGTTAATAATAGTAATAATGATCATTTTAAGCATGTTAACCCATTCCAGTGCTTTTTGCAATACCTTATTAAATATTTTCTTTATTGAAAACTTAACTTGAGAATGGAGGGGAAACAACCATTTTGGTGGCTTTTCATGTGCCAGACCTTGTGCTAGGTAATCTATGTGTGCCCATTTCTTGTGAGGACCAAGAAACATCGGTTAATGCATGAGTTTACTATTTCATCCTGAGGGTGGCACTTGGTCCCTCAAGTTCTATAATGAGAAAAAAGAAAAAAGGAAGAAAGGAAGGAAGGAAAGGAAGGAAGGAAGGAAGGAAGGAAGGAAGGAAGGAAGGAAGGAAGGAAGGAAAGAAGGAAAGTATCTGTCTCAGGAATTCTCATTGTACCCTCTTCAATTCCTTTGCAGTTCCATTTGTAATTCTATATTTATTATTTCTTTGTGATATCTGTCTCCCTTGCTATAAACCTAAGGAAGGTGAAGAATCTTGTCTATTTTGTTTGTTGTTATATCTCTAGGACTTGCGTCATGACTACCCATAGTCGTAAGTAAATATGGATAAGATTAATGAATAAATCTGTCTTCGCCTACACCTTTTTAGTTTCTCAGAGAATATTATTCTGATCACTTTATGAAGTGTCTAGTTTTTTGTGTGTGTTACAAATATGCATGCAATATCAACACATTCATAAACAATTATTTCATTTATGGTAAAAGTAAAGCAAAAAAGTTATAGTGATAGCACTACTGTGAGAAAGCTTTGTTGTAAAATCTCAATAATTTTGAATATTCCAATTTCTACTTTTGATCTTACCCACATCCCTCACCCCCATGATAACATAGACAGTCTGTTGAGAAACACTAAATCAAATGACCCCTGAGTCTGGTGGCCACAAATCTTGGTATTTTTGGAGCAGGATCAATTCTCAATATTCTGTCTAATGTCTTTTTCTGCATAGATACATTCACAAATCATAAACAAAACATTCTTTGGCAGACCGATTCCCAATTTTTGATTCTGAAAAAAATATGGTCACCAGATCCTCTAAACCTCTGGAAGCTTTTCTTAGGAATTGTTTAGGGGAACTTTGGGATTGTGGCGAACAGTTTGCCTGAAAATAAATCTAAGTGTCACAGTACCTATTTCCATGTGTCAGCAGCCCATTCCCCCAAGGCTTTGAGGAGCTCTATGCCTCCTGCTTGACCCTTGCCCACTTCCCATCTGCTCCCTTTCTTGGCCTGCCATGCCGTCACACTTTGTCCGACTCTGAGGGTTAGTCTTCACCGCTCCTTCTGGCACCAATAATCGAAAGTGTTGTATGACTTGATGTGGTTTGTGACCCTATCCACAGAACTTGCGGAGAAAAAGATTTAGGCTGAATTTTAAGACTGACATAGGTTACATTCTCCTACGTACAGACTCTGAGATGAGAGACTTTCTTAGGCAGAGGATCTCAAGCTGTACAGGATGGAATGGAGGGGGTGGTTAGAGAAGTAAGAGGGGAAATATTGGAAGCAAATGGGGGGATGGTAAAGAAGCAGGTCTCCTCTGAGCAACTGGGGGTCAGTTCTTTTGGAGAATTCCAGGAGGGTGTACAGACATGCTGCTGAGTTGTCCCATTGAGGGGCCAAGAAGCTGAATCTTTTATGCACTACTTCCCAGCTGAGATTGGTTGAGTCTTTCCTGGGGGTTTTCACCACCCTGCAATGCCTGCCTGCACCCCACCTTGAGTAAACAAAATATGCTCCAGTGACTAAAGAAAGCCCCCAGATAATTATCCACAGGTGCCTGCAAAAGGAAGTCCACTGACTATACAAACAAGAGACCAACAGCAACTACCACAAAGACTAAAAATATCTAAGAAACGGATCTAATGAGTTCATCGGCCCCTGCCAAGTTATGCGCTAAAAGTTGATTCAGTTCTGTCTGAACTCATTGAACCTCCAGTCCCACACTGTCAGGCTCTTTGCTCAAGAAAGCAACTCCTTGTGCTTGGCTCATTAACAAAGCCTATGCTACTAAGCAAGTACTTAGGAAACAGCACAAAAGCAAAGAATGGATTTCCATTGTGACTGGACTACATTTTGCTTCTATGATAGAGCAGGCATGGGATGTCACAAGTGTACATCATGTGCTAGACAGTCGCCTCTTAACATATATTGGATGTGACAATGTACTAGGTGTGGTCCTACTCTAGGGGGGCTTAAAATCTAAATAAACCTCTAACTGTCTTTGATGTATGGTATTTTCCTTTCCTTTCATTCAGTGGTTCTCTGCAGCAGGTGCTGACATTTTTATTATTCACACATACGTCTCCAGGATACCATCTCACCATAACGCTTCAAATTTATGCAGGAACTTCCCTCCAGGGAGGCCAATGCTCTTCTAAATAAACCATCTCTATCATCACAGGATCTTAAACATGAGGAAGTGTCCATGTGAAAGCAAAGGGGAGAAACCGGGATTTCCCTCATCTTATACCTAGAAAAACCAAGAACACAGGGAGGCATGGCTTTCATACAGGGTTATGGCTGCCCAAGAGCAGAAGACATCAGTTCTACATCTGCAAAATAGTGAGAGAAGTCAAAGAGACAACCCATGAGCCAATGCAGAGCCAGAATATAGTGAATGTGAATCATAACCACAAAGTTTTTATATGCAGTTCCTCCATGTGTTAGCTAGCTTTTCATCACTGTGACCAAAATATCTGACAAGAACAACTTAAAGAAGAAAGAAAAAATTATTTGGAGTTCACTCTTTCAGAGGTCTCAGTCCATAGACGGCCAACTCCATTGCTCTGAGCCAGAGTTGAGGCAATTCATCATGGGGTGAGCTGCTCGGCTCACAACAGAGTCAGGAGCAGACAGCAAGGGGAAGGGGGTATAGAGAAGATGAACCCACCCAGGTCACACCCCACGGTACACCCACCTCCTCCAGCCATTCCCCACCTGACTACAGTTAGCACACAGTCATTCAAACTCAGATGGATTAATTAGGTTATAGCTCTCATAATCCAATCACTTTACCTCTGAACATTTCTGAATTAATACAGGAACTTTTGGGAGACAGCTCACATCCAACCAATAATACTCCATAATATGCAACTTGCATAACATCTTGGTGAAATAGGAAAACTTGAATTCAAGGACTGGTCCCAATGCCTACCACACTGCAAACTTTGGAATATGGAACCTCATATTCCCTCTGGGGAAATTACCCCAAATCAGAGATGATAATGTCTTCCCAGCATTATTATTTTCAAGATATTGTTGCAGGTGTTGGAAAAGACAACACCTTTTGTGGTAGGTAGGGTTAGGGTTTTCAATTCTTCCCTCCCTCTCTCTGCCAAGTGACTTGGTGGCCTATCCCCTAGGTGGTGGAACTCATCATATGACTTGATTTAACCAATGGAATACTGGCAGGAGGGATGAGAGCCGAGACCTTAAAAGTGCTATGTGTTTCAATTTGGATTCCTGTGCACCAGGATCCAGTATATTTTTAGCACAGTTCTGCTACCTTCAGAGACATCACTTGCAGTTACCACTGTCGACCATTCCCTCTGGAGAAAATCGGTGTTAACTTCAGGAAAACAGTAACAGTTCACATTTATTAAGCTTTTATTATGTACCTGGGAACTTCCCTTAGCCTCTTCGATGATTATACAATTATCTCCAACACCTCTGTGAAAAGGTGATATTATTATTTTGATTTTACATATTTGCAGTAAAGGACTGTGGAGGACAAATAACTTGCCCGATGTCCTCCTAAAGCAATGAATTTACAATATAAAATTTGATTCCAGGGCAAAGCTATTTGCCCTGGAATCAGATTTTATACAACAGCTTGCACATTGTGAAAGTAAAGGACAAGGAAATCTCTAGAACACAAATTCATCTAGGTGTTTCATGCCATTTTGATGGGACACTTGATTCCAACAATAAAGTACCAGATCTGAGTTCTAATCCACTTTTCACTAGCTATGTGGTCTTAGCAGATAAACCTTAGATTTCTCTAGACCTCAATTTCCTCACCTGTAAAATGGGTTGATATTAGTCATTCCCTGCTAGAGCTATTATGAAGGTTAAACGAGGCAAAGCCCCCATAACACTTAGCATTAAATGATGTTGGTTACTGTCTCTTACTCAGCAGCCAGGCTTGAAACAGCCTTCTAGAGGAAAGCCATTGCCCTAAGGATCTCTTGTGAAGAGTGCAGGAGGCAGGACAAGTAGCAGAAGTCCTGATGACAAACTTTTCCCACCTCCGGGTTTAGACTTATAGTGGCTCTGATGAGGACAGAGGAACACTTTGTCCCACCACTGTAAAAATGGACGCTGCTGCTGAAAGGAACTTATGAAGCTCGGTATTGGATTTGGATTTGGGCTTTTAGATCAGCATCCAAAGATGATGCCCCTGACGTCATTCCTTTCTCGCCTACCCAGGAGTTTAGAAAAACCAAGGACACCACGTAGGGGTGAGCGGCACTGGGCCAAGGGCTGCCAGTAGCAGAGTGGGTGGCCTCCACTCTGATGCCAACTACTGCCCAACAACTCTGGGGCCTATTGGGCTTTCCAGAAAGTAAAAATAGCATTCATTGCAGTGCCAGTTTCCAAACTGGCACAACCACCCATTTTCAATCTTCCAGCACTTTCTTTATCTTTGCTGGAGAGAATATCACCATGGACACACTTCAACTGCTGCCTTCAGCTCCCCTAATGAATGCAGCAGTGTCCATGGCAAAGTTATGGAAAAAGGAATTCCAATAACTGGTATTCCATCTCTGCTGTAATATGGTCTCTGGATTGGCAACTTTATACAACACTGTTGATGTACCAGGAAGGTCAACCACTTCATTACCTCAAGCTCAAACAGTTCTCTCCATGAAATTTTTATTTGCAGAACAGCCCATAGAAGGCCAGAAGATATGTATAACATAATATAACTCCTCTTTCTTAACACATCCATTAATACATCCATTTAGTGCAGTCTTCTTCACGAGAATGAATGTATTCCAGAACTCAGGGCACATAACATCTTTACACATCTCCTCTTTAGTCTCTATTCTGACCACGGCCATGCTGTCTCTGAATGTTGTATATCTGAAAGTCCCCCAGTGGGGGCTTTGCTAAGCAGTCTCTGTATAATGCACAAAAGGAATATGTAATGTTGCATTCCAATTTTAAGCAGCTTGTAAATTAGATTGTAAATGTAGGGCTAACCTTGAAATATTGTACCTCACCCTGGCGCCCTTCCTGAGGTCACTAACTGAGGCTGACATATGAAAGCAGGGCAGAGTCTATAAATTATTATTAACTCTTTGATTTTCCTGTGAGTGTCTAAGACGACAAAGTGGAATAGCTGCGCTCTGGACCCAGAAGCAGGCATTGGCTAGCTTGCGAGTGTTTTAACCCTTCAGCCTCAGTTCATAAGAAACCCATAAAAAGCCTCCATGAACCTAACGAATGCAGAAATGACCATGGTAAAGTATGATTTATAGAGAAAGGAATTCCAATAACTGTCATTTCATCTTTGCTGTAATAAGGTCTTATGGTTGACAACTTTATAAAACACTCTTGGGGTACCAGCAAGGCAAACCACTTCTGAGAAAGCGTTGCCTCAAGATCGTCCTCTCTCTCCACGGAACTCTGATTTGTAAAGCAACTGGTCGAGGCCAGAAGATAAGTCTAACATAACAGAGCCCCTAGTTCTTAATATGCCATTTTTTAGAATCAATGATGCAAAAGTTATTGAGTGGGGTCTGATGACCCACACATTTTTTAAACAAGGAGATCATTTTAAAAAACTGAAAAAGAAAAGGAAAAAAAAACATACAAACTAACTTCAGATGGTGAGTTTTGACCTCTACGGATCTGAGATTGAAAGGGAAAAAAACGCTTACTTTTTTCATCTAAAGTTTAATAAAAGTCATGGTACCATTATTTCCATGACTGTTTCCAAGTAAACTCTCAATGCTCATTTCTCAATTTTTTAAAGAAGTCACCTCCATGGCCATAAACAAAAGTTATCATTAGTATGAATAAAGCATTACACATCCTGAGATTTCTTTATATTATGATGAAAATTGCAGTGTGCTATACATTTTCATAGTGGAATCATTCTTTCAAGAAACAGAATCTACACATTAAGGATCAGTCATCTGTGCCTAAATTCTATATTCCCTCTACCCACTTAGATTTTCACATTTAGCACTAAAAGAACAAAAGTTGAGGGAGAAATCTTTCTTCCAACCGCATTGGTATAAGAAAATAATATAGAATCTGCACTTATATGTGATATAAGACTAGGTAAGAGCCTGATTAGTGAAAAGTAATAAATTTCACTTTATCACTGGAATGACCTCAATATTCCTTGAAGAAATAAGCTCAGCAACCTTCCCTTTTCCCCCAATCCTTGCCTTCTTCACTTCTCCTTCCCCCGAAGTGCCTTTGCATCTCATCTCATCCAGCTCTCCATTCGTCCGTACTTCAAACAGCCCCATGTCTTCTTTCCCTACTCCCACTGGCCCCAGGAAAGGTTAAAGGGGATCAATATGCAACCAGAAGAAAATGCAGGAACTTCCATTTGCATTTGTTTCCTCTAACTGAATAAGAAACCAAGCTTTACTTCCAATAAGCACGCAGAGGGAGACCTCACCCTTGGTTGTCTGTATCCCTAGTGGTCACATGTCACCCACAGTAGAGGCAGTATCCAGAGGACAGAGTAGAAGGCAGGGTTTTCTGTGTCTTAAACCATATCACAGCTCATATGTACCCAATTTCATAGATTTATGGGTTACATTATCTGGTTTTAAGTACACAAACTCTCAGAAAACAGATAGTTGGCTTTAAAATAAAAGGATGCCTGAAAAGCATCTGTGATTCAAAGTTAACACTAGTAACCAAGGCAAGCAGAGAGCAAGCTGAAGGGTGAGGCTGACTTACCTCCTGTTGCTCCCAAGCAAGGTAAAGTTGATGACCTATGTGACAAGTCCTAGACCCAAAGTGTTCAATCATAGAGAGCCCCACTCCCCTCAAGAAACAGGCTCCCTGGCAATGCTGCACATGACGCCATCCCCGTCACATGTTGACAAATAAAACACATTACGGTACGTGCTCAAAATTGGTTCATAGATATACTAAAGAATAAAATAAAGTCAGACTTAAATCAAAAGTTTGGTTCAAAGAATTTATTCAAAAGTGTAAATTAAGACTGAAACTAAAATTTTAGTTCTCGTGTGTGTTTGTATTCCACCAGAAGTAGGTAGAGACAACTATTTACATGCAAGTCCTTTATTTAGGAGTGATCCCGGGATGCTCTAGCCGAGAACAGGAAAGGCAAGCAAAGCACAATGCATTATGAAGCGAGTTTTCCTGAGAGTCAAAAGAGCTTAAATCCCTGAGGGATTCCAAAAATCCACTGTCAGACACATCTCAGTCTCCTTCAAGAGGAGAAGTGGGAGATTCGGGGCATTTATCACCAACTCCCTTTAGTCACTGGCTGAGGGCTGGTCCCAAGGGGGAATTAATTTCCTGGAACTTCTCCCCTGTGCAGAAAAGCAAAGTGAGCTCTGATGATCTCAGAGATCCTCAGATAAACAAAAGCGTATGGTGGCCAAAGAGAGTCAGGGTAGCATGCAGGATGCAGGATAGGGGAATATAGTGGGGGCTGGTTGAAGCTAGAGGATCCTTCTGATATGAATGGTTACATACATAATTTCTACTTACACAACTTATTTCCAGTACGGTACTTTTTTTTCACTCTGCTCTGTGAGCTTAACACACCCGTTTAGTCTGTGCTATGGTTTGGATATGGTTTGAGTATGGCCCCCAAGATGTCATGTGTTGAAATTGAATATCCACTGTGAGATATTAAGAGCATAAACATTGAACCTGACTATAGTGTTGAAAGGTGGAATTTGGGGGAGATGGTTAGGATTAAATAAAGTGATTATAATAGAGTCCCCATGATTTTGTCCAGGTAACTTTATAAAAAACAGGAAGAGATATCAAAAGAGAGCCACATGTTCCATCTCTTGCCTTGTGATGCCCTGAGCTACCTCAGGACTCTACCAGAAGGCAGGCTATCACCAGACGTGAGCCTTCAGCCTTGGCCTTCCAGAACCACGCACCCATATAAACATTTTTTTCTTCATAATTCACCCAGTTTTGTGTTATTGGCAATTGAAAATGAACTAACATAGTCTTTCCAAAGATAAGGCAAGTTTCATTAAGGTAGGCCCCTTGCACAAGTCTTCTTCCTCTATACCTGTCACAGCGACCAATACTTTGTAGTGAAGCAATGTTTTTGGAGCATGTCTACTGAGGATCTATAAAATGTCAGACAATTCCTTAGACACTGGGAATAAAGTAGTGAACACCATATGGCCTGTCCTTGTGGAGGTTACCTGACATACACAGGTGTCCAGATACCTTAGTCATCTCTGTTGGCCCTGGTATCAGTTAGCTTTGGTTGCGAAATAAACAACTTAGATGTCTCAGGGGCATTTTGCTCGTGAGTTTATGGTTGACTGGAGCATCTCTGCTCCACTGATCTCTCAACTCCCTCCTTGCATCCTACCAGGACCAGCGGGCCAACCAGTGCCGTCTTTTTAAGGAGATGACAGAGGTTCAAGAGCAACAACAGACAAACATGATTTCTCCTAAGGCACACTGTCACTGCCACCTTGGTATCACTGACTAAGGCCATTCACAAGGCCATGCCCAAAGTCCAGGGGAAAGGACATGCACACTTCCCCGGGGGGGCGGGGGGTGAAGGAACTGTAAGTCACTTGGCAAATCAAATAGACAGAAGGGTGAAGAATTAGAGCCAACAGTGCTCTTGTTTAAGTTTAAAAATAAATAGGGACATTTTCCTGCAGGTGGCTGTTAGTATGATTTACATACTCCTTTCAGAGTTAGAGCAATTAACTGCCACTAATTTTCTGTCTCTTTTTCAATTTCACTTGTTTCTGAGTAAGGGACCACCTTTCCTTTAAGCAAACAAATCTCCCAAGACACAATGAGTCCAGAAATGGTTATGAGACCCCAGACAGATCCATCAGAAGCCTTTCTCAGGATGCTGGTTGGGAAAGCCATCTCTTCCCCTGAGATCACAGGGTATGAAGATTATATTCACCCTGAGCTGCTGAAGCCACCTTTCCTATTAAAACTGGGGAATGAAGTTAAAACTCTAGGGGAAAAAAAAAAACAGAGCTAATATATAAACAGTGCCAAAGATCCTGGTCTCAGTAGGAGTCCCTGGTCCTCTAGGCCAGGGTTTGTCCAAATACTGGTGGTTCCTGGATGGCCCCAGACAGAGTACTTTACTAAGGTTTGTTCTTTAGTTACCTGTGGCTTAAAAAACAATTGTAACGGAAATATTGACGGTGAGTGGGTTAACCCATTCTTCTCCTTAATCCTCATTTCAGTATATCTTCTTCTCTCAAACACATCACTTTCTGCTATATCTAAAATATTTGTACACAGACATGGTCATTGCTTTTAGACCACTAGATCTTTGATGGACAGGGCTCATATTCATCTCATCTTTATTTCCCTGCAGTAGTTACAAGAAAGCTTTGGATACCAGATTTTATTTTTATGTAATTGGAATGAATGCGTTTGAATGGTTTTCTAGACTAAAGAAAACTATTCAGATCCTCCCAGCTAAGTTGGTTTTCCTAAAATAAATCCAAGGACTACAACAACATTCACATTCCCACTCTCTTTGTTTATTATTTTTGCATTTGTAACAGGGAAGAAATAACCATGTATATTTAGGAGGCATCGCAGAGAGAAAATTTCATCTTCAAGAATGCTTTCTATTTTTATACAATAAGGACTAGAAACACAACACAAGAAAGGAAAAGAGTGCTTTAAGAAATCTTTTATTTGCATTTCTCTAATTAATAGAGATGTTGAGCATTTTTTCATATATTTGTTGATAGATTGTATATCTTTTGAAATTGTATATCTTCAGCTCCTTAGCCCATTTATTGATTGGATTGTTTGGGTTTTTTATGTGTTAATTTTTTGGGGTACTCTACGTTTCATCTCATGCCAGTTAGAATGGCAGTTATCAAGAATATAAACAAGAGTAAGTGTTGGTGAGGATGTGAGGGAAAAGGCACACTCATTCATTGTTGATGGGAATACAAATTGGTGCAACAACTATGGAGATTCTTTAGAAAAATTGGAATGGAATTGCCATTTGACCAAGTGTCCCACTCCTTGGTCTGTACCCAAAGGACTTAAAAACAATATACTACAGTGACGTGGTCACTTCAATGTTTATAGCAGCTCAATTCATGATAACTAAACTATGGAACCAATCTAGAAGCCCTTCAATAGATGAATGGATAAAGAAACTGTGGTATATATACACAGTGGAATATTTTTCTAAAATTTTTTTGTACTTGTAAATGGACAGAATGCCTTTATCTTATTTTTTATTTTTATGTAGTGCTGAGGATCAAACCCAGTGCCTCACCCATGCTAGGCAAGCACTCTGCTGCTGAGCTATAGCACCAGCCCACAGTGGAATATTATTCAGCATTAAAAAGAGAATAAAAGTATGGCATTTTCAGGTAAATGAATGGAGTTGAAGAATATCGTGCTAAGCAAAGTAAGCCAATCCCCCCCCCAAAAAAATGAAGGCCAAATGTTCTGTCTGATAAGTGGAGGAGGAGGGGAATGGAGGAACTTTGGGCCAAGGGAAGGGAGGGAAGGGGAAGGGACATGGGGGTAGGAATGATAGTGGAATGAGACAAACATCATTACCCTAAGTACATGTATAACTAGGCATGTGGTGCAACTCTACATCATGTACAACCAGAGAATGAAAATTTGTGCTCCATTTGTGTATAATGAATTGAAAAGCTTTCTTCTGTCATGTATAACTGATTAGAACTAATAAAAAATAAATTTAAAAAAAAATCTTTTTTTTTCTGCATCTCTCTCAGGCCCTGAGGTTCTTAAAGACAGAGAATACTGTTTCGATACTAATTCTCTATAAAAAGACTTGAATGGTCAATTACAATCAATCTTGTTTAATAATTATTGACTTAGAGAATTTTAAAGGAGTTGTAGCAATTCTCAGAGTTGCAGAGAAAATGCCCAAGGAAAGAAGATGGAAATAACATCAACTAAGCATCTATTATGTGCCAAGCTAAAGGACAATTGACATTGATTTACAGTTTTAGGACTCTCACCACATGGTTTAAAGATTTATGAAGTTGCAGAAATCAAAACTGATATTGGTGTGAAGGTAACACTAAGATCTTTGGAACAGAATCAAGAATCCAGAAATAGAGCCACACATCTATGAAAAACTGATTTTCAACAAATATGAAAAGGCAATTCAAGGGACAGTTCAATAAATTTATCATCAAAAAATCCACATGTAAAGAAAATTATCTTGTTTTCATATTTTATACCATATTAAAAACATTAATGTGGATCATAAAGATATAAATATTAAAGGAAAAATAAATATAAGATTTTAATGACATTTTATTAGCCAAAGGTTTACTATATATGACCCTAAAAATGGGATCTATAGAAGGAAAAAAATAGTAAATTGGACTTCATTAATTTTTTTTCTGCTTTTACTAGGGAATGAAATTACTAATTTATATTGTTCTATTGTGTGCACATATAAATAGGCAACAATGAATCCCACTGTTATGTATAATTGTAATGCACCAATAAAAGATAAATAAAAATTTTAAAGCTCGTTTTTTACCTCTTTAAAATACACTGTTAAAGAAGACCAACATTAAACAAGGATGAGAGGTGGGAGGGAAAGGGAGAGAGAAGGGAAATTGCATGGAAATGGAAGGAGACCCTCAGGGTTATACAAAATTACATACAAGAGGAAGTGAGGGGAAAGGGAAAAACAGTACAAGGGGGAGGAATGAATTACAGTAGTGGGGGTAGAGAGAGAAGAGGGGAGGGGAGGGGAGGGGAGGGGGGATAGTAGAGGATAGGAAAGGCAGCAGAATACAACAGACATGAGTTTATCAATATGTAAAGCAATGAAGTGTAACTGATGTGATTCTGCAAGCTGTATACGGGGTAAAATGGGAGTTCATAACCCGCTTGAATCAAAATGTGAAATATGATATATCAAGAACTATGTAATGTTTTGAACAACCAACATTAAAAAAATAAATTAAAAAAAAAGAAATTCCAAAAAAAGAGGTTTTTAAAAAAATGCAAAAAAAAAAAAAAGAGAGAATTGAAAAGACAAAGACTTGAAGAAAATATTCACAAGTCATATATCTGATAAAGGACTTAGATTCATAATAAGAAAACAAATGACACAATTTTTAAATGAGAAAAATATTTGAGGACTTCCCAAAAGTAAATCCTTGGATGGAAAATAAGCACCTAAGCAGATGCTTGATACCGGTGGTTATTAACAAAATGCAAATTAAAACTACAATAAAATATTGACACATATATGTTAAAATGATTAAAATTTAAAAGCATTGATGAGGATACAAGGACAAAAAGCTGGTGAAAATGTACAATGGCATAATCACTTTGAAAAACAGTTCATCCCTAAAGTTAAAAATATCTTCACCATATGATGCAGGTATTCCACTCCTGGATTTTTGCCAAAGAAAAAATGAAAGCATACATCCACACAAACTCTTGCACACAAACTTTCACAAATCCTAATATCCCCAAACTGAAATAACTCAAAAGTTAAATAATGAATGAATAAGCAAACTGAAGTATATCCATACCTTAAAAAGGAATGAATATTGGTGCACTCATCATTACAGTTGAAACTCAAAATGATTATACTCAATAACCACAAAAAAGCCATACCAAAAAGAATATAATCTGTATGATCCCGTTATATAAAAATAGAAAATGGAGACTAAGTAGATCAGCCATTGCCTAAAGAAAAAAAAAAAAAAACAGGGAGGGATAGGAAGGAAGAGCACAAGAAACCTTTGGGGGATGATGAATTTGTTATCTTGACTGTGGTAACAGTTTCACCGGGATGTACAAGATGTCAAAGCTTGCCAGATACAGTGGCTCACTCCTGTAATCCCAGTGGCTTGGGAGGCTGAGGCAGGAAGATCGTAAATTCGAAGCCAGCCTCAGCAATTCAGTAAGGCACTAAGCAACTCAGCGAGACCCTGACTCCAAATAAAATATTTAAAAGGGCTAGAGATGTGACAGAGCGGTTAAGAACCACTACGTTCAATCCTGGTACCAAAAAAAGAAAAAAAAAAGTCAAAGCTTATCAAATTTCACACTTTAGATATGTGCAATTTATGTTTAACATGTCAGTTTATTTCTGCAAGGCAGATCTTCAATAACTATACTTTCTCCTTTTTGCAAACTAACTAAAAAAAATAAAAAAGCAGAGACCTCAGCAAATGACCACATGGTCCCCAGAAGCCCCTTCCCCTGCCCTTTGCCAACTTGCTAAATAGACACTTGTTAGCAAGATGAATCTTAGGGAAAAAGACATATTGTTCGCTTGCATCATAAATTTTACAGAACTGCTTCATGAAAAATAACTTTGGGTCCAGGAACTCCACTAGAAAAATGTCTAACCTGTCTTCAAATTTGGGAACTTTGAAAAGTTTACATACCAGCAGGTTGAGATTTGGTTCGTACATCTTAGTACTTCAGTGTATTATATTTGGCTGGAAAACCAAATGCCCGCTTTTTGGCAAAATACACTGTATTCATAGGTGCCAGCTCTTAACGGAGCTTTGTCAACTTGCCATCAAACATATGGGCCCAGTTTCTCTAGTTCTCTAATAAATAACAAGTAGTTCAACTTATTAGATGAGTGTTAATATTCCACATCCGGAAAATTAAGAATTTAAAGAGTAATAAGCACTTTGGAGGAAACTAACCCCAAACTCATCAACCTGAAATAGTCCAGGATGGGTTTAGGAGTGTTATGGCTTTTAGTCTCTATTTTTTTTCTATTTGCATTCAAAAAACATATGTTCCTATTCCTGTCTTGAGTATATAATAAGTCCTTTGCCTTTGAATTCCTTCACAAATCAGACCCTAGGACAAGGTTATGGATGAAGGGAGACATTTTAGGAAATGACACCAGGAAATAGTGTGAGGAAGTGAGAAGTAACACAGGGAAGAGAAGAAATCTATAGGGTACAAAAATGAACAAGGTGTCATTCAAGTGTCTGAGGTTCAGTCCCACTGGGGACCATCTGAGATCTGGTGGTGAGTACACCTCAGAACTGCCCAGGCAGAAAGCAAGCTAGTTAGGTGCCCAGCAATGCCCACTGCTCACTGTTGAGGGGTGCCCTAGATACTTGAACTCTGAAACATGTCTTCCTAGCTCAGAGGGCTGAGAATTCTCTCTTTTTTGGTTAGAGGATACTTCCAGGAAGGGAGATGAGGGAATCCATTCTGTATGTGCCCTACAAAATGGGTGGGATCAGGGAATATGAGCAAGGCATCAACAGCATGAACTTGATCCTAAAAAAAAAAAAAACAAAAAAAAACCTGTTTATGCTTATGGACTTTGGTTTATGTTTGCTGACTTATCTATGTTTTTTTTAGAATTCTGCTTCTAATAAATACATAGTCTGACTTTGTCTTCTCATTGTATCATAGAGTACATAGAAATCTGATGCTACCTTGAAATTTGATGCACATTCTCCTCAAATAACAAGATCACACAGACCTAAATTTCTCCTTCAGTTGCAGTACTTCCACAAAGTCATGTAATCCCATCCCACTGAACCCAGAGAAGACTCTGAGTCAGAAGCACACCATATGTAAAGTGAAAGGGGATGAAAGTGAGAAATACGTGCCTTCCAAAAGAAGATGTAGATTGGTTAAAGGAAGACCTTTGAACTGGACTAACATAGGCACTCCAGGCCATAACCCTGCAATGAACCTCGCTACAAAAGAGCCAGCACACTTCTCTTGATCTAGGGGGAGATCATAAGCATGGGTCACAAGCATGAGTCAGAATTCAGCCATAACCCCCACTGAACAAGCAGTATATTTGGACACACACCAGACCATCAACAAAAACATGTGACCATCATCCGGACACCCTAAGATACCTTGGTCCTAAATCTATGGGGAGTATAGCCACTAGAAGCTTCAAATAAAACAGAACTAACCAACTGTTGAAAGGAGGGGGTGATTCCTAGAACTCTAAATATTCAAATTTTGATTTGGAAGCATCAGGCCTGGGGACTTAGCTACTAGTCTGCCTTCTAGGTTTGGAAGTCCCCAATCTTTATCCTCAGGACCACCAAGCCAGCCAGCTACCCATGTATTTAGGTTAGGAAGCAACCTAGCATGTGTTTTAGTTAGTTTTTGCATCTATGTGAGGCATCTGTGTGTTGGACATTTGAGAAGAACAACTTGGAGGAGGAAAAGTTTCTTTATAACTCAGAGTTTCAGAGGTCTTAATCCACAAATGGCTGACTCCATTGCTTGCTCTCAGCCCAAGGTGAGGCACCACATCATGAGGAAAGAGCCCAGTGAAATAAAGATGTTCAACTTTTGTTGAGGTCATCAAGCAGAGAGAGAAAGAGAGGCAGGACGGGGACATAGGGAAGTGCACCCTCCCAAGGCACACTGCCAGTGACCATGTTCTACCTGCCTACAGTGACCACCAGTCTGTGGACCGATTAAGTTAAAGCTCTTGCAATCCAGTCACTCCACCTCTGAACATTCCTTCATTGATAAAGGAACTTTGGGGGAGACACCTCATATTCAAACCCTAACAGTGGGCTCTGCTTTCAAGAACTCACAGCCTGGTGATAAAACAGATGGGCCCATAAACCACCACAGTATAGAGGTCACAGGAAATCTCTCCATGAAAGAAAAAATAATGGCAGAGTTCAAAGCAGGAGGGAGAGTGCAAACGGAGGGCTTCTCAGACTGGCGAGGGCTTCTGGGTATTTATGATCTGTGTCAAGTAGGATTTCACCAGATGGAGGAAGTGGAGAAGGGCATTCCAGGCAGTGTAAATAGGAACAGAGGCACAGGGGCCTGAATGTGCAGAGCAGTTTTAGGAAAATAGACCTGTGCCTCCTGAGAAAGTGACCAGGGAAGAGTTGGGGTATTTGCCATAGAATCATCTTTCTTTCATGAGTTTTAAGAATTATCCGTTCATTTCATTATCTGTTGAATAATACATAACTCACATCTCATTAACCACATTATATTATTATATTGTGTCTTATAATGGAAGATCTGATCCTGTAGACTCTTCATCATTTCCCAAGTTTGTTGTTACCATCTTCCATTGAACTTCCAGGTCCAAGGACATGTAGAATAACAACTGTATTTCCCATCTTCACTTGCAGTGAGGAGTGGGAAAATGAGTAAAATCTGGCCTAGGAGTGGTCCATTCCAGGAATAACCCTACACAATTCCCTGAATGGCTTGTATTTCCCTTCTTTCTAATGGAAAATTCAGGACTCACGGTTTTCCCTAGTTACTAGATCTCAGGTTGTCCCAGTGAGACATTTTTCACTAGGTTTCATTGCCAAGTCACCCACAGGACCAAGAGCACACTGATAACCGTAGAGTAGCAAGGCAGACACTTTAATATGAAAGGATTTGCATGAATGAAAGGCTAATGGTAGAGGGGAAGTAGACTTCAGGTAAGGGACACACCTGCACAAATGGGGCTGCAGGATTTAAAAACAAAAAGATCATGATTTGTTTCCAAAAATGGAGGGGTACATGAGCTAGATAGTCAAAAGATGCTCATTGAAAGGACATTCTGCGTATCCAGGGCAAGATTATAAATGGAGGCCCACTACCATGGTCTAAATATCACTTATCCTCTCCAAAACTCACGTTGGGTTTAATCTGCATTATGAGAGATTAAGAAGTGGGACCAGGTAGGACCTTTAAGAGGTGATTAGGACCATAAGTTCATGTATGATTAATCTGTTCATTCAGTTAGTGAGTGGGTCAATTAATGGGATACCTTGCAAGTAGGTCTTCTGTAAAAGTCAGTTTGGCTAGGCATCTCATTCACTCCCTGTGACCTGGAAGACAAGGTGGAACTCAAAGTGTCTGAACTTCTCTGAGTTCCATACTGAGAAACTTACCTGACAGGAAGAGCCAGCCCTAGGACACAGTGGCCCTCCATGTTTAGCCCCACACTTGTCTTCAGCCTGCACCAAAAGAAACCACAAGCCTCACTCATATGCCTAGATACCCCAGGCCCATACTTGCCAATCTTCATTTCTACCAACTGCAAACACCACCAGCAGCCAACTCCCAGGGTCATGGTGCCCACCCAGTGGTATGTAGTTCACCTTCAGAAGAAAAACCCACTTAGCCTGGAAACAAGTTTGGAGCCACAAGGCAGGGAATCCCAGGATTTTGGTACTCTGTGCTGATTTAGAAGCATGTACTGTGGCATGTGCTTTTGACCCTATAGATCTGTCACCCTGACTCAACTGGAGGAGGCCCACAGTGGGGATTCTGAAGGTAATAACTATCTTGCTGTAATAATTCATTCATGGCTTCTGTTTTTGATATTTGTCTCCTTATTAAAACTCAGACAGTGAGAGCAAGATTGTGCCCCCAGGTATAATTCCAAGTGCCTAGAAGAAGACTATTTGGCTCATCTTAAATGATTGATGGTTGACTTGGTGTCAGAACACTTACCACCCATGCACCAGCTCAGTTGGTCCATACAACAAGGCTTGAGGGTGACTCTTTCAACCAAAGTTTAATAATTTTTAAGTTATTTTTATTGTTATTTCCTTTTAGTATACATGAGAACGGAGTGTATTTTGACATATTATACATACATACATGGAGTATAACTTCCCATGCTTCAGGTTTTACATGATATGGAGTTAGACTGGCCATGTATTCATTTATGAACATAGGAAAGTTATGTCAGATTCATTCTACTGTCTTTCCTATTTCCATCCCTCTCCCTTCCCTTTGTCTAATCCAATAACTTCTATTCTTACCTGCTTACACCCTTATTGTGAGTTAGCATCCACATGTCAGAGAGAACAGTTGGCCTTTGGGTTTGGGGGGGATTGACTTATTTCAGTTAGCATGATAGTCTCCAGTTCCATCCATTAACCAGCAAATGCCATAATTTCATTCTTCTTTATGGCTAAGTAATATTTCATTGTGTATATATACCACATTTTCTTTATCTAGTCACCTGTTGAAGGGCACCTAGGTTAGTTCCATAGCTTACCTATTGTGAATTGAGCTACTGTAAAACTTGATGTGGCCGTGTCGTTAAAAAATGCTGATTTTAAGTTTTTTGAGTAAACACAGAGAAGTTGGATAACTGGTACAAATGATGGTTCCATTTCAAGTTTTCTGAGGAATCTTCATATTGCTTTCCAGAGTGGTTGCACCAATTTTTAGTCCCACCAGAAAAGTATGAGTATACCTTTTCCCCACATCCTTGCCAACATTTATTGTTGCTTATTGTATTCTTGATGATTGCCAGTCTGACTGGAGTAAGATGAAATTTCAGTGTAGTTTTAACTTGAATTTCATTAATTGCTAGAGATGTTGAACAATTTTTCATATGTCTGTTAACCAGTCGTATTTCTTCTTCTTTTAAGTATCTGTTCAGTTCCTTTGCCCATTTTTTGATTGGGTTACTTGTTGTTTTGGTGGTAAGTTTTTTGAGTTTTTTATGTTTTCTAGAGACTAACGGTCTGTCTGAAGTGCAAAATTTTTCTACTATTCTCTAGTCTCTCTCTTCACATTCTTGATTGTTTCCTTTGCTGTGAATAAGTATTTTAGTTTCATACTCCCATTTATTGATTCTTGATTTTACTTCTGTTTTAGGAGTCTTATTGAAGAATTCCTTTCTTAAGGTGAAATGATAGAAATTTGGTTCTACTTTTTCTTCTAGTAGGTGCAGGTCTCTGATATAATGCCTAGGTCTTTGATCCACTTTGAATTGAGATTTGTGAAGGGTGAGAGATTGAGGCTCAATTTCATTCTTACAACATATGGACTTCCAGTTTTCCCAGCACCATTTGTTGAAGAGGCTATCTTTTCTCCAACATGTTTATGGCATGTATGTCCAGTATGAGATAAGTGTATTTATGTGGGTTTATATCTGTGTTTTCTGTTCTATACCATTGGTCTTCATATCTATTTTGGTGCCAATACCATGCTGTTTTTGTTATTATATCTCTGTAGTATAATTTAAGGTCTAGTATTGTGATGCCTCCTGCTTTACTTTTCTCACTGAGGACTGCTTTGGCTATTCTGGGCCTCTTATTTTTCCAAATTTTTGAATTTCATGACTGCCTTTTCTATTTCTATGAAGAACATTACTGAAATTTTAAGAGGAATTGCATTAAATATGTATAGCACTTTTAGTAGTACAGTCATTTTGACAATATTAATTCTGCCTATTCAAGAACATGGGAAATCTTTCCATCTTTTAAGGTCTTCCTCAATTTCTTTCTTTAGTGTTCTATAGTTTTCATTGTAGAAGTCTTTCACCATTTTTGTTAGATTGATTTACAAATATTTTATTTTTTGAGACTATTGTGAATGGGATAGTTTTCCTCATTTATCTTTCAGTTGATTATATATATATATATATATATATATATATATATATATATTAACACAGTTGATTTATGGGTATTAATTTTATATCCTGCTACTTTAACTGAATTTCATTTATGAGTTCTAGAAGTTTTCTGGTGGAATTTTTGGGGTCTTCTAAATAGAGAAGCCCACTTTGCCCAAAGTCACAAATAAGTAGAGATACTCAGGTACAAATCCAGACTGCCCAGTTCCAAAACCCACACACTCTCTCCATTACAGCCTCGTGCCTCCTATTGGGTGACAAAGCATTCACAAATTCCAGTTTAAAAATGATTAGATGACTTCACTTGTAAATGGCTGCATTTGTGTCATTTGTTTTACAGTACAGAGGAGCTGAATTCCAATTTTCTCTCATCACTAAAACCTTTTGACTTACTTTTATTTTAATGTCTTAAAATTTCTGAAAAAATTCAGCTTAGTTGTTGCTTGCTTCTGACCTTGGTTGCCAGTGTCCACTTCACTCCCTTTCCTGGCAGTTTGGTTGGGAGGGCCAGATCCCAGTCCAGCGTCTGGAGTTCCAGAGTCAACACAAGGATGCTCTCTCTCTCTCTCTCTCTCTCTCTCTCTCTCTCTCTCTCTGTCACACACACACACACACACACACACACACACACACACGGATGGAAGGCCTCTTTTTCTTAGGAAATTTGCAGACTCTTAGACAGAAATTGCATATTAGGTTTGCCCTGAGTATAGTGAGCTATTTCTCTCAGTGCTCGGGATAACACTGGGCATAAAAGACAAAATCATTCAGTGACATATTTTTTAATCAACTGTTCAGGAACAATTGAAAATTAGTACCCATTGGTAAATGCTTTGTGTTAAACATTCATCAGATAAAATTGAAAACTCTAAAATAGTTCCAATTAATGGGTAAAAATTAAAAACACTAGAAAAAGGATAAAGTAGGGAGATTGAGACAAAAATTGTTTGTTTTATTATAGTTTTTACCATTTAATAATTTGTTTCCACTCCCACCTACAGATGATTCCTGAAAATCCCTTCAGTGTGGCAAGTCTTATGATATCATACTCAGAAATAAGATCATTTAGGGTGAAAGACCTTCAAGCTCATCTTCAACCCCTGTTCTGCTCTTCCCCTTCGTTTATGTTTAGATGAGCCTAAGTGCCAAATACTTCACAGTTTTTCTCTCTCTTTTTAATTTCCATTGCCTCAGTCTGGCTCCCTCCCCAAGTGCTGGAATGGGCTGGTACTCTGTTTCCAGGTCACCTGCCACAATGCCACCAGCATTCTGTTTCCTTAAGCAGAGTCCTCACCATGGCAGTCTACTTCCCCAAACCTGCAATGGCTCCCCAGTACCTTCACTCTAATGTCTTATCATGGTATTTAAAGACCTCCATGATTTGGCACAAATTTCCTCCCACTTCTATTGTCCCACTACAGTATTCAGTCTGCCAGGCTCACACCCACACTGGGTCCTCTTGCTCTCCAACTTGTATGTGCAATTCTCTTGTTGAAAATGCCCATTTCCTGGCCTGCCATTCATGCCTCTTGAAAGTCTTCTCCCATTGAGATGCTCCACTCAAATGCCACCTTTCAGTCAAACCTCCCCGTCATATGTTGCTCCTTTTGACTCTGTACAACTTTGGCCCTTGCCATCGGTGTTAGTCAACTTTTCATCCAGGTGACCAAATAAATTGCAATAACAACTCAGAGAAAGAAAAATTTATTTTGGCCTATTGTTTCACATGCTCAGCCCATGGTCATCTGACTACGTTGCTCTGGCCCAAGTGAGGCAGCCCATCATGGTGGAAGGGCATGGTGGAGGGAAGCTCACAGCTCATGGCAGCCAGTAGGAAGAGAGATAACATGGCACCAGGGACAAAATATAAACCCCAAAGGCATACTCCCAGTGACCTACTTCAGCCATGCCTCACCCTGCCTAGTTACCACCAGCAGAGCAGTCCTTTGAAATTAATAATCCATCAAATGGATTAATCCACTGATTAGGTTACAGTTCTCAAAATCTAATCATTTCACCTCTGAACATTCCTATATTGACACAGGAGCTTTTGGGGGCTACCTCATATCCAAACCATAACACCATCTCCCATTTTTTAAATTTTCCATTTCCTCTCTTCAAGTGCCTATACTTAGAGGTTGGGGGACCCAGCCTTACCAATCTTTGAGTCCAGCACATGGTTGGTGTTTCAATAAAGATTTGTTTTGATAAATGCAATTAAATGGATGCCAACTGAATTTCTCAGGAACTGTGCTCATTTCAGATATAAAGAGGCAAAAGTCAAGAAGTTTTGTTGTCCAAATCAAGCTCAGGAGGTTGGGTAAAGCCAAATAGAGTTTTCCAACTTCAAGAGGGAAGTAGCCTATAGAAATGGTAGTATGTGGTCCATCCAACAAAAAGACTTTGATTTTTCTCAAACCTGTTAACTCAGATGAGGGAACAAAGTTAATTTTTCCTATTGGAACTGCTTGCCAAAGTTGTGATTTTTAAGGACTTTCTAAGCCTTTTATTTGCAATGCAGTTTAACAGCTTTCTAGGGCCTGAAATTTGCTCGCCGATTTTTCCAGTCCCCAAGGAGATTTTGAAACACAAAGTTGGTAATAAAAATTAATGTGTCACTTCTTAGAGGGAAAAGAGCAGGTCAGTTAGTGCTGAAACAGGCCCTGCCTGATACATTAGCTAAGCAGTGAAGCTAGTCAGTGATTGACAAGCAGATGTTAGCTGGCAGGCTGAGGTACAGCATGACTCCTGATTCAGTTTTGTTTTTGCAAATGTGGTACTCATGGAAACAAGACAAGGAGTGATGGTGTGTGCCCGGCATCATGTGGGAGAAGTGTCCTTGCACAGTTCTCTAACTGTGCCACCTCATTTCTGGTTTGGCAGGCTCCTCCTGGTCTCTCTCTTTCTCTTTCTCTCTCTCCCTCCCCCTTCCTCTCTCTCCAATGCCTGCCAATGTTTTTGAATTGTATGGTGGTTTCATGTTGTGGATAAATGTCCAGTATTTACTTGGATGAAGACACTCAATTCATTTTGCTCTGAATCCTAGTGCAGTTTACAGCCTACCTCTTCAGAGGCTGAAGGGTGTGTTAACTCACTTTTCCCACCACCTTGTCTCCACGGCCTCTTTTTAGGTCGCGGTTGGAAAACCCAACACCCTTGCAAGTTTGGACCCCGGCACTTGTTATGACTAACTGCACAACAGAAGATGAGTTACTGATGTCCAGGGCTCAGCCAGCTGGACAAGAGGAATAGAGTTGATATGATTTAGGAAAAGCTGGAAACCCCCAAAGTCGGGGAAGAACTGCATCTAGAAATGGGCACCAAACCAAAAGCGAGAACAATGGGTGTTCTCTTCCATTGTCTAACATTTCTTTATAGAAATTTAAAATGATAAAGTTTTTCAAGGTGGGAAATCATGGAAAGTACCAAGATAAAAGCAAAATGCCTTGACGATTTGGTTAGTTTTCTATTTTAATTTTGTAATAGAGACTTACTGTCATGCTCTGTGAGTTAGCTTTCCATCACTCTAAAAAAATACTTGAGAAAATCAATTTATAAAGAGCAAAGGTTTATTTTGGATCACAGTTGTTAAGGCCTCAATCCACAGTCAGTTTTCCCTGTGATTTTTAGACCCGTGGTGAGGCAGCATCTCATGGTAGGAGTGTGTGGTGGAAGAAGCCCTCACCTCATAGCTGGAAGCAAAAGAGAGAAAGATGGTGGGGTCCAACAATTCCCTTTGAGGATACACCCACCAAGACCTGAAGACTTTCCACTAGGCCCCAGTCCTTAAAGGCTCCAATTCCTAATAGTGCTACAATAATAGGGACAAAACCTTCACTTCATGGACCTTTGGGGAACACTTAAGAAACACCTATACCTCATACTAAAAAGTTTTAACTTACCAAATACATGCAAATTCATAACCTCTTAACAAAGATCACCAAGAAACACTGGTTGGTAAAGTAAAGAAACGAAATAGAAGAGAAATGCCAAAAACAGTTACCTTAATTAACAAGTTATTACTGTGATAATAAGCAACTGAGGTTAAATCTACCTGGGGGCTTCTTGGAGACTGAGTGGAACATAGATTTTCTGAGAGATGAAGAAGTCACATTATTTATCTGTTAGCTCCCCTCCATTGTGAGTTGAGATCTGCTCCAAGGAGTAGCTTCTGCACAGGGACTGAGCATATCACCCTGGCCTTCAGACAGAGCAGCGATGCTTATTGCAAAAAGCTTCCTTTTGCACAGTAATAGGGGCCACTCTGGCAGCATGTGTTCTCCGTGCATATAATATAATTTCAGAACGAGAAGTTTCATCTTGATGTCTATAAACTAACTGGCATGGTGCCAAGGTAGATATCATTGAACATAATACATTAAACTTGGGTAAATAAGTATTTAAAAACTTAGAGAAAAATATGGTGATTTGATTAAAATAAAGTCAAATGTACCTTTGGTTCTAGCACAGAGCTCTTCACTAGCAAACTTGAATGGACACAACACATCTCACCTAGCTTATGGCCGCACATGCTGGTCCACAGGAGTCTGCCCAAGCTCAACATGCAGGGAGTCAGTGACACAGAGTAACAGGCCTCCTGATGACAATGCTTTGTTGGGTAACAGTAAACTTTTCCACATGAAAAATACAGCACCGGTGTAAATTTTTTGTTGGTGCAATATTTGAATTTTCCAACTCCATCATGGGCTAACTGTCAAAGGAAATGCTGTCTGTGTATATTTATAAAGTGGGAAATAAAACATTTTAAATTTTCATCATGGCCCTGATAATTCTTTCTGTGAGTCCAAGTGACTCACTCCAATGGAGCATCTCAGTTATATATTCCCCATTATGAAAATCCAAAGCCTCTCACTTCTGGACTAAAATGCTAAAGTGCTTAATGGAGAGGATGGTGGGCAGACCAGACTTTTCATAAAATTAGCTCTAAAAGAAACAACCAAATTCACTCAAAAATCTTATTCTTTCTACTCTTAATTTTCTTCATGTGGCAGAGAAAGAAATAAGAAATAAGAAATCTACTGGGAATATTTTAACCACATCCAAATGGTTTGGCTATTACTTGTGTTAAAAGATAAATATTGGTGAGGATATAGAGAAAAGGGAACCCTGGTACACTATTGGTGGGGGTGTAAACTAGAACAGCCATTATGAATAACAGTATGGAAGTCCCTTTGAAAGCTAAAAATAGAACTACCATACCATCCAGCAATGCCACTTCTGGGTATCAACCCAAAGGAAATGAAATCAATATGCCAAAGAGATACGTGTTCAAGTTCCCATGTTCAAGCCAAGCCAAGATATGGAGATAATCTAAATGTCCATCAACAGATAAATGGATAAAAATATTGAAATGGAATATTATTTGGCCTTAAAAAAATAAACAAATACTGCCATTTTAAAAATATACTTCTTAGATGTTGATGGACCTTTATTTTATTTATTTAATTATATGTGGTGCTGAGAATCAAACCCAGTGCTACACACATGCAAGGCTAGTGCTCTACCTCTAAGCCACAATCCCAGCCCCTTTTTGAAAACACGAATAAACCCAGAAAATATTATGCTAAATGAAATAAGTCAGACATAGAAAGACAAATGCCTCATACTCTCACTTATATTTGGAATCCAAAGGAGACAGACTTGTAGAAGTGGAGAGTAGAATGGTGGTTTTTCAGGGAAAGCAAGGAGAGAGAAACAGAAAGCATTAGCCAAAAGTCACAAAATTTCAATTGTACATGATATAATTATACATGAGTTCTTGAGACCTACTATACATGCCTATAGGTAACAATACTGTATTGCATGCTTGAAATTTGCTGAGAGAAAATCTTAGGTTAATTATTCTTATCAACAAAATAATAATGATGATGATGAAGAAGGAGGAGGAGAAGAAGGAGGAGAAGAAGGAGGAGGAAGAGGAGGAGGAGGAGGAAGAGCAGGAGGAAGAGGAAGAGGAGGCACTTTGAGAAGTGATAAATATCTAATACTTAATAGTGATGATGATTTCAAGCATTCATGTGTATCCTGAAACTCATCAAGTTGAACACGTTAAATACGTACAGCTTTTCAAAGGTCAGTTGTGCCCCAAATGATGTGATTTTTAAATTAATTAATTAATTAACTAACTAACATCTAAATAGTATAACAGAACACAGAGCAATGTACAGCCTGTGGCTAGTTTTAGCCAATAGAATGTGAGAGGACAGGACACAGCAGAGGATGGACATGCTCTTTTGTGCCTGGGCTTGTCCTCTTGAATTTTGCCAACACCACGAGAAGAATCCAAGTGTTTCCCTCTGGATCCAGGAAAAAAATGGGGTGTGTGGATCAGGGCCTCCCTGGCCTACCTCACCTGACTCCAGCCAACCCGTAGCTGTGTAAGCAAGGCCCCCAGCCAAGGTCAGCAGAGCCACTAAACCAAGCCTCACCTAGAGCAGCCAACCCTCAGTCAACCCACAGACATGACAGCTAAATAAACACTTATTGCTGTATTCCACTGAGATTCTGTAGCTGTTATACTGCCTTTTTTTTTTTTCTGGCGTAAACTAATACAGTGCCTCAGAAGAACACTGGAGAATAGAAATGTCTCATGTGGAGTCTTAAAGTAATTTGCCATGATATACATGATCTAAGACATTTCCCTGTATCCCCTACAATATTTTATATTATGAATACTTGCTAGAAATTTCCCCTGTCTCACTGATGCTTTTGGAAAGGGAAAATGCATGGAGTTCCACATCTGAGCACAGAGATTTAGATTCTGAGGTACATGAGCCAGCATAGAGGAGCCCTGGAGTAATAAGTTCCCCATGAGCTTGTAGGAGTTTTAGGGAGGTTTACAGGTTTTCTAGACCACAGAACTAGGGGTTTGTGGTATTCTCAATTCCAAACCCCAGGGATTCTCTCAGATGACAGCAACTGTTTAACAAAAGTAATGTTTAACTGCCAGTCTCACCAGAGATCAGCAGGAAATTGGAGAAGACATATAGCTTAATGGTTAATACTGAAGGCACAGGAATTGACCCTGCTAGAGTTAAAGCCCAACTCCTCTATTACCTTGTGCCAGTTACATTTTTTTTTCAGTTTCGTCTGTAAAATGTGGATAATAATGGTACCTACTTGGTAGAATCTGGGGGAGGATTAAGCAAATGGAGATATGTCAACTACTTATATAGCACAAAATTTTATCTAAATCCATTATATAAATATAAATACACAATGATTGTAACTATCTTCCTTAACTTTGCCTACAAAACGTGGAACAGACTCATGCAACTTCAAATCATGGCAAAACTTTATGGAATGTATGAAAATTTCCTCCCACTTCTCTTCAATCCCATTCCCCCGAAAACTCTCTAACACTTTCTTACCTTCCATCAATCATAACCTCTAACTAAGGCCCATGGAAGAGACTGGATTGTTTTGGATATTTTTCACTGGTCCCTCTAGACTCACTGCCCAGTCCTCTCTTCTCTGCTCTGAACTGCAGGATGCTGATCTTTCAAGATCATACCCACAGACTCCCTTGCCCCTGCTTCTGGTTGGGAAGTCAGCAGCTCCAAGGGAAGAAGAAAGATGACGTATTCATTACTCCATCTTCCTTCCCAAGAGCTCACCATGGGCTGGCTGTGTCTTTGCCCAAAGGTTGCTATCTCCCCTTTCAAGCAGTTCTTTGTACATGGCTTTTTTTTTGCAGATGTGGCATGCATTATAATAACCACTCCCACCCCATGCTCATTCAGACCCAGGTTTGATTGCATGTTTCCAACCTTAGGATTCTGCACTTTTTCCTGCTGCTTTCTTGTACCCTCCTGAAATACCCAATTTGAGAATGATGTCTGTTTCCTTTTGGGATCCTGATTGATACCATAATTGGTAACAGAGTGCCTCTAGGACAGACCTTCAAGGGAGCATCCCGGGGTTGTGTTGCTTACATAGTTGAGAAAGGCACAGAAACCTTGCTTGCTGGATGGTAATGGAACACAGATGATCGTGGCACCAGCAGCAGAAAGATTACTCCCTCATGGTGGCCTGAAGATGGAGTTCATCTGGAACAGAGGCAATGGGGCTTGCGGAAGGAAATAGGAAGCTGTTAACTTCTGTCCAAAGTATGATTGTTGCATCACTATTGATCAACAAGAATTCTTCTCCATCTAATTACTTAAATGAGACATGCATTGTGTTCTGTGATTGTGTCTCCTCTCTTCACTTTTTGAAAGGAAAGAGCCAGATTTAGAAGCACTCTGGAAAGTTGAGATTGTATGAAACAAGGTTGATGTCATGAATTTGAGAGATGAGTCCCACGTGCATGCACTTTGCACTTTGGGAGAACTTATTGGGTCAATCACTTTGATGCTAATATGGTAATGCCATGTATTTAAAAATACATATAAAAGATCAACATGTATGAGTAGCAAAGAATTTCTACCCTCCTTATTTATTGCACTTGCCTATTTTTCATGAAATTTTCAAATATACATGATATGCAAAGGAGAAAATTTTCCAAGATCAGTATTCAGTTACCACAATCTATCACATTTCTCTGATAAGGACTTTATTTAGACATGTTCAGCCCAACGAGAGCTATGATCTAAACTTGTAATTAGCGTATTCCTTTCAGGTGAAATCTCTTATGCAAGATGGATTACTCTTGAAGGACAACCTTCCTGAGATAACTCAAATGCACAAAATATTCTGATTTTCCTTGAACATCAGTTAAAGTATCCATTTATTTGGGCTGTCATTCTGACACATTCTGACCATTGCAGGTACAGGGATTCTGAACATCCAGTGAGTCCCATGATGACCAATTTGGGGTCATAATAAAAACATTCACAGTGGCACAGCCACTGACTATGCCATAAAAAACCAATGCTTAGTTTTTGTACATAGATTGTCCATCTCTCCTTGACAGTTTCTCTCAACTGCTTGGGAGAAGGCAGAAAAAAGAATAGCCAGACTCAAAGTTAACCTAGACTCAGGTGACCACAGACACAAAAACCTGACCATGATACATAACTTGTCATGAAAAGCGTTTGGTCTCGGGACCCATCCAAGAGGCATGAGATGATTGATTATGAGATGATTGATTTCATACTCAACACCTGAGTTGAGTAGGAAACTTTAACTCCAACTTGAGGAGACAGAACCAATATAACCTCACCCACATCAGCATTAGCCATATTATCCAGACCTGCGTGATTTAAGATGGTAGCCACTAGCCCCATGTAAGTCTTCCAGTATAAATTAACTAGAATCAAATAAAATTTAAAAATGATATTAGTAGAGCTTTAGAGTTTTATTCAGCTTTTTTGATACTATAACCAAAAATCCTGACAAGAAAACACAGACAAGGGAAAGTTTATTGGGGGTCACAATTTCAGAGGTCTCAGTCCACAGAGGGCCGACTGAAGGAGGCAGAACATCATGGTGGAAGGACATGGCAGAGCAAAGCGGCTCAGGACATGGAAACCAGGAAACAGAGAGAGCTTCATTCACCAGGGACAAACTATAAACCCAAAGGCATGCTCCCAGTGACCTACTTCCTCTATCCACACCCTACCTGCCTACTGTTACCACACACTTAATCTACCAGTGGATTAATGCACGGATCAGGTTACAATTCTCTGATCTCATCATCTCATCTCTGAATGTTCTTGCATTCGAAACACACACATGAGCTCTTGAGGGACACCTCCTCTCTAAGCCACAGTACTTAGTATACTTAGTAAGCACTACTACATTTCAAGTACTCAGTAGCTACATGCCATCAGAGGACAAAAAAATACCATCGTTGCAGACAGTTCTACTGGGCCATGTGAGTCTAGATAGCAGGCACTTTCCTTATATTACATTGCCTAACCCTCAGAAGAAGCCAGTGAGGAAGGATTGATTGGCCCCATTTTATAGATACAGAAACAGGGGTACTCAATATTTCCTCAACGTGTGCTGGCCATCTGTTCTTCAGTGCACATCCATCTGTCTTTGACAAATCTGCATCGATAGTGGATCTCCATGCCAAGGCAGCCTTTCTCCCTACACCGTAGGCTGGGAAACAAATTAAGGACTGCCCCCCCCCCCCCCCCCGCGCGCCCCTGCCGTCCTGTTCCCTGATAGGACAGACAAAAATAATGACTGAAGTCCATTTTCAACTTCAACATGTCGAAGAAAAAAGAAAAGGGGGCATTGCCATTTTTTTCTAATTAAAATAAGTCATCCTTACCCATTATTCCCTCCAGAACTGTTCTGTTTTGTTTTGTTTTGTTTTTTAATATGTAGGGTCGATCTGCTCAAACCCCAAGCATGCTTTTCCATATGCTTCTCTTTCGCTTTTTTTATATTTCCTTTAAGTACAAGTGCTAAATCTGTGCCATATTTTTATTAGTTTTACATTGATGTTGTTGACATTTTTGAGAGCTATTTGATGTCTGAGAAACTCATGGACCTTTAATTTGCTCTTTTGAAACTTTGAAAAAGAATCTGACACAATGCAGGAAGGACCGCTTGCCTCTAGGCAGACCACCTTGTACCCAAATATACTTCAACTGGGTCCCAGGAATCCCGTATTTTATTAGTTGTTCATTAAGCCACTATTAACTATGTAGGGAAGTATTTTCTATTATATTCTCCCAGTCAGCATCTCCACTGATCAAAATTTGCTGATAAGACAAATTTGAGGCAGTGAGATGATCAAACTCATCGCTGTAATCAAATGTGTTGGCCCTTTCTTCTCTTCCTTTTCACAGCACCAACCCCATCACAGATTCTCCCAGACATCTGATGCAGGGAGCAGAGGGGGAAAATCACATGAACTACAGCTGAGTTCCCTGGAATGATTTGTGAGCCTCAGTATTTGCACATGTGTGGTCATGCGGGACCTCTCTGGCCAGACCCGCCATTCTCCCCACACATCTGTTGGTTAATCGGAAATCCAAATGTACAACACAGCACTGGGGAATTGAGGGGGGGAACTCATGTTCCATTCTGGAGGACTTCTCACACTGGAAACAAAGAGTGTGCGACCCTGATTGTAGCTCTTGCTAGATACATTTGCACAAATAAAACTTCATCATTTATCTTTTGAATAAAAACTATGGCACTCAGCATAGTGGAGATGGTGGCCAGATCCTCAGGGACTGCTCAGTACCATTTGAAAACATCACCCACAGCAATCAGTTGCCTCTCTACATCTGCTTCCCATCTCTCTTTTATGTTTCTTTCTGACCATTCCTTGTTTTCTTCTTCCTCTTCTTCTCTCATTCTTTCTTCCCAAATTTTGCTTTCCCTTATTCCTGATTCCCAGAAGAGTCAAACTCTGTTTGAGTAGACCCAAGATAAGATGGCTATTATCAAAAAGGCTAATAATAATAATAAATAATAATAAATACTGGCAAGGATATGGAGAAAGGGGAACTCCCATATGCCATTGGAAGGAATGCAGATTAATACAGTCATTATAGAAAATAGTATGGAGGCTCTTTAAAGTACTAAAAATAGAACTACCACATGATCCAGCAATCCCACTCCTGGTTATATATTCAAAGGAAAGGAAATTAGTATCTTGAAGGGATATGTGCATTCCCAGGTTCTTTGCAGCCCAGTTCACAACAAGCAAGATATGCAATCAGCCTAAGTGTGCATTGATGAATGAATGGATAAAGAAACCACAAAATGGAATATTCTTGAACCATAAAAGATGAAATCTCGACATTTGCAGCAACATGGATGAACCTGAAAGACATTGAGTGAAATAACAGAAAGACAAATACCCTATTCCTCTTATTTGAAAGTAAATTAGTGATTAAATGGAAGTACAGAGTAGAACAGAGGTCACCAGGGACTGGTAAGTATGAGTGGGGGAGAAAAGAATCAAGAGAGATTAGTTACCAGGTACAAAATTACCATTAAGGAACAAGTTCAAGTGTTCTATAACAGTAGGGTGACTACAGCTAACTCTGTGTGTGTGTGTGTGTGTGTGTGTGTGTGTGTGTGTGTATGTGTGTGTGTGTATTTAAGCAGAGCTGGAAGAAAGAATTTTGAATGTTCCCTACACAATGAAATGATAAGTATTTGAGGGAATAGAAATCCTAATTACTTTAGTGTAATGACTACACATGGTATACATATATCAAAATATAACACCATACCCCATAAAATTTCACAATTATTATGTCAATTAAAATGCTTTAGAGATTATGGATGAACAGACACCTCTGAGACCTCCACCAATGCTCCTTCATGATGCATACTTTACAGCTTAACTCCATTGTATGGGTAGAGCAATTTCCTTCTCCTTGGGTCCTCTTATAATGCAAAAATCCGGTTCTCTAAAGGAAAATAAATTTAATTTAATTAAAGTTCCCAAACTTTTAGTTTGAAATACTTTTTAAGGGATATAGAGTGCAAGTATAGGACAGAAGAGAGAGAGGGAGAGAGAGAGAGAGAGAGAGAGAGAGAGAGAAAGAGAGAGAGAGAGAGAAATTGAATGAAGGCAGAAGGCTGAAAACAAATTTAGCCCACTCCCAATTTTGTTCTGGGATTTGCTGGTGGAAGTGAAAAGCCACACTAGCATATGGTTCTCCCCTCATAACAAAGAATTTCATCTCACTCACTTTTACCAAGATTACCGACGTTTCAAGGAAACACACATTCCCAACAAGGAAGAGGGAGCAATAACATGGGTTTGTAAGTCCAAGAATCCCGTGGAGTAAGCTGGTAAAAACAAAGAAATCCAGATGCACACAAGCTGCTGCTGTCCTACATGAGGAGAAGAGAAAGACAAATGAAAACTGTTAGCAATGATTTCCAACACTGTTCTTTCACAGGCTAGGCTAGAAATCAGCCAGTCACCTGAATAGCCAGCTGGCCCTGTCTTTTGAATGCCTGCCCTGATAATATTCATGCTAAGAACTTTCAACATCAGCCTTGGTTGAGACATATTAAAAGTGATCTCCTGTATCACCTCAGTGGTCACCCTAAAAACCGGTGTGTCCATTGGAATGTTTCAGGTAGCACAGAACAGAAAACACAAGTGACACAAACCTAAAAGGACCCAGACTGGTTCCTTTGACAGGAGGGATGGGAACTAATCTGCAATACTATCAAGATCTGTTTCTTTTCTCCTCCTGACTTGGCCATTTAGTATCCATTCCATCCAAAAGCCCATGCCACTCATGGTCCAGCATGTGGACATCCTGATTCCTTACTATGTCTGATGTGAGAGGGAGTAGGCTTACTTTTGGAAGCTGTCTTGAAAGAGTAAGACGAATCTTTCTGGAAACTCACAGCAAAGAATGAAAGTTTATCAACCTGGACCCAGAAAATGACTCTTCCTGGGCAAGGGGTAAGAGATTACCCTTAGACTGGAAGACCAGCCAGAGACCTGGATGCAGGGCCAGTGTCCAGGGTCCAGCATTATGTTTCCAGTGCATAATGAAGTTGAAGGCGCCCAGGAGAGATAGAGGAGACCATGCCTGTTGAGTAGGCATCCAACAATGTCTATTATAGTTACTCACTCCATTCCATCCATTTGTGGAGTTTGGGTGTGCTCTAGTCCATTTTGTATTGCTATAACAAAATGCCTGAGGCTTGAAACTTTTTTTTTTTAAAACAAGAGGTTTTAGCTCACTACTCTAGAGCTTCAGGAGCGTAGTACTAGCATCTGCTCAGCTCTTGGGAGGGGCATCCTGGCTATGTGACATCATGGTGGATGGCACCATAGCAGAAGCACATGTAAGATAACATGGCAAGTAAGAAGCAAAACAGCAAGCTGAGGAGCTAAACTTGCTTTGTAACGAATCCAGCCATAGGAAAGTAAGAATTCACTCCCTGGAGAAAAGTATTAATCCCTTCTCAGAGTGGTGCCCCTAGGACATAAAGTCCCTACCACCTCAGAGCTTTTATATTGAGTAATTGAGCCTCAATATGAGTTTTGGTGTTGACAAACCACATTATACAAATAGCAAGTAGTAAGTTTGCTCTGCCTGGATCAGAGTCCACTATACTGATGATGCTCAAGACCATGAGATAAGCACAGAAATGGGGAGGAGGAAACAGTCACTTTTACACAGTAATTTCATACTTTTAGAATCTAATAACAATAAAATTCAGGCTTATGTTTTACATGTCTTTATTTTTTATTTCACCTTTATTGTCATTTTTCTCTACTGTATTCTATGAAAGTATTAGTCTATGATGGACATTTTAAATGTAAAACCTGACCCTCCCCTCCAGGTTGGCAGTGCTATGTCAGACGAGAGACCTGAGATCAAAGTCCCCTTTGATTCTCCAATGAATCTCAGCAGTGAGGACCTCACCTGGCGTGCAGTTGGCTCTTGGTGTTTGTTGACAGAATAGATGAACAACAGAGAAGCTGGGGTTGAAGTCCAGGTTTTCAATTTGAAACCTAAAGCTGCCTCAGTTGGGCCATACCTCTGCTGAGAAGGAAATATGTCACCTGACTCCAGGGGTCTTTCACACCTACATGACAAATGACCTAAGTTGGAGTCAAGAATGTCCATAAAAGCCCTGGAATTGGAATCCCCCACTGAGTAGGGGCTTCAGAACACCAACAGGTGACAACTGGGGATGCACAGGGTATCATGGCCAAGCTTGGCTCTAGAAAAGTCCAAGGACCTCCCAGGACAGCAAAGCCATTGCTAGGTTTAGGGACTTGGGGTTTCTGTTTTATTATCAGAATGAAACACATTTGCTCCCAAACTCAGAGGAAGGCATGCATTTTCTTTAAAAGTCACATTTGCATTGTGAAATGTGTGTGATGGGGGAGGGGAAGATATCTTCATCACTCCACAAAGAATTATAAAAATGGCCTTTATTAAGTTTGAGAACAGACTTTGGTGAGCCTCTTAACTCCTGGACAGCTCTTGAGAACCACCTCCACTGACCTCAGTGCCAGCTCATTCATATCATATCATCCATTCTGCTATTTAAAAATTAAATACCAAAATGCTGTTAAAAATCTATCATTGGATAGATTGTCCTCTTATTCATTAAGTGACATTTTAAAATAAATCTCTCAGTGAAAAAAAAAATCTTGGAATGTACTGATGCTGCTCCATGCCTTCCTGCCCAGGTGCCCACTGCCAAATCTCAGCCGCCCAGCAGGGATTCACTGGCAGAAGGACAAGATACCAGTTGTCCTCATCCCCCTCTAAATGGAAACACCAAAGCCACTGCCTGCTTGTGAAATCTCACTGATTAGAGAGGAAAACTTTTCTTTCTCATCTTTGAAAAGCTATTGGAAGCCTTGATGATGGCGGGAGTGATGGTGTGGGGGGAGAATGCCTTAGAAAAAAGGTAGGAATTTCAACACACTCTTTACCAAAGCCCTTTAGACTCTCCATGTGCTTTAATCTATTTGCCTTTAAACAGCAGATCAAAAACAATGCATTTACATGAGTAAACAGCTACTTTCATTTCAAATAGGAGTTTAATCTGTTTACTTAAAGGATTTAAAGCAAATAATTCAAAAAGCTTTCTAAGATGCCAGCAACCATTTCTTCCCCTTTAAAGAAAGGGTTGGCCAACTTTTGTAGTGCTCATTAAATTTAGTTTACAGATAATTAAAGAGCAAATGCTGCAGGATGTGAATATGTCATCCACAGCAGCAGGCTGGTTCCCACTGAGTGGATAGATATTCATCACCTTCATTATTAGGAGTTCCCATGTCCCTCCCTTCTCTGCCACCAAAGAAAGGATTTTGCATCATTCTCTGGATGCTAAAACTGTAAGAACGCAGGTGCTTGACATTTGTTTCCTTTTACTTTGATGTAAGGTAGGTGTCTGCCTACAGGGAAGGTTTTTTTTTTTTTTTTTATCAGCAACAATAGTGATCATATTCACGTCCAAGTGTCCGGCATGGAAACATATTACTGTCACCTGAGTTGTTTGTTGCATCAAGTATTTAAGAAAAATACACACATATCCACATTAGTGTTCATATTAGTATCATATCAGTTACCTTTTTATCTTCTGAAAGTATGTTTTTATAAAGAAATGACATACTCTGAAATTGTATAAATCCTAATTATATAGCCTATATATGAGAGAAGAAGAAAATTGAGCTTCTCAGCTACCTATAATAAAGCTACTCTCTCTGAGATCCCACCTGGTGTTGCTTTCAACACAGCCTGGCCTGGAGGAGATGCTGAGCAAATGTTGATATAACTGTGTTGGGCCTCAGCCATCCTTTGTGAGGAAGCCCAGGCTGCATTAGGAGTCCGCATGTCAGTGGACTAACTCAGTTCTGGCCAAATTTCCAGCCATCAGTCAGCATCAGTGGACAGACACACAAATATGTGCATTTTCACATGGCACCAGTCCGAGTCTCCCTCAGTGGATCCTGAGTGGAGTAAAATAATTAATAATTTGAATGGATTCCTGGGTGGTAAATATAAGCACATGGGACACGGCTGGAGGATGTAAGTCACAGGGGTGTGCCTTGGGGATTATATTTTGTCCTTGGCTTCATGCTCTTTCTCTGATTCCCAGCTATCATGAGCTGAGCTGATTTCCTCTGCCACACTTTTCCACCCTGATGCTCTGTCTCACATCCGGCAAAGGAGTCAACTGATCATATCTAAGCCTCTGAACCAAAATAAACTTTTTCCTCCTCTAAGTAGTTCTCACAGCAATGAAAAGCTGATTAAAACAGCATCCTACTTATACATATGACATCTTAGCCCATATCTAAGTGCAACCTCCTGGAGAGGAAGCTCCACGTGGTATCCATCTCTGTATCCCCCATAAATGCTGATGCTGGCACTAGAACATTGTATAGGTCCTCAAATAACATTGAGGAAGCATGGAAGATGTTGGTAACTGTGAGGGTGACATAATAAAAGCTTTCAAATCATTCCTGCACAGAAAATCTTGGTGTAGAAACTTCCAAGCTTAAGCAAGTGGGACATTTGTCATCCTCACAGCTGGCATTTTTGCAAGGTTGGGAGTAGGAGAGGAACGATCCATCTAGATATTCCATTGATCCCACCCCTTCTCTCTGACCAGCAGAGGTGAGTCTGTGAAAAGCCCCATCACTCTAGGAGAGAAGCTGGTACTTAACTGCATAATAAGTGTGAAAGTTTTCTATGAATTTAGCTGTTCAACTCATTTACACAATCCAAACATTATTTACTAAATTATACATAAATTCATAATTTCCCAAGAAACCCAAAGTGACCTGTTTATAATGTGTGTGTATAATGATGGTGAGGAGGGATAAGTGCAGAGTCCAAAATTAAACACTCTCACACTCCAGGTGGTTCTGAGCTATTACCTGCTCCCCTAGCAGAGGCCTAGCAGGTCACATCTCTGCCTGCCACTGATATCAGTCACAGCTGCAAAGCACAGTATTGTGTGAGGGAGTAACCCACTGCATGAGCACATGTCTTCTGCCCAGGGTCTGCTCCACTCCCTGGGTCCACACCAGAAGCAATCAGCTATGGTAGAGGGGAACATTTCCTGGAGTAACTGTCAGTCAGTGGAAGCCCCAACATTGAAGCAGATAACTAAGATGCATTTGTGGAACTTCTCCCAAAACCAGGCTAGTTGCACCCCTTTGTCTACACTAGAATGTTAATAATACACACTTACTTGGCTATTTCTCCTGGCTACCAGGTTAATGAAGTAATTATATAAGACTTATTTACTCTTAACAAAAGTTACACATCTAAAGGCAACTTGGTATGCTGATTTCTTCATTAATGTTCACGAATATGCCTCATTCTCCCCATTCCCTCACTCCTACTGCCTGAGACCACTACCTGGATAACCATCTGCAACCTAGATCTTGGGTCAGGCTCTGCTTTCAGGCATCCAAACCAAGAGTGGCCCCAAGTCAGAGCAGGTTAGAGAATGGCACCAAGATGAGAAAGCATGAAATATGCATGTGTACAGAAGAAACTCTGTGCCTCCATATCCAGGTCAGTTTGTAAGTACTCTTATTTAGAAATGTTTGGTGTATGTGGTATGATTGTAATAATGATGAAAATCATTGTCATTCACATTATTAAGCACCAAGTACCTGACCTTAATGAAAAGGGCCACATTTAGATTAATTGATTTAATCTCCAAAATCCTTGAAGGAGGTTTTATATTATTTTTCTCTTGGTAAGTACTTACCATCAGCTTTTGTGTTGATAAAATCAGGGTTTCAAAAATATCTCATGGGTCCTGACACTAAAATAAGTTTTACTAGGTGCTCAATATTTCTTTGATTGATTATAGAAAATATTTACTTGGTGGATTAAATAGGAAGTCCCTATTATATTTCACTTCTTTCAAAGTAATTTTGAATGAAAGGAAGAAAAAAAAGCAAAAGGAACTATAAAATAACTTTCCCAATGAATAAAAGATGAAGACATAACAATTAAGCCAGAGAAAATTGATAGATCATCAGGTGGATGTGGGCAGAGGTCGGCAAAGGTCAACCAAAGCTAGGAGTAAGCAGATTCCTATAAAATGTTTCCATACTGTGAAGTGCATTGCACCTGGGCCTCACTCAACCACAACTTGGTGACTTTAACTAAGTCACTGAGTGACATGCCTCAGTTTCTTCATCCACAGATGAGAATTTTTGAGTAATTTCAGAGACTTTTCCTTGTTCTAAAATTCTGACGTATGTTTATAAATTATAGGGATTATCTGTTTTACTGATGTGAAGGGTATTATCCTGTTAGCTAACTGAAGATACTAATGCTCTTCAATGCCCATATTAATCAATGCTGGATAAGAACACAAAGGTGTCGTTAAACAGAATGAATGATTGCAGAAAGAACAAACTCTGCTCCAGGAGTCAATGGGAAGCCATCTTTCTTGGCTCCCAGGTTAATGAGGTAATTAGATAAGACGTATATCCTCTCAACAAAAGTTACACAACTAACGACAACTTAGTGTGCTGATTTCTTCATTAACATTCACACATATGTACCACAACCTAGAAATATAGAATATACATATATATATATACACACACACATATATATATACACACACAACTATATTTACACATACATATATATATATATTCTATATTCCTAGGTTATGGATGGTATATATATATATATATATATATAATCTCTTTCGCAAAGAGATTAGATCAGAGATTGCTGTGCTACATAAACTTGAAGTACTGACTTCAGGAGCACTTTAACACTGAGCTATATCTCCAGCCCTCTTATTTTTAACTTTTATTTATTTTGAGACAGGGTTAATTAGGTTTTGCTGAGGCTACCCTTGAACTTGCAATCCTCCCACACCAATTTACCAAATTGCTGGAATTAGCACTGTTGGTTTTATGTTCATTACAACATGTAAATGAAAAGCTACCTTGAATTTTAAGATTGTTAATTGAGTGTGAGAAATAACTAATCTAGAAAAATTCACTTTAGTGAGTGTCCAGTATCCGAGGTTATAAACCACTGGAAATATGCTATATCAAATACTTCCAGATATGTAGAATGGAATGAGTGTTTGATTTCATATAATTTGATATGGAAGTATATAGAATATCTGCAGATTCTACCAACTTAAATAAGAGACATATATATTTTCTCTTTTGGTATCTTGGTATAGTGTAGCAACTCTAAGAGTTATCACCAAAATAAATTAAGAGTAATACTATATTGGGCTGGGGATGTGGCTCAAGTGGTAGCGCGCTCGCCTGGCATGCGTGCGGCCCGGGTTCGATCCTCAGCACCACATACCAACAAAGATGTTGTGTCCGCTGAGAACTAAGGAAAAAATAAATAAATGTTAAAAAATTCTCTCTCTCTCTCTCTGTCCCCCTCTCTCTCTCACTCTCTCTTTAAAAAAAAAAAAAAGAGTAATACTATATAAAAAGGGATGCTAGGGCTGGGGTTGTAGCTCAGCAGTAGAGCGCATCCCTAGCATGTGCGAGGCCCTGGGTTCGATCCTCAGCACCACATATAAAATAAATAAATAAAATAAAGGTATTTTGTCCAACTGCAACTAAAAAATAGTTTTTTTAAAAAAGGTGATGCTAGGCCAACTCACTGATACCTTCATAAAGTTCTAGGTCAATCTATTCTACAATTGTAAGTAGAAAAATATGCTGCGAAGGCTTTCAAACTACATACTATTAAAACTTCTTTGCAACATTTTGGCATCCCCATCCCAGGTCAATTTAGTATATGGAATCAGGAGGGAACTGGGATGTTTCTTGAAGAAAAGATTGGTACCACTTGAAGAGGGGCCAGCCTCAGACCCATATCTCTCAACAATGTGAGTCCCACTGTCTCAGTGAAAAAAAAACAACAAAACACCCCCTTGCTATCTTGTCTTGATCAACACAAACTAACATCTAAAGCATTAGTCCCATTACCTGGTCAGAACTTCCTTCTCAACAGACAAGAAAAAATAATAGCTTCTGAATCTACATCACTAAGAGTTACTTCCTGCCTTGGTCTATCTCCTTTTTTAAAAAGTTGACACATGATAATTGTACATGTTTCTCTCTTTTCTAAACTTACTTTCTTTGTGGATGCATCTCTGCCCCAGCATCCATCAGAGCCTGTAGAAACTCCTGATCATACCTCCTCCAATCTGTCTCCTGCACTCAGTCTTCCAGGAAGATCTCCATTGCTCATGTGTCTCAGGGAAATTCAGTAATTTTGGGGAATCAGAGAGCAGAGATTCAGAGGGTAAGAACAGGATTCAAATTGCTGACTTTCTAACTCAGTTAAAGTCCCCACTCATATCACTGTGGGCTATGGACAGAAGTGGCTGAGCACAGACTCTGCAACACAGCTTCATGGGGTTTAATTTGAGCTCTACACTCACTCTATGTCCTTAGACAAGTTTTAAACCTCTCTACACTTCAATATCCTTACATGAATATGAGAATGATAAGAGGGTCTTCCAACTGGATTATAAGGATTAAATGAGCCCAATGCATGACAATTTTTTAAAGTGCCTGGCATATGGCAAGAAGATATTTATTTTCTTAAATTTCATTAGTCCAAGATGACCTCATCAACCTTTCAGCAATGAGATTCATATCAGAGTACCTAAATATCAAGCAGTAGCACCAGATCCAGGAGAGTACCTTTCTGGAAGACAGTAGACTACATACCCTATCTTTAACTTCTCCACCAATTGCCTCTCTTTCTCAACAGCCACCAGCAGCACGTGTCTGAGTTACATCTGCATCACTCACAGTCCTCCAAATGGAATAGGGTGAGTTACAAGGAGAAGTTTGTAATTCGTGGGCTAATCACCAACAGATTAGTAATTCCATGGCTGTCCTTGGAGTGCATGAGCTTTCAGCTCAAGATTGCAAGTGACAGTGGTGAACTCTTCTTCAGTGGGAAGATCTCCAGTTACACCCATGTTCTCTATCAGATAGACAGAGGAGGTGGATGTGTTTGAATGTGTCTCTGCCAAAATTCATGTTGAAACTTCACTCCCACTGTGGTGGGATTGAGAGGTGGGGCCTTTTGGAGAAGCAATCAAGCTCTCTTGAATAGTTTAGTGAATTCATAAAAACACATGATAGCTTGGCGCAGTGGTGCATGCCTGTAATCCCAGTAGCTCAGGAGACTGAGGCAGGAGGATCGAGAGTTCAAAGCTAGCCTCAGCAAAAAGTAAGGCACCAAGAACTCAGGGAGACCCTGTCTCTAAATAAAATACAAAATAGGGCTGGGGATGTGGCTAAGTGGTCAAGTGGTGTAGTGTCCCTAAGTTCAGTCCCAGTTTCCAAAACAACAACAAAATGCTTAATAGAGTGGCTTTGCTCTCTTCCCCTCTTCTGCTAAATGGGACTGCAGTGCTCACTCCCTTTTCTTTGGCACTCCATCCCTTCTGCCATGTAAAAATGCAGCCAGAGAACCCTGAGCAGCTCCTGATCTCACACTTCCCAGTCACCATGAGAAGTAAATTCCTGTTGTATTCCAGTCTATGTTTTGTTGTTATAGCAGTAGGAAGGGACTAAGAAAGTGGATCTGTGGAGAGACTCAGGGAGCCGGAGCAGTCTTGGAAAGGAAAGAGATTCCATGTGGTTCAAGAAAAGGAGAGTCAGAGAGCCAAGACTGAAACAGAGAGACAAAAATAGAAAGCACGAATAGCTGTTGGGCCCCTGAGAGTTCCCCAGTTCCTAGAACGCCTTCCCATCTTCATCTGCAGTTCTTCTTTCCCCTGTGTGTCCCCTCAACAAACTCCACTTGATATATGAGCAGGCTTGAATCGTGTTCTGTTCCTTAAAACCAAAGAGCTGTGATAAGAATGTGGCTCGGTCGCTAGTTAGTCCTTATCTCAGGGCCAGACATAAAATAGCACCTGAACAAATAATTCTGGGCCAGATGAATTAGCAAACACATTCAATATATCCGTATCTGGTAGCCAATGTATTAGAAACAAGGACATTGCCCTTGGTTGTTTTCAGTCTTTCCTACTTTGCTAGTCTCATGGTCACACTTTTGTGTACTAGGATGACAAGTAAAAATGTTGTAGAGGAGGAAACATTTGATCCCCATTTGTAAAGATGCATTTGGTAAAAGATAGACAAATCTAACTCACAAGCCACATTTGGTACTCCTTTATCCCTGTACAATTTTCCTTTGAAACAACCTGCCAAATATTTGACTCAGACTATAAATAAAAATACATTGGCGACATCTTCAAAGCTAAGGAACTACTGGCCGTCTTCGAGAAAATTCACTCAAGTGTGATTAGTGCTTTCAGACAGGTACAATCCTCTGACCCTTTTGGAGACTATAGAAGTTTCCATAAAGAGCCTCAGGCAAGTAGAAATCAACAGCAGAGGCAGTTTTTTCTTTTTTTCTTTTTTCTTTTCTTTTGTTTTTTTTTTTTTTTTTAGAGGTGGGGGGGGTGCAAGGGATTTGGGCTATAAAATGGTCGAGAGACACTTACAAGTAAACTCCAATATGTTCCCAAGATTAATTTATGCTTAACTGTGGTCCATAAAACAGACAAAAAATCTCAAGTGACTAGGAATTTGTGAGTTTCAGCTACTTCCTGATTTCAACAAATGAAAAGACTCAATTCTCACTACGGAGTCCTGGGATCTCTTCCCTTCTGGATAATACCTCTTCTCTCAGGCTAAAGAAATCTCATAAAGAGGCTTAGCTCCCTCTGGACCCACTGCTGAGTTCTCCAGTGATTTTGAAGGAAATCTCAACATTGAAAGCCTTTTAATCTAAGTTTAGTGATAATAACTGTAGTGATGATAAAAATAATGAAATGGTACACATAACATTTACTGCATGCCAGATGCTGACTGCTTCCATTCAATCCTCACAAAATCCATACTAACAAACCCTATAAAACTTCCCTATTTTATGAAACAGGAAAGACAGCTTCTTATTCTAGGGAATGGAAAAAGGGGTTGTACTGGTTTAATTTGTAGATGGTGAAGATATATTGAAACTGACCTCTGGCACTAACATTGAAGATTTTAACATTTAAGATTTTAAGTGATCAACCACTTTGCTTTCCCCATCTTCTTTCATGCCATCAGATCATTCAATCTATAAATGTTAGTTGGGGATTTACCCTGGAAGGTATCGTTCCATGTGAAGATAACTCAAAGAGATAATTGGAGGAAATGAACTCTGTTCCAGTAACGCATGTTCACAAGGACCCCCTATTTGGGCTAAATTTTTCATGGAACTGGATATGGAACCTGTGTGGAATGGAAAAATATCCTTGGTGATATTTGGGGTTAATCGCCCCAAGGACCAATGAGGACCTCTCCAATGGAAATAAGCTGCAGCCTGATATGGAATCCACTGGAAACCACTCAAGCTTTCAGCTCAGCCCCTCAATACCTGACTCCATTTGTGCATTGCCACCCACTTCTTATCCTAGAGATGACTTAACATTTGGGTACCCAAGTTGAATTAGGAGAAAGAGAAAAAACTATCAGTTGCATATAGGGTAGACATCATAAGGGGTCTGCCTTCCCTTGTATGTTTGGGGACACTTGTATCTTCCATCTTGCCTGCCCTTAACCGTCTCTTTGAGCCTCCACCTGAACAAATTCACAAACTAAATAAGAAAAATGATGGGGAGTCTGGTGGAAAACAGAGGACACGGGGCAGTAGAGACAAATGAACATAACATGAAACCTCCATATGGCAAGAGCCCAGATGACATCGCTGGCATTTAGGTTTCACTTCTGTGCGCGGAGCCCATGGTCTGTACCATGTTCAGAGCAAGGCCGTGCACTAAGACTCCCAGTAGTTAAAGTCAAAAAGGGCCTCATGTCTGGAGCTGTTTTCTAGACTAATAAATTCTGTCTCCTGGAGGACTAACCAGTGCTGAGCTTTTCCTCACTCCCTGATCCACAGTATCCACTGCAGCCTCCTGCTTGCATTGCTCCCCATATAATGTTTTCCTACTTAAAATGGCTAGTTTTTAAAATCCCAGCCAAGGCAGTTTTCTCACCATTTAATGTTTCCCTCTTGCTGCATTCCATCCCTCCTCCCTTGCTCGTGCTGCCTATAAAGCACTGAAGGAGGTGATGGCCAGTTGGCCTGAGCACAGGGCAGAGGCACCTTCACTTCCAGGAGACCCCTGGCTTCAGGATTTATTAGAGTTGGTGGCTGGAAGCTCTCAGCACCCAGTGCTATGAACTGGAAACTCAGCTCTCCCTCGTCTGCCCTTTTAATATCCCTGCTGGACCAAACCCCCAAGGCTACGGCAGAGGCCCCAGACCAGCTTGGTGGCTTCTCCCTTGGTGATACAGCAGCTCTCTTCCAGGCCCTCTAGTTACTTTCTCAGCCATTGTTATGAGTTGAGTTATGTTCTCCAAAAAAAAAAAAAAACTCATTTTGAAGTCCTAACCTTCAGTACCTCAGGATATAACTGTATTTGTAGATAGGTTCTTTAAAGAGATATTCAAGGTAAAAATTAAGTCCTATGTGTGAGCCATAATTCAATGTATCTGTTGTCCTTGTAGGAAGACACACACACACACACATACGGAAGATTATGTGAAGATAAAAGGAGATGAAAAGCCAAGCAGAGGACCACCAGAAGAATCGAATCCTGCTGACACCTTGATCTTGAACTTCTGGCCTCCAGAATTGTAAGAATGTCATTTTCTTTTGTTTAATCCCCCTTACTCTGTGGCACTTCATTATTATACCCCCAGAAAACAAATGAAGTTCAAGTTCAGTGTTGGAGTATGAAGGAAGAAAGAGGATCTTCCATATACTCTGTCCATTCCAAGACCTGTCTTCAGTGCCCTCTCCCAATCTAAAACAAGAGAGAGGCACAGAGTTAAAAACACTCAAAGGCGTTTGGGGTTCCCCCTTGGTTGTGCATGTTTAAGAATGAAATCCACTGAAGGTGTTGGTCTCTTTCTCCTCTTCTCCTGCTGGTTTGTGCTGTTCTGGATTAGGAGTATGCCTCCCGATATCTGCACTGGAAACCATGTACCCTAGAGAGAGATTGACAGGATCAGAACTGTCATTCAGAATCTGATCCAGCTTTGCCTGTTTGTCTCAAATAGATGAGAATATGTAAGCAAAGTACCTTTTCATTGAGAAAAGTCCTCAAAAAAATTTAAAAAATGAAGAATAGGCAAAATTATTTGCACGCCTGTCCTTCCAAAATGCATCTTAACCCTACCTTCCTGTTAGTTGCCTCCTTAATGCCTCCCTCCTCCTTCATGTCCAGAAATAAACCTAGGAGTCTCTTGAATTCATTTGTGCTCTTCGCCTCAATCACTTCTCTCAGTAACTCATTCCATATGTACGTTACCCTCTGCAAGGGAAGAGCTCTGAGTTCTCTGTTTGCTCCGAGTTTCCTAATTTTATGAACAATTTCCTAACAATAAGGTCAATTAGACCAAGGGATCCTGTTCCAAGGACAGTGGCAGCGTCCCCGCCACAGATCCAGCCCAGCTTCGCCCAGACAAAGCCCTGGGGAGCTCTGTGTGGAAGACACGGGTGCAGGCAGCCCAAGCAGACTACATGACCTAATTCTGTAGATATTTTTCCATCACTTGAGTTCTGTGATGCCAAGTGGATTCTGTAACAATACAATTACTGTGTTGCCATCTTCAACAAAAGCCAAAGAAGCCCCTTCCTTTCCCATCCTGAGAATCTTACAAAAGAACAAGTCACAGCTGATTAATAAGACTTGTTTTAAGGATTACTAAGGGTCTTTTTTTCATTACAGAGCAATACCTGGCAAATGCTTACTTCATGCTTCAAACTGATGGATTTCAGGAAAAGCCAACATGAAGAATAAACCAATACAATTTTAATGGATCAAATGGCCTCTTAGTAAAAACCACAATTCTCAGATTCATATTTTTATTAAAGCAGACTTTCATTTGGTGCTACAGATTTTACTAAACCCAGCATTTTTCTAGACCAAAGAAATCTTATGACCAGCAATAAATTTTCTCCAAGAGATCATTTTCCAATCAGTACCATTACAGCAAACCGATGCCATCAGACTTACCTCCAAAATATACAATTACATGAATTAGCGTATACCAATGAATTTTTAATTTTTTGCCTGTTAGTTCAAACCACATGAAATATCTCTGCAACCGGATATTTTTATTGAGACCAAAGCACACACATTCCAAACAATGCATTTCTATTCAGATTCTTCTGAAGCCTAATCAAAAAAGTTTGTATTTTCTGTTATCAATATGGTATTATTCAAACCATTCTTTTACTTGATTCGGCTCATTCTCCAATCTATTTGTGCACATTTTTGGGGGTCAACTGTTATAATACCTTGCATATCTTTCCCATTGAGATCTCAGAAGACAGCAAACAATGTATTATTGATTTTGTCATTATTTTTCAGATTGTAAACTGGAAATCACGGAATTTTGGAACTGAGGAGACTTACAAAGAACTTCATTTACAAAAACCATGAACTTAGGGTTTTGTTTTCATTTTCTTTGATGTACTTTGAACATGGCCAATAGTCCTTAACAACACATGGTGAGCTTCTTAAGGTAAAAAAAAAACCAAATTCACTGTAATTAATTTAATTTAATTACTAAGCAAATTAATGAGGAAAGGAAATGCTAGCATACAAGGAAGTCCTTTATTGTCTGGACCAACTTGACTTGATCATGCTCTTAGAATGATCTAGCAGCTTCTCCCTGTTCCTTGAAAGTAACCATCCCTTACTTAACGTTTTTCTTCTACCTCCTGGCCAAGACAGAACATTCTTCCCCAAATTCCCTGGATAGGGGTAAAGCCAAGTCTTTTTCTGGCTTTTTCCAGGCTGGCTTCCCAGTTATGGTCATCATTACACAAGTGCGAATACACACACACACACACACACACACACACACGGGATCTTGGTTGACACCACCATCAAATTGCTTCTCATTTTTACACATTCAATTCCAACAGCCTCCTTAAACTTGTTCTTTTATCTGGTCCACGACTGAGGGAAATACCTAGAAAACCATTTTGAGCTCCTAACACGGCCCCTCCCTCCTATAGCTGGAGACTGAGGTATAGGTCCGTACGTTCCTTATAACAGCCATGCTGTAATCACCCTCCTGCTTCAGTTCCAGCAGGGAAGTGAGCTCAGCTGTGAGCCCAGGACTTCCCAATCAAATGTAGCCACTTCCCAGAATGCACCTGACCCCTGTGTCTCTCTCCTCCAACCCTAATCACCAGTTCTAACCCCAAACTGGAAGTTTTGTTTGGTTTTCTGCTGTCTTGGACTTTTTTCCTGTTTGTTTCCTTCTTTGATATGTTTCACAACTGCTAGTCAAGATTTTTAAGATCTAATCAGACATGTTCTGATTATGAGTCATTTCCTGACCACTGGTCTGTGTTGCTGGAACTGCAGAATCTGGGGTGTGCAGAACCTGGGATTTTTCTGGTTCACCATGACTGCTGCTTGTTTTGTCCAGGCCCAGACTCTGACAGGGTCCCATCTCCCAGGTGGCGGTTCTTTATGGTCATCTCCCAACTTGTCAGTTCCTTCAATACTCAAACCTCCACCATCCACACTCATATCCGACTTGCAAACTCTGTGCATGGCTCCCTGAGTACCTAACAGATACTTTTCAATTTGCCATTGTCAAAGATAACACTCTCATACATTAGCTCTCTTCCTTGGAGTCCAAAAACACATGGTACTAGAAAAACTTCAAATTACACTGATAGGCATTTTGAAGGAAACAATGTTTTCATAGCACAGCAGATATGAATCTCCATCTGTAAAGTCAGATGTGCTAGAAATGTCTTCTCTTTCTTTTTGATTGAACTAATTTTTTACCATAAGTGCCCCATCCCATCTACTGGCTAATATGTTTAACCTAAGGTAGACTTAGGGCTTCCTCAACCATTTCCAGGCCTGGGTTAAAACCAAGGCCTTGGGGAAAGAGGGAGACCAGATGGTGGGTCCTCTCTTGGGTCATTGTCCTACCCTGGATGTGACGGAGGCACCCATCATCACTGTGCCCATCCTTCCTCAGGATGGAAGGACTCTCAGCTCCATTCTGGCAACAGTGGAATCTAGTGCGTGAGTTCTGCCTTTGCTGACAACTCACTCTGCTTCCTTTTGGAAAGTCTCCCAAGAACATGCCAGAACCACCTTCTTAGAGAATCATAGACCTCCTTGATTCAAAATCTTTTATTCAGAAAGAAAACTCTTTCTTCCGACAGTTCTCACCACTTCAGTGGTTTGAAGCTTTTGAAAACCAAAGCCAGAAGTCCCCAGGCTGTCTCCGATTTCTGCCCTGCACTGTCCCTATGCAGCAGGACTCCAGAGCTTCTGCCAGTGTGGAGGTACAGAAAAATAAAAGAGAGAGAGAGAGAGAGAGAGAGAGAGAGAGAGAGAGAGAGAGAGAGAATCATAAATACTGAATCATGCATTTATGTATCAAATCATTAGCCAATTATTGGCAATGCTGAATTTAACATTTTATTGAAATATGTGTATAAATTTTATGATAACTTCAGATAATCCTGGTCTCCCAAAGATATGGAAGTAATCATTAAAATGCAAAATTGGCTTTCTTTTACAGAAATGTATCACAAAACTAAATTCACCTCATAACTGGTAATTATCCAGCAGGAAATTGGAACAAATGCAGCCTAAATAAACAAAGCTATATAGACAAATAGTGACAAAATAGATTTCATTCTATCTTTCAGTTGGCATGCTTTTCTGAAAGTGTTAACATGATGAAAAGCTTTGTGCAAGAACCTTCCATAGCATCCCCTAAAATCTCAATCTCCAGGAAAGTAAAAAACTGCTAAAAATCTGCAGTGAGTCATTGTAATATGGAGTTTGTAGATCTTGTATAAATAAAAATGTAACAAATCTGGGCTGGGTTGTGGCACACCGGTAGAGTGCTTGCCTAGCACATGCCAGGCACTGGGTTCAATCTTCAGAACCACATAAAAATAAATAAATAGCCCTTCCGACCAGCAGACTACCATGGGAGGTCAAGCCCATGGCCCAGTTCCACCCACCCCTCCCCCTGCGGGGCAGACACCTGCCTAGCCTCTGGTGCAGGACCATCCCTTCCTGCCTCTAGTGCAGGACCACCTCAGGAGCCTAGATCCAGCACAGACCACCCACACCAGCCCTCACAGGACCCGTGGACCCATCCTCTCAGTAGGCCCAGTTCACCCCTCCCATGGCTGGGCAGACACCAACCAGAGCCTCACCTCTGGTGCAGGACCGTCCCTTCCACCAGCAGACTACCAGGGGGGTTAAGCCCTGGTCAAGATCCACCTACACCATCTTCTGCAGGTCCCAGGGGCACAGCAAGCCTGGTCCACCCCTCCTCTGCGGTGCAGACACCCTCCAGAGCCTACTCACTGGTGCAGGACCGCCCCTTTTGACCAAAAGACTACCATGGAGGTCAAGCCTGGCAGGAGGTCAAGCACCTTGGTCCAGATCCACCCACACCCACTTGCACAGGACCCAGATCCAGGATGCAGTAGCATTCATTGAGGGACACCAGCGAGGTCTGGAAACCCAATATCAAGGTGAGGTACAGACAGTCTGCACAGGTACTACAAGAATATAAGGAAGAAACTGTAATATCTCAGATCCACACCGCAAGAAAGGAAGACACATAGACAACATGGAAAAACAAGGAACAAAGTGTCCCAAACAAACAAAGACACTATAATAATTGAACCCATGGGCAGCAAAGTTGATGAAATGTCAGAGAAGGAGTTCAGAAGGATCATAATTAAAATGATCTGTGAATTAAAGAATGACCTAAATGAGAAAATATAAGCAAAAATTGATCACTCCAACATAGAGATAAAAGAGCAAACACAAGTAGCAAAAGATTACTTCAAGAGAGAGATAGAGACCCTGAAAAAGAAAACAGTCAGAAATCCCTGAAATGAAGGATACAATAAATCAAATAAAAAACTCAATAGAAAGCATAACCAACAGACTAAATCACTTGTAAGAAAGAACAACAGATAATGAAGAAAAAGGATACAACCTGGAAAATAAAGTTGATCACACAGTGAAGATAGTTAGAAACCATGAAAAGAACACCTAAGAATTATGGGACAGCATTAAAAGGCCAAATACAAGAGTTATTGGGATAGAGGAAGGCACAGAGTTTTAAACTAAAGGAATGCACAATCTCTTCAATGAGATTATATCAGAAAATTTCCCAAGCATGAAGAACAAATTGGAAAACCAAATACAAGAGGCTTACAGTACACCAAATGTACAAAATTACAACAGATCTACACCAAGGCATATTATAATGAAAATGCCTGGCATATAGAATAAGGAGAGAATCTTAGCTGCAAGAGAGAAGAATCATATCATATATCAGAGGAGACCAATTCTTCTTCAGCAGATTTTTCAACCCAGACCCTCAAAGCCATGAGATCATGGAACAACATATACCAAACTCTGAAGGAAAATGGATGTTAACCAAGAATGTTATATCCAGCAAAACTAAGCTTTAGATTTGATGATAAGATAAAAACCTTCCATGATGAACAAAAGTTAAAAGAATTTACAAGTAGAAAGCCCACACTACAGAACATCCTCAGCAAAATATTCCAAGAAGAGGAAATGGAAAAAAAAATGATGAAAATCAGCAGAAGAAGGGATTACACTAAAGGAAATCTAATTGGAAGAGAAACCAACTCATGTTAAATACCAAAATAAACAAAAATGGCTGGGAATACAAATCATGTCTCAATAATAACCCTGAATGTTAATGGTATAAACTCACTAATCAAAAGACATAGACTAACAGATTAGATCAAAAACAAAGACCCAACAATATGCTGCCTCCAAGAGACTCATCTCATTAAAAAAAGGACATCCACAGACTGAAGGTGAAGGGTTGGGAAAAATCATACCACTCACGTGGACTGCAGAAGCAAACAGGAGTTTCCATCCTATTATAAAATAAAGAAGACTTCAAACTAAAGTCAATCAAAAAGGATAAATAAGGACACTACATACTGCTCAAGGGAACCAAACACCAACAAGACTTAACAATTATAAATATATATGCCCCAAACAATGGAGTATCTACGTTCATCAAACAAACTCTTCTCAAGAGTCAAATAAACAACAACACAATAATTCTGGGTGACTTTAACAAGAAAGCTGAACAAAGAAACTATAGAACTCAATAATACAATCAATAACTTAGACTTAACTGACATATAAAATATTTCATCCTTCAACTAGAGAATACACTTTCTTCTCAGCAGAACATGGATCCTTCTCTAAAATAGACCATATACTGAGCCACAAAGCAACTCTTATCAAATATAAAAAAGTAGAGATACCACCCTGCATTCTATCAGATCTTAATGGAATGAAATCAGAAATCAATGTTAAAATAAGAAATAAAATCCACTCCAACACCTGGAGACTAAATAATGTGCTACTGAATGAACAATGGATTGCAGAAGACATCAAGGAGGAAATTTAAAAATTTTTAGAGGCGAATGAGAACAATCTGTGTTCTACAACATATTGAAATCTCTGAGACACTATGAAGGCAGTTCTAAGAGGAAAGTTCATTGCATGGAGTTCATTCCTTAAAAGAACAAAAAATCAAAAAATAAATGTTTTAACATTACAGCTCAAAGCCCTAGAAAAAGAAGAAATCAATACCAAAAGCAGCAGAAGACAGGAAATAATTAAAATCAGAGTTGAAGTCAGTGAAATTGAAACAAAAGAAACAATTGAAAAAATTGACAGAGCAAAAAGATGGTTCCTTGAAAAAATAAATAAAATTGACAGATCCTTAGCCATACTAACAAAAGAAGGAGAGAGAAAACTCAAATCACTAATATACATGATGAAAAAGGAAATATCACAACAGAAACTACAAAAATACAGAAGATAATTAGAAATTATTTTGAAAACCTGTACTCCAATAAAATAGAAAATATTGAAGGTATTGACAAATTTATACAGTCATATAATTTCCCCCAATTGAATAAGGATGATATACACAATTTAAACAGATCAATTTCAAGTGACGAAATAGCAGATGCCATCAAAAGTCTACCAACTAAGAAAAGCCCAGAACCAAACAGATACACAGCCAAGTGCTACTAGACCTTTAAAGAAGAATTAATACCAATACTCTTCAATTATTTCAGGAAAAAGAAAAAGAGGCAGCATTTCCAAATTCATTCTATGAGGCCAATATCACTCTGATTCGAAAACCAGGCAAAGACACATCAGAAAAAGAAAACTTCAGACCAATATCTCTAATGAACATAGATGCCAAAATTCTCAATAAAATTCTGGCAAGTCAAATACAAAACTTACCAAAAGGATCATGCACCACAATCAAGTGAAATTCATCCCAGGGATGCAAGGTTGGTTCAACATATGGAAATCAATAAATATAATTCATCAGATCAATAGACTTAAAGATAAGAATCACATGATCATCTCAATAGATATAGAAAAAGCATTTGACAAAATATAGCACCCATTTATGTTCAAAACTCTAGAAAAACTTGGGATAACAGGAACATATTTCAACATCATAAAGAGTATCTATGCAAAGCCCCAGGCCAACATCATTCTAAATGGAGAAAAAATTGAAGGCATTCCCTCTAAAAACTGAACAAGACAGGGATGTCCTCTTTCACCACTTCTATTTAACATAGTTCTTGAAACACTGGCCAGACCAATTAGACAGATGAAAGAAATTAAAGGGATACACATAGAAAAAGAACTCAAATTGACACTATTTGCTGATGATATGATTCTATACCTATAAGACTTTAAAAGTTCCACCAGAAAACTTCTAGAACTAGTAAATGAATTCAGCAAAGTAGAAAGATATAAAATCAACACCCATAAATCAAAGGCATTTCTATATATATCGGTGACAAATCTTCAGAAAGGGTAAACAAGGAAAATACCCCATTCTCAATAGCCTCAAAAAAATATTTGGGAATCAACAAAAGAGGAGAAAGATCTATATAATGAAAATTACAGAACCCTAAAAGAAAGAAATCAAAGAAGATCTTAGAAGATGGAAAGATCTACCTTTCTCTTGGATAGGCAGAATTAATATTATCAAAATGACCATACTTCCAAAAGCACTATACAGTTTTAATGCAATTCCAATCAAACTCCCAATGACATTCCTCATAGAAATAGAAAAAGCAATCATGAAATTGCTAAAGCAATACTTAGCAGGAAGAGTGAAGCAGGTGGTATCACTATACCACACCTTAAACTATACTACGAGCAATTATAACAAAAACAGCATGGTATTGGCACCAAAACAGACTAGTAGGCCAATGGTACAGAATAGAGGACACAGAGAATAACCCACAAAACTACAGTTATCTTATATTAGACAAAGGTGCCAAAAACATGCACTGGAGAAAAGATAGCCTCTTCAATAAATTGCGCTGGGAAAACTGGAAATCCATATGCACAAAATAAAATTAAACCCCTATCACCATGTAAAAATGGATCAAGGTCTTAGGAATAAAACCAGAGACCCTGTGTCTAATAGAAGAAAAAGTAGGCCCTAATCTCCATCATATGGGATTAGGCCCCAACTTCCTCAATAAGACTCCTATAGCATAAGAATTAAAACCATGAATCAATAAATGGATGGACTCAACCTAAGAAGTTTCTTCTCAGCAAAAGAAACAATCTGTGAGGTGAAGAGAGAGCCTACATCTTGGGAGCAAATCTTTACCCCTCACACATCAGATAGAACCCTAATCTCTAGGGTATATAAAGAACTCAAAAAGCTAAGCACCAAAAAAACAAATAATTCAATCAACAAATGTGTCAAGGACCTGGAGAGACACTTCTCAGAAGAGGATATACAATCAATCAACAAATATATGAAAAAATGTTCATCATCTCTAGCAATTAGAGAAATGCAAATGAAAACCACTCTAAGATTTCATCTCATTCCAGTCAGAATGGCATCTATTATGAAGACAAACAACAATAAATGTTGGTGAGGATGTGGGGGAAAAGGTACACTCATACACTGCTGGTGGGACTGCAAATTGGTGCAGCCAATATGGAAAGCAGTATGGAGATTCCTTAGAAAACTGGAAATGGAACTACCATTTGACCCAGCTATCACTCTCCTTTGTTTATACCCAGAGGACTTAAAAACAGCATACTACAGGGACACAGCCACATCAATGTTTATAGCAGCACAATTCACAATAGGTAAACTGTGGAACCAACCTAGATGCCCTTCACTGGATGAATGGATAAAAAAAATGTGGCATATATACACAATGGAATATTACTCATCAATAAAAGAGAATAAAATCATGGCATTTTCAGATAAATGGATGGAATTAGAGAAGATAATGCTAAATGAAGTTAGCCAATTCGAAAAAAATCAAATGCTAAATGTTTCTTTGATATAAGGAGACTGATTCATAATGGGATAGGGAAAGAGAGCATGGGAGGAATAGACGAACTCAAGTAGGGCAGAGGGGTGGGAGAGGAAGGGAGGGGACATGGGGTTATTAATGATGGTGAAATGTTATGATCATTATTATCCAAAGTACAGATATGAAGACATGAATTGGTGTGAATATACTTTGTATACAACCAGAGATATGAAAAATTGTGCTCTATATATGTAATATGAATTGTAATGCATTCCATTGCCAAATATAAATAAAAGTAAATAAGTTAACTAATTAATTAATTAAAGGTATTGTGTCCAACTACAAATAAAAATTTAATGTAACAAATCATGCTAAGGGAGAAGGAGTGCATTTGTATTTATTTTTATTTTATAATGATATAATATATACACAATAGGGTACACATATTTGAAGTGCACAGCCTGATGAAATGTGATTTGTGTTGATACACTTTTAACTAACACCTCAAACAAGATGCAGGACATTTCCAGCCCTCTAGGACTCTTGTGCCCACAGTCAGCAACTTCTTCAAAGATAAACACTACTTTGATGTCCATCAAAGGACACTGGCTTTGCTGGGTTTGCTGGCACATGCCTGTGATCCCAGCAGCTCAGGAGGCTGAAGCAGAGGATCTCAAGTTCAAGGACAACCTCAGCAACTTCATGAGGCCCTCAGTAACTTAGCAAGACTCTGTCTCAAAATTAAAAATAGAAAGGGCTGTGGATGTTGCTCAATGGTTAAGCACCCCTGGGTTCAATTCCTTGTACAAAAAAAAAAAAATTGGACATTCTTGAAATTCACCTTAGTGGAATCACAAAATATGTACATATTTCTACTATAATGAATTATTTTAAGATATTGTACATAAAATAATTAAAATAAAATTCATAATAGTTAATATTTCTTAATACAGATTTCCTCATACATAGCTTTCATTATTTGTTAGCATCGAGGTACAAATCTTGAATGCATTATTACAAGACTTACATTATTATTTTATTTCATATACATGTTATAAATATATCAGTAACACATTTTAGTCTATTACTCTCACTCTTTTCCATAATGAACATTTCCATTTAAAGTATTTTCTGATAAATCAGATTGAAAACTGACATTCATTGTACACATTTTCTCCTGAATTGGAAGACCAAAATTGAAATGTTTTCCTTGGTGAAACAACCAAACAACTTTCACTTCAGGTCAAACTAGATGTATAGTAATAGAAACACACACACACACACACAAAAAAAAAAAGTTTGTATGAGAACCTTCCACATGCTTTTTCTCACAACATTGCTGAGGGTCTTCTCATTAAGTTGCAGAGGCTGGTCTCAAACTTGTAATCCTCCTGCCTCAGCCTCCCAAGTCATGGATAAAACGTGACCTTTATCTTAAAAGCCTCATTTAACTCTCCCAGCCAGGCCTCAGCCTTGTTTTCTCAATTCATATCTAGGGCAGGTTCTTCATTGTAAATTTGTATAAATGTTTAAATATACTATAAATTTAACTTTCAAGTAAACAACTGTCAAGTTGGAGAACACCTCAGGCTCCATGAGAAACATCTCTTGTAGACAACACCTGCTGAAAAGATCAATGGAAAGAGAGTTATAAATGCTATCATTTTGATAAAGTCCAATTTGTAGATTTCTCATCAAAACATTTGGAGCAGATTTGCTGGGATGACTTACCTCAATAATGATAAGCATAACAATAGGAATAGCAATGATAATAATCTTATCTTGTCCTTAGGTAACTCAGAACCTTCAAGACAGGAACTCACTTTACTAAGTGTCTACCTTTTCCAGTGCAAGAAACTTTGTTAAATCTGCCTCTAAGCTGCAGAAGTGGCACCTTCAAATCTGGAGCAATCACTTTTTCCTGCATGGTAGGTAAATACAGGTATGAGGCAGCCTGGGAAGGGCAGGTCTTAGGAGCAGACCCAGCCACACAGGTGGAATCAACACTGGTGAGACAGGTCCAGACAGGGCTGAGGACATCTGTTCCAAGGACAGAACATGAAATCAAACAGTTCTGGGAAAGTCTAAAATCATACCAACATAAAAAGTAACCCAAATTAAGAACTTTTTAAAAGTTGAGCTGCATCATATAATAATGGCATCCTATTAACCAATACGAATGGCATTTACAAATATATTTATCTTATTTCTCCCCAATCTTTTTCTCCTTTTATTTTTTAATTTTTATTTATTTTATTTTTTGGTATTGGGGATTGAGCCTAATGGCACTTTACTAGTAAGCCACATCTCCAGTCCTTTTTATTTTTCATTTTTGAGACAGGGTCTCACAAAGGTGTTGAGTCTCACTAAGTTGCTGAGGCTGGCCTCAAATTTGCCATCTTCCTGCCTCAGCCTCTCAAGTCTCTGGGATTACAGGGGACCTTTATTTTAAAGGACAAACTTAACTCTCTCAGCAGTGTTATGTCAGTCCATATATGGGGCAGTTTAACTCAGCCAGCACCCCACCCCAGGCCCAGGCCTGCAGGGTGGTGGGAATCATGCCAAGCAATAAGGCTATTGCATGTCTTTACCATCTACCTTCCTCTGGGGGGAATCTCCTTCTTGTAAGGAACCTTATATCCCAACTCCATATCTTCCTGAAACTCACAATCAAGCTAAAGGAAGGTGCCACCTGACATGGATTCATTGGGAATCAACACGAGATCAAGTGGAAGGCTTGAAAACCTGAGTATAGAGAAATATGTAATGGTCAAATGTTATACTTACCTGTCTTATTTATTTTCCTACTGATATATAAGCTCTATGATGTCTTTTTTTTTCTTTTTTCCTTTTTTTTTCATCTGTTACTTACTATTCCAGGAACAGCATTTAACAGATATCCAATAAATATGTGTTGCATGAAGATAAAATAAAAGGTTATGCACAAAGGCTAGACCTCATTTGAAGAGTATACTAGGTAAGCAGCTATCCCACTCCTAGGTCTATACCCAAAGGACTTAAAATCAGCATACAATAGTAACGCAGCCACATCAATGTTCATAGCAGCTCAACTCACAATAGCTAAACTGTGGAATCAACCTAGATGCCCTTCAGTAGATGGATGGAAAAAGAAACTGTGGAATATGTACACAATGGAATATTACTCAGCATTAAATGAGAATAAAATTATGGTATTAGCAGATAAATGAATGGAGTTGGAGAATATCATGCTAGGCGAAATAAGCCAATTCCAAAAAACCAAAGGTCAAATGTTCCCTCTAATAAGTGGAAGCTGATCCATAATGGGGGTGGGGGGCATGGGAAAAATGGAGGAACTTTGATGAAGCAAAGGGGAAGGAGGGGAGGGGAGGGGGCATGGGAGCAGGAAAGATGGTGGAATGAGATGGACATCATTATGCTAGGTACATATATAACTGCACATATGGTGCAAGGCTACATCATGTACAACTATAGAAATTAAAAGTTGTCCTGCAATTGTGTACAATAAATCAAAATGCATTCTACTGTCATATATACCTAATTAGAATAAATAAATATTTGAAAAAAAACAAATGATACTAGGTCATAAAGGTAGATGGCATTGGGGGATACAAAACACAGTAACATGGCAACCACTGCCTTCACAGGGTCCTCTGAAGGACAATTGGGAAATATAAGTTAAATCAGGGAATATTTCCAAGGCTGAATCAGGGAGAGAAAAACAATATAGAAAAATTTCTTAAGACCACAGAAAGAAGGAAACTCAAGATGAATGTGTCTCATCAGGATCATAAAGATATTTTACTTGGTTCCCCCAGGATTTTACAAAATAGATAGAAAAATAGATTTTAAAAAATAGAGGTTCATCACTACTGTAGCATATGTCAGAATTGTCTTCTTTTTAAGGCTGAATGCTATTCCACTGTATGTATATGCCACATTTTGCTTATCCCTTCATTCATTGAGGAATGCATGTGTTGCTACCATATGTTACTTATGGTGAATAATGCAGCTGTGGAGATCCTGATTTAAATTCTTTTGAATACATACAGAGAAGTATAATTACTAGATCATATGGCAATTCCATTTTTAATACTTTTAGAAGCAGCCACACTGTTTTCTCAGAGGATACACCATTTTACATTTTCAATAATGGTACATGAAGATTCCAATTTCTCCACATCCTTGCTAACACTCATTATTGTCCATTTTGTTTTATGTTTGGTTTTTGGTAATGCACATCCAAAGAATGTGGGGTGGTGATATCTCATGGTACTTTTAAGTTTCATTTTCATAATGCTTAGTGATCTTGAGCATCTTTTCATAGGTTTATTGACCTTTTATATATCTTCTTTGAAGAAAAAGTCTATACAAGTCTGTTGCCTTTTTTAATCAGAATATTTTTTGGATATTAATCTTTTATCAAATATGTGATTTGCAAATATTTTATTTCTTTGGGTAGGTTTTCTTTTTACTCTATTGATAGAGGTTTTGATGCACCAAAGTTATTAATTTTAACAAACTTTAATTTTTCTTTTGTTGCCTGTGTCATATCCAAGAAATCACTGCCAAATACAATACTGTAAAGATTTATCTCTCTATTTTACATTAACAGTTACAGTTTTAGGTTTTGCATTTTGGTCTTAAATCCACTTTAAGTTAATTTTTGCATTTGGTATAGGATAAGGGTCCAACTTCATCTGCATGTGGCTATTCCGTTTTTGGGGCGGGGTCATTTGTTAAACATTGTTTTTTCTTTGTTGAATGGTCTTGGCACCCTTGTTTAAAATCACCTGACTATCTACAAAAGGGTTTATTTTTTTTTTTATTGGTCATTCATAACATTACATAGTTCTTAATACATCATATTACACGGTTTGATTCAAGTGGATTATGAACTCCCGCTTTTACCCCGTATACAAATTGCTGTATCACTTCAGTTACCCTTCCATTGATTGACATATTGCCTTTCTAGTGTCTGATGTATTCTGCTGTCTGTCCTATTGTCTACTATCCCCCCTCCCCTCCCCTCCCCTCCCCTCCCCTTTTCTCTCTCTACCCCTTCTACTGTAAATCATTTCTTCCATTTGTATTCTCTTGACTTACCCCTCCTTTCCTCTTATATGACATTTTGTATAACCCTGAGGATCGCCTTCCATTTCCATGCAATTTCCCTTCTCACTCCCTTTCCCTCCCACCTCTCATCCCTGTTTACTGTAAATATTCTTCTCAAGCTCTTCGTCCCTACCCTGTCCTTGTTTACACCCCTTATATCAAAGGAGTCATTTGGTATTTGTTTTTTAAAGATTGACTAGCTTCACTTAGCATAATCTGCTCTAATGCCATCCATTTCCCTCCAAATTCTATGATTTTGTCATTTTTTAATGCAGAGTAATACTCCATAGTGTATAAATGCCACATTTTTTTTATCCATTCATCTATTGAAGGGCATCTAGGCTGGTTCCACAGTCTTGCTATCGTGAATTGAGCTGCTATGAACATCGATGTAGCAGTGTCCCTGTAGCATGCTCTTGTTAGGGCTTTAGGGAATAGACCGAGAAGGGGAATAGCTGGGTCAAATGGTGGTTCCATTCCCAGCTTTCCGAGAAATCTCCATACTGCTTTCCAAATTGGCTGCACCAATTTGCAGTCCCACCAGCAATGAACAAGAGTGCCCTTTTCCCCGCATCCTCTCCAGCACTTATTGTTGTTTGACTTCCTAATGGCTGCCAGTCTTACTGGAGTGAGATGGTATCTTAGGGTAGTTTTGATTTGCATTTCTCTGACTGCTAGCGATGGTGAGCATTTTTTCATGTACTTGTTGATTGATTGTATGTCCTCCTCTGAGAAGTGTCTGTTCAGGTCCTTGGCCCATTTATTGATTGGGTTATTTGTTATCTTATTGTCTAATTTTTTGAGTTCTTTGTATATTCTGGTTATTAGGGCTCTATCTGAAGTGTGTGGAGTAAAGATTTGTTCCCAGGATGTAGGCTCCCTGTTTATCTCTCTTATTGTTTCTTTTGCTGAGAAAAAACTTTTTAGTTTGAGTAAGTCCCATTTGTTGATTCTATTTGTTAACTCTAGCGCTATGGGTGTCCTATTGAGGAATTTGGAGCCCGATCCCACAGCGTGTAGATCATAACCGACTTTTTCTTCTATCAGATGCCGTGTCTCTGATTTAATATCAAGCTCCTTGATCCATTTTGAGTTAACTTTTGTGCACGGCGAGAGATAGGGATTCAGATTCATTTTGGGGCAAATGGATTTCCAGTTTTCCCAGCACCATTTGTTGAAGATGCTATCCTTCCTCCATTGCATGCTTTTAGCCCCTTTATCAAATATAAGATAGTTGTAGTTTTGTGGATTGGTTACTGTGTCCTCTATTCTGTACCATTGGTCCACCCGCCTGTTTTGGTACCAGTACCATGCTGTTTTTGTTACTATTGCTCTGTAGTATAGTTTGAAGTCTGGTATCGCTATACCGCCTGATTCACACTTCCTGCTTAGTATTGTTTTTGCTATTCTGGGTCTTTTATTATTCCATATGAATTTCATGATTCTTTTATCTATTTCTACAAGATATGCTGTTGGGATTTTGATTGGCATTGCATTGAACTTATAGAGAACTTACAAAAGGGTTTATGTCTGAGCCTCAATTATTTCCTATTTACCCATATGTCTGTCTTTATGCCAGAACCACACTCTTTGGATTACTATAGCTTTTATTTATTTATTTATTTATTTATTTGTTTGTTTGTTTTTATTATTGGTCGTTCAAAACATTACATCTAACTTGATATATCATATTTTATATTAAGTTTTAAAGTCAGAAAATGTAGTCCTCTGCCTCTGTTCTTTTTCAGATTTCTTTTGGTTATTTGAGGATTTCATGAGGATGACTTTTTCAACATCAGATTTTTTACAAGGATTGCACTAAATCTGTAGAATATTTGGGGTAGTAGTGACATCACCACAATATTAATACATTCAATCTATGACCATTTATTTATGTGTATCTTTACATTTATTTATGTGTTCTTTAATTTATTTCAGCAATATTCATCCATTTTCACAGTAAAAGTCTTTGACATCATTGATTAATTCTTAGGTAATTAATTCTATTTGATGTTATTGCAAATGGAATTGTTGACTTAATTTCCCCTTCTAATGGGTCATTGTTAGTATGTAGAAATACAAATGTCTTTTGTGTGTTGACTCTGTATCCTGCTACTCTGATGAATTCATTTATTAGTTCTAACAAAATTTTGTGGAATCTTTATAGAGTTTTCTACACATAAGATTATATTATTTGCAAATATAAATAATTTTACTTCTTCCTTTCCAATTTGGATGCCTTATAACTGTTTCTTGCCTAATTGTTCTGGCTCCAACTTCCAATACTACATTGAATAAAAGTGGTGAAAGCAAGCATTCTTGTCTTGCTCCCAGTTTTAAAAGAAAAGCTTCCAATTTCTTTAAATGGAGTATGATATTCACTGTGAATTTCTAAGATATGACTTATGTTGAGATAGTTTTCTTCTGCTCTCATTTGAGTGTTTTATAATAAAAGGTATGAAATTGTTTCAAATGCTTTTTTCTGCACCAAATAAAATGAGTATGTGGGTTTTATTCTTCGTGTTGTTAATGTGATAAGTTACACTGATTCATTTTTATAGGTTGAGCCATTCTCAAACAGGAATTAATCCCACTTGGTCATAGCATATGATCCTTTTTTAATGATGCTGAAGTCATTTTTCTCATATTTTCTTGAGAATTTGTGCATCAATATTTATAAGGAATATTGGGCTTTTGTTTTCTTTTTACGATGTATTTTTCTGGCTTTGTTCCCATAGTTATGTAGACCTTATAGAATTAGTTAGGAAATATTCCTTCCACATCAATATTTTGAAAGTTTCAGGAGGATTGGTATTGATTTTGCTTTGAATGTTTGATAGAATTCACTAGAGAAGCCTTCAGATCCAAGGTTTTACTCTGTCAGGAGTTTTAAATTACTGATTCAATCTCTTACTAGTTAGCTATAGGGTCTATTTGAAATTTTTATTCTCTTTGTTTTTTTTTATAGGGTGCATCTTTCTAGGAATGTATCCATTTTATCTAAGTTATCCAATCTGTTGTCATAAAATTGCTAATAGTATTCTCTTGCAACCCTTTTTATCTCTATGGAATTGGCATTGCTATATTTATTTTTGTTTCTGATTTTAGTAATTTGAAGCTTGTTGGTTTATAAAGGAGATCACACGTGAGACAAACCAAATGTTCAGAGGAGAAATTATTAAAATATGAAAGATGTGGCCTCATCAGTGGATTGAGCCACAGGTGGGTTGTCTGGGTGACTAGGCAGGTGGGGTGTGGCTGGAGGGAGTAGGTCAGGGCGGGGGGCACGACTTTGGGGTTTATGTTTTGTCCCTGGTGAATGGTACCCTTTGCTTCCTGGTTGCCACATCCTGAGCCACATTTCCTCCCATTCTTCTGTCATGATGTTCTGCCTCTTCTTGGACCCAGAGCAATGGAGTCGACCAACCATGTTCACCTCACAAATTGTGAACTGAAATAAACTTTTCCTCCTCTACATTGTTGTTGTTGGGTTTTTTGATCACAGCAAAGATGCTGACTAAAACCAAGTCCACCTCTTTTTTTTTCCTTAGTCCATCTAGCTTTTATGGGTCACTTTCATTGACCTTCTAAAAGAAGCACTTTTTTTTTTTTGTTTTGTTGATGTCTCTAGTTTGTTCATCTCCACTCTAATCTTTTATTGCTTTCAATCTTTTATCTTTGGGCTTTTTGTTCTTCCAGTTCCTTAAATTGTAACGGTTGGATATTTCTTGTGCTTTCAGGGAAAACGTATAGCTGTATATTTCCTCATTAACACCACTTTCACTATATCCCATCCATTTTGGTATGTTTTATTTTTATTTTTATTTTTATATAAGTATGTTATTGTTATCTTTATGATATCTTCTTTGATGCATTGGTTACTTAAGAGTGTGTCAACTTCCACTAATTTGTGAATTTTTTAGTTTTCTTTCTTTCTTTGGTTTATAACTTCATCCTGTTGTGGCTGCAGAAGATACTTTGTCTAACTTCTAACAGTGAGACTGACTCTGTAGCCTAACAGACAATCTAGCTGGGAGAATCTCCCAAATGCACTGGAGAAGAGCTTTTATTTTGCTATTAGGTAGAATGTTCTTCATGTGTATTGGACCTAGTTGGTTTATGGTATTACTCATGTCCCCTATTTCCTTGCTGATCTTCTGTCTGCTTGTTTTATTATTGAGAACGGTATATTAAACCAAGGAGTGGGATAGCTGGATCCAATGGTGGATCCATTCCAGGTTTTCTGAGGAATCTCCATATTGCTTTCCAAAATGATTGCGCCAATTCTCAGTCCCACCATCAAGATATGAGTGTATTTTCCCCCACAACCTCACCAATATTTATTATTTTCTATATTCTTGATAATTGCCATTCTGGCTGGAGTAAGATGAAATCTTAAAGTAGTTTGAATTTGCATTTCTTTAATTGCTAGAGGTGTTGAACATTTTTTCATATATTGTTGATAGATCATATTTCTTCCTCTGTGGAGTTGTCTGTTCAGTTCCTTAGCCCATTTATTGATTTGGTTATTTGGGTTTTTAGTATTTAGTATTTTGTTATTAATTTTTTATTTCCTTTAATTAGTTTTACATGACAGTAGGGTGCATTTATACACTTTGATATATCATACATAGATGGGTTATAATTTCTCATTTTTCTAATTGTACATGTTGTAGAATCACATCTGTCAAGTCGTCATATATATGCATAAGGTAATAATGTCTGTTTCATTCTACTGTCCTTACTCTTCCCATATCCCCTCCCGTCTCTTCACTCCTTCTACTTAATCTAAGGTAACTCTATGCTTCCTTAGTGAATTTTTTTACTTATTTCTATATCCTGGAGATTAATGTTTTATATAAGGTGCATGAGGTAAACATTTACTCCCATTATTAAGGCTTTCACTTCACATTACTGATTACTTCCTTTGCTGAAAAGAAGGTTTTTAGTTTGATGTCATCCCATTTATTGAATCTTGGTTTTATTTTTTGTGTTTTACTTTTTGTGCTCTTTACTTGTTAAGGAAGTCAGTAACTAAGCCAACATGATAAAGTTGTGGTCCTACTTTTTATTCTATTAGGCACAGGGTCACTGTTCTAGGGCCTAAGTCTTTGATCCACTTTGAGTTGAATTTCATGCAAGGTGAGAAATAGGAGTTTAATTTCATTTTGCTAAATACAGATTTTCAGTTTTCCCAGCACCACTTATTAAAGAAGCTCTCTTTTTTTCCAATGAGTATTTTTGGTGCCTTTATCTAGTGTGAGATAACTGTATTTATGTGGTTTTGTCTCTGTGTCTTCTATTTTGCACCATTGGTCTATGTGTCTGTTTTGGTGCTAATACCATGCCATTTTTGTTACTATGGCTCTGTAGTCAAGTTTAAGGTCTGGTATTGTGATGCCTCCTGCTTCACTCTTCTTGCCAAGGATTGCTTTGGCTATTCTGAACCTCTTATTTTTCCAAATGAATTTCATGATTGCTTTTTCTAGTTCTATGAAGAATGTCATTGGGATTTTAATAGTAATTGCATTAAATCTGTAAAACACTTTTGGTAGTATGGCCATTTTGACAGTTAATTCTGCCTACTCAAGAGCATGGGAAATCTTTCCATCTTTTAAGGTCTTCTTCAATGTCTTTCTTTAGTGTTCTACACTTTTAATTGTAGAGTACTTTTACCTCTTTTGTTAGATTGATACCCAAGTATATTTTTGAGGCTATTATAAATGGGGTAGTTTTACTAATTTCTCTTTCAATGCATTCATCACTGATGTATAGAAATGTGTTTGATTTATTTGTGTTGATTTTATATACTGCTACTTTTCTGAATTCATTTATTAGTTCTAGAAGTTTTCTGATGAAATATTTTGAATCTTCTAAATAAAGAATCATGTCATTGGCAAATAGTGATAGTTTGAGTTCTTCTTTTCTTATTCATATCCCTTTAATTTCTTTCCTCTCTCTAATTGGTCTGGCTAGAATTTCAAGGGCAATGTTGAATAAACTGGTGAAAGAGGGCATCCTTTTCTTGTTCCAGTTATGAGAGGGAATGCTTTCAATTTTTCTCCATTTAGAATGATGTTGGCCTTGGGTTTAGCATGGATAGCTTTTACAATGTTGAGTCATATTTTTTGATAGTCTGTTATTAGGTGCCTAAATGTTTATATTGCTAAAACTGTACTGAACTGTTTATTAATGTGTAATGTTCCTCTTTGTTTCTTGTAACCCTTTGTGATTTCAAAGTCTATTTTGTCTGATACTAGTGTGCCATCTCTTCTCCTTCTTGGTTTCTATTTGTAAGGAATATCCTTTTCCATCTTTCAACTTTCAATCTATTTATCTTTGTATCTTAAAGGCAGCATGTAGTTAGATCAACCATTTTGTCAACTCTGCCTTATGATTGGAGAGTTTAAAATGTTTACACTTAAACATTTACATTTATAGTAACTAACAATAATGAGGCACTGACTATTTTTATTTGGCTATGTTTTTAATCTACCTTATAGCTTTTTGACCCTCATTTCCTGTATTATTGTTTTCTTTTGTGTTTCATTGATTTTTTGTGATGAAATGTTTAAATTCATTGCTTATTTTCTTTTGTGGAGGTACTTTACCCATTGGTGGTTACCATAGAACTGATACTTCACACCCTTAGTTTAAAATGCTCTAATTTGAATTAATATAGGCTTAACTTCAATAACATTCAAAAATGTTGCTCCATCAACGGCTCCATCCCTTTTTTTCAGTTATTGTCACAAAATCAAATCTTTATATGTTGTGTGTCCCCAAACATAAGCTAATGATTTCTTGTGTGTGGCGCTGGGGATTGAACCCAGGGCCTTGTGCATGCACAGCAAGCACTCTACCAAGAGCTATATCGCCAGCCCCAAAACTAATAAATTTTTAATGTTAAGTCTGTTAAATTATGTTGAAGACAAAAGGTATAGTTATCAATCATTATTACAGTATGCTAGTTTTATGATTTCTATGTGACTTTTACTGAGATCTTTATCCATTTGGCTTTAAGTTAATGTCATTTTTAACCTTCAGGGATTCCTTTGAATATGGCAGTTCTGACACTGTAGGTCTAATGACAATGAACTCCCTCAGGCTTTGTTTATTTATGAATGCTTTTATTTTTTTCTTTACTTTTGAAAGACAGTTTTGCCATGCATAGGATTCCTGGTTGAAGAAGAAACTTGAAGAAGATTGGCTCTCTGAGTTTGTATCTTCCCCTGCACATGTATGTGTTTCTAATTTCTCCCATATTTGCAGTTGCTTTTGAAAGTTCTAGTATTCAAAATCTGGCTCCCAAAGAGGGGAGTGAGGAAGGTGGAGGAAAAGAGAGAGAGAGAGAGAGAGAGAGAGAGAGAGAGAGAGCGAGCACAGAAATGAGGGGAATAGGAAAAACACACCACAAGTGTTGCAGATCTTTTAGAATTTGTCTAGCAGGCTTTGTGACTGCTGCCAGAAGAGCCCTTACTAAATTAATTACTTAATTAATTAATTTAAAAAATGGTGCCAGACTTTTACCTTTCCTGGAACTCAGTTAAGTTAGTGATGGAAAGTCTTACGATAATGTGGGAAGATGCAATGACAATGACACCTGTCCCATTGTCTGACTCTTTTTTTTTTTGCCATTATACATAAGCTCTCTTTTTTGCATACAATTCTTAATACACCTTTATGCCACAATTTATCATATCTCTGTATATAAGGTATATTAACACCAAATTCACTTCTTCATACATGTATTTTAAGTAATGATGACCATCACCTTCCACCATCCTTGCTATTCCCCTTCCAGCTCCCTTTCCCTCCCACCCCTATTCCCTATCTAGAGGTAATCTTCCTCCCATGCTCTTCCTCCCTACCCCACTTTGAGTCAGCCTCTTTATATCAGAGAAAACATTCAGCATTTGTTTTTTGGGGATTGGCCAACTTCACTTAGCATAATCTTCTCTAATGCCATCCATTTACCTGCAGATGCCATGATCTTATTCTTTTTTAGTGCTAAGTAAAATTCCATTGTGTATAAATGCCACATTTTTTTATCCATTCATCCACTGAAGTATATCTAGGTTGGCTCCACAGTTTAGCTATTGTGAAATGTGCTGCTATAAATATTGATTTGGCTGTGTCCCTGTAATATGCTGTTTTTAGGTCCTTTGAGTATAGTCCGAGAAGAGGAATAGCTGGGTCAAATGGTAGTTCCATTCCCAGCTTTCCAAGGAATCTCCATACTGCTTTCCAAAATGGCTGCACTAATTTGCAGTCCCACCAGCAATGTATGATAATTCTGTGATCAGAAGCAGCCAAAGTGGTCAGAGCACAAACCTTTCATATTTGAAGGACAAGACTCTTTTCTCTGGAATCACTGTGTAGGAAGCTGAAATTGACCAAAGTTGGCTAAAATTTGCCATCTAATCCTTCCCCAAAAAGTTGCAAATTTTATGTAGACTCCAGAATTCCAAAATCATCCCATCCAACAGATTATGCTGATGCAATTGTTTAATACATAGGGAGATGGATTTCTGGCATGTTTTACTTTGACATCTTCCAAGAATCCTCTTGATAGCTTTAAAACTCAAGATAATTTTGACTTCTCTTCAAGATGAGAATATCTGACAATACTGAGAGTATATGGTCACGGGACAGCCAGCATCTATATAGATAAGTATAGCTGGTTACAATGAGACCGTATTACCTGATGCACAGCCAATTACATTACTTTACATTTTTTTTCTGGGCTGTGTATGTGGTCAATAAAGAATGTGGTTATAAATGTTCTCAGAAGGAAGGAATATTGTCTTTGATAGGCAGAATTTTAAGACGGCCCTCAAAATAAAAAGCTCTGATGTACAAATGCCTCTTCCCAGTTATCCAATCCAACACTAATCTACGTGCTGCATGAAGATATTTTGTAAGTGGAGCTACATCACAGATCAGTTGAAGAAGAGATCATCCTTGGTAAGCCAGATCTAACTGAGCTCTTGGAATTGTGGTTGGGCTCCTACTTTTAGAAGAAATTTGCAGATGGAAAAGGCTACAATTGTGAGGGAGATTTTTCTATTGCTGGCTTGAAGATGGAAGGTTCCATGTAGCAAAAAATGTGGGTAAAATCGAAGAGCTAAGAATGACCTTCTGGCTGACAACCAACAAGAAACTAAGGATTCCAGCTCTACAGTTGCAAGAAATTGAATTCAGCCAACATGTAAATGAGCTTGGAATCAGATCCTTCCTAGAGGTTCCAGAGAGAGACAGAGTCTGACTTTTAAGACCCTGAGCAGAGGACTCAATTGCTGTGAGCTAATAAACAGGTATTGTTTTGAGCCTCTATGTTTAAAATAACATGGTATGCAGCAACAGAATACTAAATAAGCTGTAATCTTTATCAGAGATAAATAGCTAAAAGTTTTTACAAATAATTTCTGTTCCTTTCTCTCCCATCACTATTTCCTAATCCAGTAAAAACACTGTTTTTTTTTTAATAATCCAGTCTTGGGGAGCCACAAGTTAATGGTGCAGACGTGGCCAAGGCCACAAAGCTCACCACACATAACCAGACCTGAAAATGGCACAGGAACACCATTCAAGGAGGTATAAAAAAAAACAATCACAAAGAAATGAGTCCTTTAAGAGGGTGGTACCCCAGTTCCTTAGGAACATGGGCTTTGCCAGGAAGCACAACCACCATCAGTGGATAAATGGATAAAGAAAGTGTGGTATAGATACATAATGGAGTATTATTAAGCCATAAAGAAGAATGAAATCATGGCATTTTCGGGAAAATAGATAGAGCTGTCGATCATCATGTTAAGCGAAATAAGCCAGAGTCAGACAAGTATCACATATTTTCTTTCATGTGTGGAATCTAGGGGACAAAAAAAGACAACATGAAAGTAGAGGGGAAACTGTCAAAGAAGACAAAGGAGATCAGAGGGAGGGGAGAAGGAAAGGGAAGAAAAAGTAAAGGGGAGCAGATATGATCAGATATGAGAGATATATCAGAGCAGATATGATCAGAGCTTGTTATACTGGTTACATGCATGTTGGAATATGACACAATGAAACCTATTATTCTGTATAATTAATATGCACTAATTATAAAATAATAAGAAGCACAGCAAGAAGGACCTTAATAAGAAGATTTAAGCCAGTAATGACAAAGCCATGAGAACACAGGCCAAAACTATCAAGGCCCTTGTAAAGTCCAAGGAAATTCAACCCAAGGTCTCCCAGGGTATTATCCACAAGCTCCATCAACTGTCCATATGACCACCCACACCTCAGAACCTGTGCTCTCACACACATTGCCCAGGGTATCAAGATCTGCTGGCCAAACCAGACCCAGTCTGCAGCTCCAGCTACATCTACATTTCTGGCTCCAGCTCAGACTCCTAAAGGTGCTCATGGGCATCCATGACGACTCCATAATAAAGACCTCCGTCTCAACCTTCATGAGAACAGAAGGGCAGGTGTGACCCCAGGCTCCATGTGCAGGGAGCTGGTGTTCTCTTGGGATGTTTGTACAAATAAATATGAGGCAGGAAAAAAACAAGAAAAAATAAAAAATAAGAAACACTAGTCTTAAGTGAGTGTAGTTTTATCTACAGACCTCACCATGAACATTTGCTTTTTGACAGAGTCCTTTGATCTTTGGAGGTACACATGTTTCTACCAACATCATATATAAATAAAAGTAGACCTTCTGGTATTTTTTTACATGATTTTCTAGGTTTGTATTACAAAGTGAAGAGAAACATTTGTATAAAACTAACTGATTCCATCTAGCGTAAGGTAAAAATTATCTTGAATGGCCTGTCCAAAAAATGGTGCTTCTAATTCTATGACCTTCTTTCCCTGAGCATGCTCTTTCTGCACATGAATTGTACAGCACCTGATAGGTGAAATTGCAAAGATCCCTGTTGAAATGACTCTACAGTCTATCTGAAAGGAGCTGTTCAAACCACAGACTGTTTTGTCTGATGTTCTCCTGGGTCCAGGATTAGAAAGCCCCCTGGCATATCCATTTGGGTTAAGAACGTTAAAAAAGAGAGAGAGAGAAAAAGAGAAGAGAAGACTCCTGGCCTCAAATGAATGTGCTTTGAAGAATTTTTCACCCAGAAAGACTGCAGGAGTGGAGATGACAGCTCTAACAACACAAGTCGGCTGCCCATTTCCAGATGATAGTTCTTTTACACATTTCTGCCAGCTGCTGATTGGTAGGTAGTTTCAAGCAACCCTGAAAGGCATCTCCCCACATGGTCTAAGAAATATGTGTGGGATTTTTCCTGGGAAATATATGTCATACAGATGGGAAGCAAACTTGAAAATATTAAGAATGGCTTCCAAACATCCGGCACCAATTCCAAAGGCTAAAGTCTTGGTTCTGTGATTATAAAACTTGGAGGGACAATCAACCAACATGGGCAGTAAATTCGATATAATACTTCTTGATGTTCATAGGGACATAAGGAAATGACCTAAATAAATAAATGTTTCCTTTCATTTCTCGTTATAGAGGAGAAGCAAGAAGGTAGAGAGGGATAAGAAGTTTGAGAAAGAGGAGAAAGGGTGTCCCTGTCCCTCTGGGAGTGTCTCCTGGACAAGGTAAGTATCCCCTGCTGGTTCTGTGGTTTCTTTCAAGCTGTACTCTCCAAACTCAGCACTCACCCCCCTTCATTTTTAATGTTTATTAAATTAACTGTTCCCCTCTAACACATTGTTGGTTGCATGAGGACAAGAGATTGGTTTGTTTCCACCATCTTTATAGTCCCAGAAGTCATGCAGCTTAAGTTCCCCCAAAAGCAGACTGTGGGACAAGGCTGTGAATGCAAGGAGTTTGTTATCTGGGAGGTGATTCCAGAAGCAGAGGAGAGATAGAGGAAAAGACAGATGGGAAGGAAAGCAGCCAATCCAGGGTGTGAGAGAGAACAGGTTAGGTCTATAGGCAACTGGAGCTCAATCCTCTGGGAGCCAGTGCAGAACATGCCTCAAAGTCATCCCACCAGGAAGCAAGGAACTGGACTTCCAATTCTTTCCTGTCATTAGAAGAAGGCTGCTTGCATAGGGCATGGCTCCAAGGTACACCCAGCATGGCCCACCTAAAGAAAATCACTCAGGCAGAAATGCTTGGAGGATTCTTGCAGCATGACACTGTTCACAGGAAGGATGAGTACTAAGGGGAATGTGGACTAATCAACAGTCCAATAGACATTTGTTGAAAGAATAAATGAATGTATGGGAAAGATTATTTATTTTGGTTTAACTCCTTTTAAGATGCTTTGGTCTGTTGTGTATATTGCTCTGATCTTTTTCTTTACTTATGGAGGTATAATTTCATAAAGGGCATAAAGTAACCCCAGTATTAAATGTATAGCTCAGTGGTCTTTACCCATATAAACACCCGAGTATCCCCTCCCAATCAAAATTTCAATCATTTCCATTACCCAGTTAGGGTCCCATGTGCCCTATCCTAGGCAATGACAACTTCTACCCCGAAATAACCACCACAATAGTTTTTCCCGTTCTTGAATTTACTACAGGGGGCTATAAACACTATATTTCATTCTTTTCTGATTTCTTTCACTCAAGGACACCACAGATCCACATGTGCTGTTGTGAGTACTGGTTAGTTAGTTTTGTTTTTTTTTTTTTAATTCCTGCACAGTGTTTAACCAACTTGATTTTGCAGTAAAAATTTGATGAATAAGTGAATTTCTCAGTGACATCCAACCTTCCCTCCTAGCAATGCCACAAGGCACATCATAAACTCCTGGTATTCCATCATAGGAAATTCTCAGTTCCTGCCACCCCATAGCATGGTATCAGGGAATTATACCTTCTTCCTGGTCAAAGGCAGCTTCATCCTTCTCACAGTCATGAATCAGACAGTTTTAAGTGGCCTGTCCAAATTGGTTTGAGCACGGAGGAAGAGGAGCTAAATTTTAAACCCAGCCCTCCCACCAACTAGACATGAGTTTCTAAACAAGTCTCATTATATCTTTGATTTTCAATCTTTAAATGAAGATGCTGCGTTGATGGTTTCTGTGGTCACCCCAGCCCCACATACTGTGATTATAGCCGACATTGTCTATACCTGTTCTAGCATCCTCCCTACGTGCTTCCCCAAGTACAGGGTGTGCCTTGCTTAACAAAAATACCTGCTCCCACTTGTCAATTCCATTCAGCAGGTTTCCTTTAGATGGGGAACAGTACTGTCATCATGTAACCAAAGTCTGCAAACTACCTCAATGTTTGAGCTCACTGGGGGTGAAGCTGGGGTGTGGACCCTGCCCTGGCAAACTCAATATGTTGGGGGCAGGCTGGAGAAAGTGGCCCCCATCCACTGGGGAGGTGCTTGTAACATCAAGAGCAAAGCAATATTTATTCAACCATAAAAAGAATGATATCCTATCATTTGCCACACAGGACATTATGTTAAGTGAAACAAGTCAGAGACAGAAATATAAGTACTGCATGTTCTGTTTCATATGTGGATGTTGAAAACAGTCAATCAGAATGGATAGCAGTGATTACTGGAGTTTGGGAAAGAGTCACAGAGGAGTGGAGTAGGTCATTGGATTACAGATACCCAAATATGGAAAGAAGAAAAACGTCTAGTCTCCTACAGAACCATGAGGTGACAGGAGTTCACAATAACTTATTGTACATTGTATGACTAACTAGAAGAAAGGAGCTCAAAGCCTTCAAACATAAATTAGTGACAGGGAGCTGGAAACATTACCCTCACTTGATCAGGACATGTTATGTGCATGTACTGAAATATCACACTGCACCCTACAAATATGTACAATTATGATGTGTCAATCAAAATTTTTTTTTAATATTTAATGTTAGATGATTACATTGACTACCCTGATTTGGTCATTATATACTGTAAATATGTATCAAATCATTATAATGAATCTCATACATTTGTAAATTAAAATAATAATTAGTAAAAAAAAAGAAAGAGAGAGAGAGAGGAAGAGAGAAAGAGAATAGGCTGGCGATGTAGTTATGGGACATGTGGAGACCCTGGGTCCCACTCCTATCCCCAGCATTTAGAAAAAAAGGAGAGAGGGAGACAGAGCAAAGTAAGGGGCAAGAGAGATGAAGGGACTAGGATCTTCACTTATGACCTGTATGGGATGGATGCCTGTGCTCTTGGCCGTCCCTGAGCATAAGCCTACATATGTGCTTTCTTTTTCTTTTTCAGTATTTTTTTATTTTTATTTTCTATTTGTTTTAATTAGTTACACACGACAGTACAATGACCTTGACATATCATACCTTTGAATCAGACGGGATATAATATCTCATTTTTCTGAGTATACAGGTTGCAGAATCACATATGTGCTTTCATTGGAAGTCAGGCACTTCATGATTTGCTTCTTCAATCGGTACCATCACTGAACCCTCCCCACCCCAACCATGTTCACTTTGGTATGCTCCAGCTTAGTTCCAACTGCCTGAATTTGCTCTTATCCAGTTAGACACCCTGGATCCACCATATCTCCTAGGAATTATTCTATAGCGTGTGGTTCACCCTATTTCCCAGGGTTTTCTCACCCCAAAGTGGGTAACTCAATCATGTATTTTGAGTCAGCAGCCTTCTTCTCCCTGCCTTGCTGCTCTGCTCCTCCCAGACACACTACTTACCATCCAAACTGTGTCTCTGCTTGCCAGAGAAAACATTCAGCTTTTGGTTTGGAGGGGTTGGCATATTTCACTTAGCATAATATTCTCCAGCTCTATCTATTTACTTACAAATGCCATAATTCCATTCTTCATTAAGGCTGAGTAATATTCCATTGTGTCAAAATGCACTCTTTTGTCATGTATAACTAATTAGAATAAATATATTAAAAAAAACTGTGCCTCCGAGTTGGCTTCTGGGGGAAGCCAGACCCAGGTAATCTCTTTCCATATTAATAAGGCCAAAATCAGAGAAGCTTATTAAAAAATAAACACTATAAAGCTACAAAAACGAATTCCTTTCAAGTATAAGAAAGTCATGATAAATAGTTTAAAAAATCATTTTATAAAAGAAAATATTGAACACCCTTCTTAAGACTTTTCACCTAGATAAGTAAATGAAAAACATCTTTCTTTGCAAAGGCAGCATTCACTATTATTTATGGGGAGATCCAACCCAGTGATCTCTCTCAGTATCCCTCCCCTTTGAGCCCATCAACATCCAGCTGGCTTCAGAAGCTGACTCTCTCCATCCATCCACACAATTCCGGTAACCACCCTGGAGCACTCTGGTGCCTATGCCAGTGACATTAGGTGTGAGGGGGACATCATCCCAGAAACATTGCTCTTTCATTCTTCTCTAAGTCCGTTCCCATCTTTGTTGCTTCTTGCTGGATTCTTCCAGCTTGATGTGTAAAACCTGCCTCTCTTAGCCATCATGTTGACAGCAGAGTCATAGGTGAGAAGAGAGAACCCTGGGGTTTGAAGCACAGTACAATGGACCACTCCATTCCTCGTCTTCCTGATAGACCAGAGATATTTCAGATCTTGGCTCCTCTTAGCTGCTTTTTTTTGCAGAAGAACCACCTTTGGGGTAAGAGAATAGGTCGACAACCAGACTAAAAATCAAAGCATGTGGACAAGGGTACAATGTAACACAGGGTGTCCTGCCCTTCCGATCTCCTTCAGTCTTCTCTCCCACCTCTGCCAATTAGGGGTGAACCTTGTTTAATTAACCAAGGCAGAGATCAGGGACTACTTCTGTGCTGTGGGAAAGTGGAAGCCAGTGCCCGTCTCTAGTCCTTCTGCACCGGCCACATATCCCAGCCTCATGGAGCCTCACAGTGATCATCTGGTCTGCGTCGTTTAACATTTTATTGTTTCCTTATGATGATTATTCAATTCATTGTACTTGGAAATATTAATGTTTTCTATTTTGTATGTATATTTTAATTCTTGGCTTTCATCTCTATATTTGGGTTTGTTTTAAAAGTGCAGTTTAAAAAAAAATTAAATCAACCAAAAATTTGCCAGACCTTTTAAATGTGGTCCCCTCTACATTTTTGAAGTTGTGACTTTAAGGCTGAGAAATTTTTCCCATTGAATGAGAGTTCATCTTGAAAGGGAACAAGGTGAGGCACCATATGGCAATTCTCCAGGCAGGGGGCTAAGCCTGAGTTCAGATGGAGGCACCCCCATCTTTTCTTCAGGAATAAGCTGCTCTCGGTTAACCCCTTACACCTAGAGAGGGCTTCACAGAGCTCAAATCCGGTATATGCTCATTTATTTCTACTTAGACAATCAATGAAACTTGGAGCATAAATTAAGGTGGGTTGTATTGTCAACACTTGACTGGAATGAACTCTAAGGTTAAGAGAAGTTAGATGAGTTGCTTAAGGTCACACAGCAGGGAAAAAAAAAAAAGGTAGGAAGCACAAATCTCGTCTTGAATCCAGAGCTCAGAGTTTTATGATTTGTCCATTACTACTAGTCTCCTTGCATTCTGTAATATTCATCCAGGGAAGTATTTTTATGTATTTAGTGTCTAAATTACTAAATACAGTATGTATACACAATTCCAAGGCATAAGCTGACCATGTGCCTCTTTTTCAGAAATAATTAACAGTTTATGGTAACCACTCATACTTGAAGAACACTTCTGTTGAAGAGATCCCTACTTCCTCCATCATTTAGTGAACTTAATCTTTCTGATGCTCAGTTACTCCCCAAAATTTATTTAGTGCTAAAAACGTCACCCGCTTCTATAAGATTGGAAGTCTCAGAGCAATCCACACCACACACCAGGGCCACTCCAAGTGTGGGCCACAGACCAATAACATCTGCTATCTCCTGGGAAGCTGTTAGGCCTATAAATTCTCACCCTTTCTCCCCTTCCCTGTAAAGCCCTGCAGAGTTAAAATTCCTGTATGTGACTTTCAGCCATCTGTATTTTTTGTGATGGTTAATGTTGCTGGGGATGGGACCCAGGGCCTCGTGCATGCTAGCTACATCCCCAGCCCCATCTGTATTTAACCAGCTCTTCCAGTGACTTTGATGTTTGCTACAGTTTGAAATAGTACTTTGCACTTGGGAGATGTTTTTTGCCATGTTCAAAGACATACATCCTTGTCTGGATAGGCTGCTTGGAGTCTAAGATGAGCTTCCCAGACAATAAATGCTAAGATATTTCCATATTGGAAGCCCCAACTTGGATTAATATGGATTGAATACAAGTGCAGAAATTGTATCAAAAATAACAATAAAAAAACCCAATCAATAAATGGACTAAGGAGCTGCATAGACACTTTTCAGAAAAAAATATACATTTGATCAACAAATATATGAAAAAATGTTCAACATCTCTAGTAATTAGAGAGATGCAAATCAAAACTACTCTAAGATTTCATCTCATGCCAATCAGAATGGCAGCTATCAAGCATACAGACAACAATAAATGTTGGCGAAGATGTGGGGGAAAGGCACACACATACATTGCTGGTGGGACTTCAGATTGGTGCAACCATTATGGAAAGCAGTATGGAGATTCCTTAGAAAACCTGGAATGGAACCACCATTTGACCCAGCTGTCCCACTCCTTGGTCTATACCCAAAGGACTTAAAATCAGCATACTATAATAATGCAGTCACATCAATATTTCTAGCAGCTCAATTCACAATAGCTAAACTGTGGAATCAACCTAGATGCCCTTCAATAGATGAATGAAAAAAGAAACTGTAGTATACATACACAATGGAACATTACTCAGCATTAAAAGAGAATAAAATTATGGCATTTGCAAGTAACTAGATGAAGTTGAAGAATATCATGCTAAGTGAAGTAAGCCAATCCCAAAAAACCAAAGGCCAAATGTTCTCCCTGATAAGTTGATACTGATCCATAATGGGGGTGGAGGGTGGATTAGAGGAACTTTGATGGGGCAAAGGAGAGAGATGTGTGGAGAGGGGTTATGAGGCAGAAAAGATCATGGAATGAGATGGACATCATTACCCTAGGTATATGTATGACTGCACATCTGGTGGGATGCCACATTGTGTACAACCAGAGAAATGATAAGTTGTGTTGTAATTGTGTACAATGAATCAAAATGCATTCAGCTATCATATATACTTAATTTAAATAAATTAATTAATTTTAAAAAGAATAAAGAAATGTGGGGACAAGTGCATGGAGTACTGCATACATGGTATATGTTAAGAGCGCCTGAGTGGCAAACCACTCCCCTCGTGTTAGGCGCATGAGCAGCAAACCACTTACCCGGTAGGCGTAGGACTACAGGTTGCAGTGACAGCACTTGCTCCACAGCCCTCTCCTTGACTGACTGCTGCAAGGACAATTTGTATTGGTGACTGGCTATAATCTGCTTAACTACTGCCCTAGTATATATAGATTGATAACTATGCAATAATATCAGACCTGCTGCCAGCTTGGTCTCTGGAGGTCTTGATTCGTGTCTCTGCAGCCACACTCTCCTCTACCCTGTTCCATGGAACTCCTCAGAGAGCCCATGCAATGAAAAGTACAGAGTTTAAGATAACCATTGGGACACTTGGGCTTCTTAATAGAAGTTACAGGGGAGAAAGAACTTCTGAAACACATATAGGAACTTACCAGGAAAGGAATACTAAATTCTGGGGAAACATTGTGGAGGACTGAAATTTTAAACAGCATCTGGACTAACCTTGGTCCTTGCTTCATGGGGCCATCAGCTTCCTCATCCCACCTGCAGAGCCTCTCCACTTGTGCCCATCAGGTGTTCTCCCTTTCTGATAAAAATCAATGTGACAACATGCAATCTGTCCTTTAAAAAAAACTTCATGTTTCTCTTTAAAAAATTGGTGCCCATTTTTTAGAATAGAACCCCAGGATGACCATGCTCTTTTTTTAATACCATTAATCTTAATGTTTTTCTTATCTCTACATTTATCATTCTGCTAATTTGTTAAAGTACACCAATGCCTTGTTTTAACATCAGGGCTGATTTTTGAAACGTATGAAACTGAATCATTCATTAAGAAGGAAATTATCTGTTTGTCTTAGGATATGCTATGTTCCATTTTCTTATTTCGTAGTACTTCTCAAAACCATCTAGAAATAAAATGACTGGATTTATGTCAGAATTGACAGTCCTGTTCATGGTTTGACTTGTTAGCACAAGTGGAGTAAAGAATATTTGAGCCACAAACTGACCCCTAAAGTGGGTAGAAGAATTCTAGTAATCTTTTTAACTCTAGGCCACCAGTCTTAGATGCAGGTAACCAGTTCCAACTCTGAAACTTAGCTAACTCCCTATGCTTTACAGAAATACATAATATAGATCCTAAATACCACATGTGGTTCTTAGGAAATATAGTTCTTTTAAATGGCGTACTATATATGAAAGAGTTTTACAGACTATAAAAGCATTTCTTTTATTTCTGCTAGTGTTTCCACTACCCTGCTATTATGATTATTACCACCTAACCTAGAAGCTCTCTTTGGATCTCTCTGAAGATCTCTTTTCTGGATATGAACTTGACTTGTTTTCATTTGAAATCTGGATCTCATAACTCACTTCCATGACCAGTGCTTCATATAGACTCTCTACTTCCTGAGAAATCTTGGGAAAAGGCTATAGCAGATGCTTGGGTGGTCCACCATGTTCCCTGAGCACCTACCAATTCTGAACATGCAGTCTAGTCTTCACTGAGAGCTCATGTGACCCTCTGCCTGAGCACTTTCTCTGGCCACCAGAGTTCTGGAGTAGAGTTGCTATTTCAGGAATTTCTTTACCCCAGGAGTAACCTCAATTGGTGACAGATGGGAGGATAAATACCCCTACCTTTCTTGCCCTTCATTTCGGGGTGATTCAGGTTTGTCCTATACAGCACTGTACCACTGAGCTCTGAAGTCCTCAGAATTCCCTGTTCTACCTGCCTTCCCTGCTCTGTCTCACTCTCCAGAATATCCTGGAACCAGCTCCTGAATAAACCATTTGCACCCAAATTTTGTCTCAAGGTCTGCTTCTAGGGAAATCCAGACTAAGACAGAGGCTCTTAGGAGAGTTGAGGGTAACACTGAAGACAGAAAAGAACCAGAGGGCAGCAAGCAAGGGAGTCAGGGAGAAGCATTCAGTATTTAGCAAAGTAATCAAATGTTGGAGCACCCAGACTCCTTTCGGACTGCATTAGATGGGACACAGTCACTACCAATCTGGCAAAGCAGATGTGACAGAAGTAATATGACTCTGTAATTATGATCTCTTCTGGTGGCATTAAGGAATGATGGAACTGGGGGAAATTTAACAAAACCTAGTAGAAACCTAATAAAAATTAAGTGTAAGATAACAAGACCTGGATGAAGGAAATCTTCAAACAGTGCAGTGGGTAAAAGGGAAATGATTATCCAGTGGCTGACACTCTCTCACTCAGGTGATCAAACTCAGCATCATCACTGAGCTGGCATGTGTCCTAGATATCATGTGATGAGAACAGGACCTCCATATTCATCTGCCCAACAAACCACAGTCTCTAACTGCAATGTCAGTCATAAAGCTAACATCAAGGAAATGCCATCAAAGGGAATTCGATGGAATTCTAGGTCCAGCACTCCTCAAAATTTTCAGGTCATAAAAAAACAATAACAATCACAACAAGGAAAAGTCTGGGAAACCATCACAGCCCAGAGGAGCTTAGGGAGACAAGACAACTAAATGTTGTGCTGTATCATGGATAAGATCCTGAAACAGAAAAGAACAGTGTACCTGAACCATGAAAGGTCATGCAATAGGGGAAACTGGATGCAGAGTACACAGGGATTCTCTTTAAAATGTGCAATTTTTCTGTAAATTTATAATTATTATAAAATTAAAATTTTAGAAAAAAATAGGGAAAAAATTGTCTGTACCTAAAGGAAAAAAAAAGAAGAAAATTAAAAGTCCTGAAATGAAGTAACTTTTATCACACAGGGGTTTCTTTTTCTTTCTCAAAATGGAAAACTCATAAAGTATTTAAGACTCTGGTTTACCTCCAGAGCTAATTTTTCTACTGCTTATCTTTTTAATGAGTATTTTCCAGCCTGACTGTTATCTGTTTCGTGAGCCTTCTTTGGATAATTGATAATAATTGATAACCATTACCAACCTGCCTCTATTCTGACATTTCCTTTGATTGAGCACATCTCTTCCTAACTCTATGTTTAAAAACACATCATGCAGGTGGCTTAAACCCAGCCATGGTGGGAATAATTATATCAGATAAATTGGCAAGCATTGCAAATCAGGATTTTTTTATCTCCAGATAACTGGTTTAGCAGCACACTACTGCTTACAGTCCGTCATTTCAACTTAGCATTCAATCTATTTTCTCACTTTGTATATTGATATTCCATGTTCCTGCTTCTAGAATAGGTAATATGAAGTCCTCAAGAATCAGTATGAACAGATGAATGTACCCCATCTGCCACGTTGCCAAAACTAGAGTGCCATTCAACAGTTGTCTGTGTTATCTAAATCCCGCCCCCCAGACAGCTCAGAAAGTGTCCATTCCTGGCTCTTCCCATCTCTGGGGCTGTTTATTCATCTTGAAATTTTTACAGAATTGAAGAAAATCATCTGTAGGGATAAATTCAGATTGAACATTCCTGAATTCCACTGAGCTATTGAGTGATGAGTGTCAACTCTTATTCCAGGGAATTGCAAGATGGCCCAGGGGATGTTAAAAATTTTGTGACCATATTAAGTTTGAAAAACACAGATCCAACCAAGTGAAAAGAGACTTCTCTGACTCCAAAATGGCTCATCTTTAATGTTCTTGACACATTGAGATGCCCAGAGATGGAAGGGTAAGCAGCGGTTCCAAACCCATGTGAGTGCATCCTTTCATTTGTTTGTTACTATAACAAAATATCTGAGGGTGAATACTTACAATCAAGAGAGGTTTTCTTAGTTCACAATTTTGAATGCTGAAAGTTCAAACAGTAAAATGCAGGCTCTGGTGTGGGCCCCCTTGACTGTACCAGCTTATGGTAAATGGCATCACAACCACGAGAAATCATGTGAGAAGAGGTCACAGGGCAAGACAGGTAGCCAGAGTGAGAAGGGGCCAGTAGTGCAATCTCCTACCAGGTTCTGCCTCTCAAAGTTCCCAACACTTCGCATATCACCATGTTTTAAAACAGAATGATCATTACTATTTGGGGAGATATTAAAATATTAGATAAAATTGATCAAAAATGTTTGACATAACAAACCCCTTCTTATCCTAATTCTAAAAGCTAAAAAATACTCAAAATCTAATGTTCTGAACAAAAAATTAGTTAGGATCTACAGTAAGAAAACTTTTCTACATAAAAATCAAAAACTTATACTTGATCATGGCACCATAAATAAAATCAATATAAACTACAAAACTAGAAAACATGTATGCAATGCATCAAGGCATACAACAAAATGTTAATTCATTAATATGCAAAGAGGTCTTAGAATTACTAAGAAAAAATGGAAACTACAACAGATGACCTTGGCCAGGAACATGTTGGGATCATTTGCAAATAACTATAAACAGCAGTAAACTTGGGAAGATAAGTGCATTATAAAACAGCTACCAAAGAAATTTTTTAAAATAAAGAAGAAAAGATTTCATCAAGTATATCCACTTAGGAAAAATAAGCACTTCCATCCCTTTTTATTTAGATAACATATTGATGAACTTTTCATCTTGTTCATCTTCAACCCGTTGGCCCATTTATGCAAATGTACAGAACAAAACCTTGTGCTCATATTTAATATTTGCAAAAGGGACTGTATGATCTCTATAAGACAAAGAGAGAGAAACTTAAATTCCTTGGTGACTTTGTCCTCCAGAGCTAGGTCCCAGGGCTTAGGACTCAATGTATTGTTCACCTTTCATACAAAACGTGGTCCCAGTCAAAATGCACGGCATCTCTTTCATCAAGTGCTTGCTTAAAGAAATAGCTATCTGATGCCAAGCAGAAGAGAAAGCTGGCTATACTGGACTAATTGGAGAGGTCATCTTCCTCCAAGATGGTACCCACTTAATGTTGAATGGTTATTTTGACTCCTCAAACATTGCCTTTCCTGGAATTTCCTTGGGATGAAACTCCACAGAACAAGGATGATAGTCATGTTGGAGATAGTTATTAGTAAAAACTTAGAAATAGCACCTAGATCCATCAACAGACATTAGAGAAACACTGCAAGACATCTATTCAGTGAAATTTTCTACATTCACTGAAAGAGATGATGTTGAGCACTATATGTTGATATGAAAGTATCTAATACATTGAGAAAAAGAAGGTCACATTAGAGCTGGTAAAATGTGATTCGCTAATATAAAGTTTAACATGTTTTGGGAATAAGTGTGTTTGTTCACTCTCAGACATATACCTAAAAGGATTTCTGATGAAGGATAGCTGTGTTGCTTGTGTGGTAGGATTTGGGGTAAATTTTGCTTTGGGGTTTTTGTTTTGTCCTATCTTAGACTTTTCTCATTTAATTTTTTTCGTAACTAGCATGTATATGCTTTAAATCTTCAAAAAATAAAAGAAAAAAACTGAGACCAATAAGATAATCTTCAAAGGGAAACTTCCAGAGATTTCCTGCCAGTCACAAGACACCATATCTACCAGGAACCACCAGGAATTCCTGCAAAACCTCAGGCATGCCAAATAAAATCTCTCTCTTTCTATTCTGCAATGCCCTGGCATGATATCTATTTTGTTTTGCTCTCTTTTCTAATTCTGTGCATGAGAAATATTGAGACTCTTTTCTGACTGACTTCAGTAACACATATTGACTGCCAAGAACATGGCAAGGAACTGAAGATATGGAGGTGATCAAAACGTTTCCCTGGAGACCTCGAGAAGAGGCGATAAACACATAAACAAACAATATCATTGATAATAATCTACATTCAAGGAAAAGGCCATTCATGTTTCCTGGAGAGTGCACACAAGACTTCCCAGACAAAATGGCCTTGGAGCATGTATTCAGTGAACAGGGATGAGACAGACCAACATAGTAAAGGCACTACAGGGGTCAAAACAAGATGCAGGGTATATGCTATATTTGATGACCACAACAGAACAGAGGGCAAGGAGGATTGAAAGAGGAAAGTGGGAACCAGAATCCTAAAGGGTTTGGATTTTATGTCACAGGTGAAGGTTTTAAAGAGGAAGCTGGCATAATCAGACTTGGTCCAGCTTGGGGAAAGGACAGAAAGTTCCACAGTGGGATTACCTCTGGCCTGCAGTCTCCCTATCTGTCCTCCACCATTGTGAAGTTTGAGATGGGCTGCAAAAACACATTGACTGAATGTAAGTGTATTATCTAGATTTCTGTAAGTTTCCACTGAACACATGGGTGAAGTCAGCCAAGGTGGCACACATCTGTAATCCCAGCTACTCAAAAGGATGAGGCAGGAGGATTGCCAGCCTCAGCAACTTAGCAAGGCCCTAAGCAACTTACTGAGACCCTGCCTCAAAATTAAAAAATAAAAAGGGCCAGGGATATAACTCAGTAGCAGAGCACCCCTGGGTTCAATCCCCAGTACCATTTAAAAAATTTTAAAAAAGAAAAGAAAATATGGGTAAAAATGAAAAACTGGTCTAAAAGACAAAGCTAATGTCCCTGGAGCAAAGAGACATGAGTATATCTTCTCCCTCTGCTGACCTCTGCCTCTGATTTGCTCTTGAGGCTGGTGGACACAAAAGAATTTGGACACACCTTTCTGGCCCCTCCCATCCCTCTTCTGTGTCACCTTTCTCATTGCAGCTCTGCTGCCATCCAAGTTCCTTTAAAAAGAAAATAAAATTCTTACACATCTGTCACCACAGCTTCTTGCAGTAAGAAATGGAAGGTGGGGCTTCTTTGAAAGAAAAATGACAAGACGCGGTATTGGATAACCGCAAGGTGTCAGCATGTGCGAGTTGCATCTATTCACACAGAGACAGAAAACCCCATCTGCCTTCGGATGCTTTTTCTAATATGTTTTAATTGCTGCCGTTTAGGTTTTCAGGATGTGTGTGGTGCCTGGCATGAAAACCAGTCCCCTCGTGGCCCATGTTTCGGTGGAGGTGCTGGGCGACCAGGAGTAAACACCAGGACAATGGAATTCCACTGGACCCTCTGTGAGTCTTTCATCAGTTTGTGGGAGTGACAGCAGGGCTGGCTTCCTTCTGCCCAGAGTGGGAGCACAATGACGAAGCTGAGGATCTGTGGGCTTGTTTGTAGAACTTACCCAGGAAACTGATACGCTCCGAAAGTGCCCCTTCATTCCGATGTCACTGCAGATGGGGCAGGTAAAAGGATTACTCTGCTGCCCCTGGCCCCCACCCATTGTCTGCACAAGCTGATGCTGAATGGAGTAACTTAACCCACAAAGAGATAACCAACTGCTGTGTGTGTACTCACATTTAAAACTGGCAGTTCCCATGAAGTGGCCGGGTTGTTTCCAGGGCCGTTCCCTTCATTAACATGGTGATAGCAGAATCCGAGATGGTTCTGGACCAAAGAGGTTAAGTTGTCTAAGAAAAGGTCCAGGGTCCTGCCCCAACACCCTCTTACCCAGCGAGATCTACCAGGGATGCAAACAAGTCAAGAACCCAGTTTAAGACACTCTTTTAGAATCTTTTTTTTTTTTTAATTATGAACTTGACTTGAAAATTTCAATATATTTTATTTAAGAGGAAACCCCAAAGAAGAGAGAAAAGGTATTTTGAGGCGATGATAAAATTTACAGCTTTTGTTTTGATGAGACAGACCAAAACAAGGCCAAAGTCTGACCCATGACCTTATTCTGTTTATGATTTTTTGAGAACCTCAGGAACCAGCACCAGCACCCAGCCCAGATTCACCCCAACCACCCCAAGACAATAAAGTTCTTTTACTCTCAGCCTGGACTTTCTGCATTCTCCTTTATTGACAGAAATGTCCTCCATAATCAAAACCACTTATTATATTTCAGGAACAGAGACATAGAGAAATGAAAGCAAAGATGATTCACAATCTCACTATCCAGATAATCCTTGTTGACAACTTTGAAAAAAAAATTAAGTAACCTACCACACACATAGTGAAAAAGAGCTTAAACATTGTGGAGGGTAAAAATAATTTTAAATAAATCTTTACCCCAAAGGTGACCCCTACTAACATTGTCTTGGGTTTCTTTCCAAACCAGAAAAAGAAATGCATTTACCAGTCACATACACATAGCCCTTTACGCTGTCAATATGAATAAAAGAGCGTGAGGGCCACACTATTTTACATCTTACTCTTTTCACTTAATTATCCATCTTGGAGAGTTTGTCCATTTGCTAAATAGGGATCTAACTCACTCTTTTTTCATGGCTCATTCTAAGAGTTAACATAATTTATATGTCTAGCCTTTCCCAGGAACAGTAGCAGGATTGCATGAACCATAAGCAGAAGATGCAGAGCTGGGCTGTGGCTCAGTGGTAGAGTGCTCACCTAGGACATGTGAGGCACTGGGTTTGATCTTCAGCACCACATGAAAATAAAACAAAGATATTGTGTGTCCGCCTACAACTAAAATATAAATATTAAAAAAAAGATGCAGGCCCCCTCATTCCTCAGTTTCCTCTTATGCAAAATAAGAGTGTCAACTGAAATTTGTTAAAGGCACTTAAAACACTACCTGAGGACACCAGAAGCTGGGAGTTCTGAATCTTTCTCTCACTTTATTTTTTAATAAAATTCCTGCTTCCTTACCAAAAAAAAAAAAATGAAAACCAAAAAGGCAGTACCTGATAAGTAGGCAGCCATTATTATTAGCTATTAGTATTAGTGTATCTTCCTCTTAGAAAAATTTTAGATCAATATTAGCCAGTATTGTTAGTGTACATTTGAATTAGAAACTTTTTAAATCTCAAAGTCACAAGCAGACCAACATGAAAGCCGGTCTCATAGATTTAAGCCAAACCCTTCAGAGGACCTAGAAAATATGAAATGAGTACAACCCATTGTAATGACAAAATCACAGTTCCTAAATCACACAGAACATGCCCCAAATAAAGCCACAACTAGAGTTTTACTCTACGAAACAGCAGACAATACTAAGGGAAGAAGTCAAGAAGAATACCAAGAGCCAGTGGGCAAGGTAAGAAAAAAACAGGGTAGGTAGAATGTAATATGTGCTCAGCCAAGAGTCTATCTGCTTATCAAAGGGGAATTAGAGCAGATATGCAGGAAAAAGATTTCCTTTTGGCCACCATTTCCCACAATAATCTTTCTATCAGTATGTAAAGTCATTATATCCAAGTATTAAAAGGAGCCATTGAAGATTAGAACTTAAAGGAACAAGTCCTGGGAGATAAATTAATTCAGCCCCTCATTCTACAAATAAGAGATTAACTGACTTTTCTAAATAACAAAGCCAGTTATTGGGAGAGCCAGGATCTGCTGAAAGGTCTCTTAACACCCAAACCAGTGTTAATTACATAACTGGCTTATTTGTACAGAGTCCTAGGACTCTAGTTAGTATTCAAAAATTAAGATAAGGCATTGCAGAATAATTAGAAAGTTTTCAAAAATTAACTGTACGCATGATGTCATACAAGTTTTAAAGGACCTCAGACATTTTCTATTATAAGGTAAACTGCTTTACATTCTAGGTCTCTCCCCTGGGGAGAAGGCTAACTAGTAGAGCTCTAGACCTCTACCTGTCCCTGTTCCTCTCACCCCAATCTCAGCAGTATTGTTTTGGTGGCATTTTATGTATTAGACATTTGTACATAAAATATATTCAAGTAAGTTTCCACTGCTAAGGAAAAAAATGGGGTTTTGTCATTGTTTTCAGCAAAAATAAAAAGCCCAATGCTATATAATTTTTTAAAATTTCATTTAGAGGTAACTTTGGGGACTTGAAGAATCCAAAATAAATACAACAGAGGTGTAAGTCAGTTGAGCTCTGAGCGACTGGCTCTCCCCGTACACGATTTTTATTACACTAATGATCCAGACATTTCCAAAAACCCATTTGTTATGCAGCCACATAATTTACTTAGAACCAGCCAATGAGGAAAAACAAGCCCCCCAAATGAAGAACTTTTCATGTGAATGTCTTATCCCCATGGTGTCTTTCATACATGAAGTCATTAAAACTATGCCTCGGTACAGGTTTTTGATAATAATTTCTTAAAGACTGTCAAAGGAGAAAAGTTCTGGGGATCCATTACAAAACTATATTACTGTACTGAACACTACTGAACTGTATTTTTAAAAATAGTAAAGATGATAAATTTTATGTTATGTGTGGCTTATTTAGCAAAATTACTTTTCTTTTTTTTTTTTTTTTTCATTTAAAAAGGAAGGGATGACTTTCTTGAGTCCCTTCTCTTTCCTGTTGGCAGGAATGCAGATGTAATGATTCGTCCTCTAGCAGCCATCTTATACCAAGCACTGGAAGCTATGTGCCGGAGACAGTAGAGTAAGGCGATACTGTGCAAAGAGCAACAAGACTCTGTGTAGGGGAACCTTCTCTGTAACATTGAAGGCACCATCAACCAGCATGATTTCTCTGGGTCAACTTTATATAAAAGAGAAATAAATTGGTATAGTATATCACCTAAAAATGTCAAGATAAACAAAACAGACTGGTAGACCAATGGTACAGAATAAAGGACACAGAGAATAACCCACAAAATTATAATTATCTAATATTAGACAAAGGTGCCAAAAACATGCATTGGAGAAAAGATAGCCTCTTCAACAAATGGTGCTGGGAAAACTGGAAATCCACATGGAACAAATTGAAATTAAACCCCTATCTCTCACCATGCACAAAACTCAACTCAAAGTGGGTCAAGGACCTAGGAATTAAATCAGAGACTGTGCATCTAATAGAATAAAAAGTAGGCCCTAATCTTCATCACGTGGGGCTAGGCCCCAACTGCCTTAATAAGACTCCTATAGCACAAGAATTTAAACCAAGATTCAATAAATGGGATGGATTCAAACTAAAAAGTTTCTTCTCAGCAAAAGAAACAATCTGTGAGGTGAACCGAGAGCCTACATCCTGGGAGCAAATCTTTAACCCTCACATCAGATAGAGCACTAATCTCTAGATGCAGATGTAATATAAAGAACTCAAAAAACTAAGCACCAAAAAAAAAAAAACAAATAACCCAATCAATAAATGGGCCAAGGACCTGGAGAGACACTTCTCAGAAGAGGATATACAATCAATCAACAAATATATGGAAAAATGCTCATCATCTCTAGCAATAAAAGAAATGCAAATCAAAACTACTCTAAGATATCATCTCACTCCAGTCAGAATGGCAGCTATTATGAAGACAAACAACAATAAGTGTTGGCGAGGATGTGGGGAAAAAGGTACACTCATACATTGCTGGTAGGACTGCAAATTGGTGCAGCTAATATGGAAAGCAGTATGGAAATTCCTTGGAAATATGGGAATGGAGCCATCATCTGACCCAGCTATCCCTCTCCTTGGTCTATACCCAAAAGACTTAAAAGCAGCATACTATAGGGACACAGCCACATCAATGTTTATAGCAGCACAATTCACAATATCTAACCCGTGGAACCAACCTACATGCCCTTCAGTAGATGAATGGATAAAACAAAACGTGGCATATATACACAATGAAATATTACTCAGCAGTAAAAGAGAATAAAATCATGGCATTTGCAGGTAAATGAATGGCATTGGAGAAGATAATGCTAAGTGAATTTAGCCAATCCCAAAAAAACAAATGCCAAATGTTTTCTCTGATATAAGGAGGCTGACTCATAGTGGGGTAGAGAGTGGGAACATGGGAGGAATAGATGAATTCTAGATAGGGCAGAAGAGTGGGAAGGAAAGGGATGGGGCAGGGGATTAACAAGGATGGTGGAATGTGATAGACATTGTCATCCAAAGTACATGTATGAAGACACAAATTGGTGTCAACCTACTTTATAGACATCCAAAGATGTGGAAAATTGTGCTGTGTACATGTAATAAGAATTGTAATGCAATCATTTATTTTTTTAAATATCAATAAAAATTTAAAAAAAGAAAAAATGCAAAGAGAATGAGATTATACCTTCAAATACTATTTACTTCCCTCAAACATTCTAATAGGGTGATTATGCAAAGTAATGTGTGTTAAAATGCTATCCCTGAATCAGCAGCAACACCTGGAGTTTGCTACAAAAGTGCCCAGATCTCCCAACTTACACATGGTTTATGCTGGGGTCTGGCAATTTGTATTTTAGCCTCCTTACAGGGTATTCTGATGCACAAGAAAGTTAGAGAACCGTTAACATAGGGATAACCAAAGTACTCCTATTTTTACAGTATTAGCACTAAGTACTGAGTGTCTGCAGTCAGGAATCCTGGGTTTAAATCTCCTCTATTACTTGGTGGCTGTGTGACACTAGAAGAGTGACTTTACCTATTCAAGCCTTGATTTCCCCAGTGGTAAGATGGAGAAGAGATAACATTGTGCATATGCTAAGGTTGTTGAAAGATCCACCTAGATAATTTGGGTAAAGCTCTGAATTGGCAAATGCTGACTCTTAAAAGCATCACTAATAATTAAATCTTCTTAGTGTATCATGTAATGTGATGCCCCATGGCCTAAGAGAAAATAAGCATGATAAACAGGTTTCAGAAAAATAAAAGAATGTTGGAGAATTTCATTGGAGAAAAGGAATTAATAGAAGTGAAGCAGAACTTAAATCACTTTTCAAGAAAAAAACAACCAAGAAGTTAATGATAATGTTAGTAAAAATGGTAACATTTTAATGCTCACCATCTGAGAGGCACTTTCCAACCACTTTTTGAGTTTAATTCATCAATTATCCTAGGGACTCTCTCTTCAGCAAGTATTGTAATTCTGCCTGTTTGACATACAAGGAAATTGGCGCAGAGAGCAAAAGGGATGAGCCTAAAGCCACACAGGCATTCAGAGATAAAACCAGATTTCATCTAAACCATGTTCTGAACCTTGGCTCCTGAAGTCCTGACTGTAGCTCTGCATCTGCTCAGGAGTAAGTCATGGAATGATGACTTCACCCTAGCTAGAATTGGTTTTTATTGAGCCCTTATGATAATGCGAGTGTCTTCATTTGGGGCCCTCCACTAAGGCAAGTATTTTAATATTTTTATTTAGGGATGCAGTAATGTTATGATTTGGCGTGAGGTGTCCCCCAAAAGTTCACATATGAGATAATTCAAGAAGGTTCAGAGGAGAAATGATTGATTTATGAGAACCTTTACTCAATTAGTGAACTAATTCCCTAATGGGATTAACTGAGTGGTAACTAAAGGTGGCTAGGATGTAGCTGGATGAGGTGGGTTCCTGGGGGCATGACTTTGGGGTATATATTTTGTATCTGGAGGTGGAGTCTCTCTCTGCCTCATCATCATCTTCTTCCCTCTGCCACACTCTTCTGCCATGATGTTCTGTCTCACCTTGATCCCTGAGGAATGGAGCCAGCCTTCTATTGACTGAGAACTCTGAAACCATGAGCCCCTAAATAAACTTTTCCTCCCCCCAAATTTTTCTTGACAGGTCTTTTAGTCACAGCAGCAAAAAAGCTGACTAAAACAGTACCGACAGTGGGGTCATTGCTGTGACTAACCTGACCATGTAGTTCAAAAGCTTTTGGAGCTTTTTGGCATTTGGGGGAGAAATTTTGAGATGTTTAACAGTGTAAGCTGGAAATGATTTAGATTATTGTAAGCAGAGCTTAATGGAGAATTCTGATCTTCTAAAAAGACCAAAATGATAGTAGGGCCATGGATAGTGAAAGCAGGGCTAAAAAAGTTTTATTTATTAAATTCTTTATTTATTTTTTCTTTTAAGATACACATGACAGTAGAATATATTTTGACATATTATACATACATGGAGTATAACTTATTCTAATTAGGTCCCATTCTTGTGGCTGTACAAGATATAGAGTCACACTAATCATGTATTCATATATAAGGTTAGGAAAGTTATGTCTGATTCATTCTACTGTCTTTCCTTTTCCTCTTCTCCCTCTTGTCCCTTCATCTCCCTTTTTTCTAATTTAATGAATTTCCATTTTCCCTCCCACCACCCTTATTGTGTCTTAGCATTTATATATTAAAGGGAACATTCAGCTTTTTGTTTGGGGGAACTGTCTTCTTTCATTTAGCATGATACTCTTCAGTTCTATCGATTTACCAGCAAATGCCATCATTTCATTCTTCTTTATGGCTGAGTAATATTCAATTGTGTATATATATATATATATATATATATCTCACATTCTCTTTATCCATTCATCTGTTGAAGGGCACCTAAGTTGGTTCTTTAGCTTAGCTATTGAAAATTGAGCTGCTGTAAACATTGATGTGGCTACTTCAATGTAGTATGCTGACTTTTAAGTCTTTTGGGTTATAGACTAAGGAGTGGGATAACTGGGTCAAATGGTGGTTCCATTCCAAGTTTTCTAAGAAATCTCCATACTGCTTTCAAGAGTGGTTGCACCAATTTGCAGTCCCATAAACAATGTATGAATAAACCTTACTCCCCATATCCTTGCCAACATTAATTGTTACTTGTATTCTTGATAATTGCCACTTTGACTGGAGTGAGATGGAATCTCAGTATAGTTTTAATTTACATTTGTCTAATTGTCAAAGATGTTGAATCTTTTTGAATATACATTTATTGACCAATTGTATTTCTTCTTCTGTGAAGTGTCTTTGGTTCATTTGCCCATTTATTGATTGGGTTATTTGAGGTTTTTTGGTGTTCAGTTTTTTTGAGTTCTTTATATATCCTGGAGATTCATGCTCTCTCTGAGGTGCAGGTGTCAAAAATTGTCTCCCATTCTATAGGCTCTCCACATTCTTGTTTATTTACTTTGCTGTGAAGAAGCTTATTAGTTTGACACCATTCCATTTATTGGTTCAAAAGGGTTTAGAGGAAAAGGAGGAGACTATTGGTAATTGGAAGTTGTCTGCATTTTGTTTGTGTCCTGAGACATTCTGGGAGGCTGGTTTCAAAAGCAATAGATTTATTAATCTGGTGGAAGAAATTCCTAGACATCATAGCATTCATGGATATTGATGGTGGCTTTTAGCCAACTTTACAGATACTTGTAATTCACTTTTGAGTTTTACAGGAGCTCATAATACAGAAAGCGGAGCAGAAAGATCTAAAAAACTTGGACTTGAAAGTTGGGAGTAAAACTGGGGCTAAGGAAGTTGCAGTTGTTAAAGATGTTACTGTCACTGAAGAAATGCTAAAGACTTTGCACAGAGACAATGAGAAAAATGGTTTGAAAGCATCTCAGAAATTGGCAAGACCACACCCATCTCACACTCAAGGGAGTAAAAGCAAAAAAGTCCTTGAGAAGAGACTAGTGGGGCACACTGCTTGCACAGGGCTGTATAGGAAATTTTTTCACCACGCTCAGTCACCTAGGCACTCAGAGGCTGCTGCAGCCCTGATCCCTGGATGCTTAGCTACTGCTCCAGATGGCAGCAGACCTTGGTAAAAACCATGAGGTGCTGGTTCTTCAAGCATGGGGGATGCTGGAGTTTAGGGGTCATAGAGGCTTTCACCAAGATTCCAAAGGAAGGCCCAGAAGGCTAGGCAAAGTGCCCCAGGGTTGAAGTCCCTGTGGACAACCCCTGAAAGGGCAATGTGTGGAGATGTGAGAGGAAGCCAAAGCTGCAGTGGAGACCCTCAAGATTAAGAAATGCCAATAACATGGGATGTCCACTGAGGAAAGCTGTAGAGATTGAGCAGAGACAAGCCAACAGAAAAGCCATTTGAGGTACAACCAACGAGGCCATAGGGGTGGAGCTACACAAGACTTTTGGAAAAGACATGTATGCCAGATGCTGGGCACAGCCCAGCTGGATTTTGGTCTTGCTTTGGCCCCATCTCTTCTTTCTATGACCCTATTTTTTTTTCTGAATGGAATTATTTACTATTTACCCTTATAATATTGGATCCTTGTAAGATGCTTTTGATTTTTACAGGAGCTTATAATACAAGTTTGCCCAAGTCTCAGAGGAAACTTTGGATTTAAACTTTTGGAAAATCTTGGGACTGTTGAGACTATGGAGTCTTTGGGAATGGACTAATGTATTTTGCACTGTGAGATGGTCATGAGCTTTCGGCAGCCCAGGGGAGAATGCTGTGGTTTGGAATGTGAGGTCCCCCAAAAGCTCACGTGTGAGAAAATGCAACAAGGTTCAGAGGATAAATGATTGGGTTGTGAGAGTCTTAATCCAATTAGTGAAATAACCATTTGAAGGGGCTAACTGACTGGTGACTGAAGGTAGGTAGGATGTGGCTGGAGGAGGCTGGTCATTGAAGGCATAACTTTGGGGTATATATTTTGTATCTGGGGGGGTGGAGTCTGTTTCTCTACTTTCTGATCATCCTGTGAACTGCTTCCCTGTGCCACACTCTTCTGCCATGATATTTCTGCCTCACCTTGAGCCCTGAATAGAGCCGGCCTTCTATAAACTGAGAATTCTGAAACTCTGAGCTGCTAAATAAACTTTTCCTCCCCTAAAATTGTTCTTGTCAAGTCTTTAATCACAGCAGCAAAAAAAAAAAAAAAAAAAAAAACCAGGCTGACTTAAACAAGGAAGAACCTATAAGGAAATGGAAAGGAATGCAAGAATGGGAAACCTACAAAAGCTAAGCTATGAAGCTGGCTCTCTGGAGGCAACTGGAGACCATCTGCAGAGAGATCTCTGCAAAATCCTCGGAAAATTATCCTACCCTCAGGGGCTGGGGGGCTTGGAATTGATATATTGATGTATTCAATGAAGGTTGCTCCTCAGACGTTAATTCCCTACCCCTTTTCTTTTCTTTCTTCTAATATTTGTTTCTTTGTTTGTTTGTTTTTGCTTAGGATTGAACCATCTCCAACTATAGCTACCCTTTTTATTTTTTTTATTTTGAGGCAGGGTCTGGCTAAGTTGCTTAGAGCCTCACCAAATTGCTGAGGCTTGACCTCTAACTTGCAATCTTCCTGCCTCAGCCTCCTGAGTCACTGGGATTATACACGTGTGCCATCGTGCTTGATTTCGATTCCCTGCCACTTCTGCTTTACCATGCTGCCAAAGAGCAGAGTGGTCTCCCAGAATCCCAAAGAGATTTTAAGCTGAATTTGCTTCTTTGTAAGATGACACTAACAAGGTCAGAAGTTTTCACACTTGTATATGCCTTGGAACACTCAAAGCTATTAAATCCCTGCTTGCCAGCCCATCCCCAGAATTTTAATTGAACATATCTGAGTGGCCCTGATCATTTGTATTTCTAACAAGTTTCCAGAGGACAACACTATAAGGCCATCTGGTCTCTAAGCCCAGAGGGATCACCAGGGCTCTAAAGAAGCCAATATACAAGTGTGTGTGTGTGTGTGTGTGTGTGTGTGTGTGTGTGTGAGAGAGAGAGAGAGAGAGAGAGAGAGAGAGAGAGAGAGAGAGGTAGGGAGGCCAGGTGTATAACAGGAATCTTTTTTAAAAGAAATGAGGAATAACGAAGTTTCACTTTAATCCAGAAATGTTTACCTAAATAAAAGAAATAGACATCTCATTTTGCAGATTGTCCATTCCCCTCAAATTTCTGTCTTAGTCAGTTATACCACCTTTGAGGGGAAAGTCCCCAAAGAGTGCAATGATTTCAGGGTTCCAATAGGTACACCAATGCAGAACCAGAAGTCATTCCATGTCCAAGTAAAAAAAAGTAAAAATATATATATTTTTTAACTTTATATATATACATATATATATGTTTTATATATATATATATTTTACATATATATATATATATTTGTTTCTCAAAGCTACATTCTTGTTTGCTTTTTGAAAGGAGAAATCATAAACTGCATGTTTGCTCCAGTAAATAACTCACTGTTCTCTTAGGTGAACTTGAAAACCCCACTTTTCTGAGGAACCAACCCCTCTAACTGTAGCTTCTGCAGACTGCTAAGATGACAGTGGATGGTGTCTGTATTTTTTATGAAACTGGAAAATCTTTTTTAAATCTTATGGTTTGCTGAATACTATGCAGACGAATCCTCTTAAATTACAGATTTCTAGAATTAACAACCTATCACTTTACAAATCCAGAAGAACCAGTCAAGTTTTAGTAATTTGATAAGGCTTCCAGAGATGCTCCTGGTGAGTCTGCTTGCCTGGCTCATGGATAAAGCATGATTAATTACTAGTCATCTCTCATATGACTCCACCATTTGACATTGGGTATTAGCCAAAGACCCACTATTAAGATGCTATCACATCTAAATGAAAGGTCACAACACAATTTTTTTCATCTCATCATACAAACATTTTCAAACACTGGCTCAGGATGTGAAACCGATTAGAAGATTTTTATTACTGCTATATTATTTTTCTCTGATACTACTAAAAGTTAAATTTCACAGATCTCCAATTATTAAAAATGTAACAGCAGCAGCAATAAAATATACAGAAGAAGGTAGAAAATTTTTCATGTTAGTCCTCAAACTTCCCGGGGGTTTATTTGAAAGCCGGTGAAGACAAGCTCACAGATCAGAATGCTTCATAATGTTCTTGCTCTGAATACACTCATTTACTCTAGCAATTTTAGTAACTTTATTATTTCCTTTGCACTGCTATTAGAGATATTTTGGCACATAATTTTATGTCCTAGGTATTAATTGCTTAATGTGAAAAAAAATTCTGTCATTCTCAGCCAAAAGCTATATTACTTGTCTTACTTTCAAATTTAAGTTTATTTTTAACTGATACATCAAAACATAAATATTGTGTTTTGTAATAAGGTATTATGCTGTATTTCGATACATGTATACATCACATGATGTTTAATTAGGTTAAACACATCTATCCCCCCAAATATTTATTATTCTTCATGGCAAAATCTTTCAGTATACTTTCTTCTGGTGTTTTGAAATACATAGGTGACCATTGCCATCTATAGTCACCCTACTGTGCAATAGCACACCAGAACTTCTTGCTCTCATCTAATTGTGACTTGATAATTATGGGCCAACTTTTCCCCATCCCTACATGAATCCTTATTGAAAAAGGTAAAAAAGAAAAAAAATCACAGTGGATGGCTAATTTGACTTAAATCAGTTTTCTTTAAATATAAATATCTTTCCCAAATGTGAGTTTTGATCTACATTAAACCAATACTGCAACTTTATGAAACTGTTCTTATAAGTAAAGATATTTCCTTTTTGGTCAAATGAACTCCATGCTCTTGTCTATTATTTGGGATCTGATATTCTTATGATGCCTATAAAATTTTAAAACATTCCTGTCCTGAGAATAGCTGGTTGCCCCAAAGTTCCTGCTTATTTTAGACAGAAGTAGGATTTGTTTCAAAACAATAAATCTGCATAGTTGTGTGAACAGGAGAAGCTCAGCGCACTCCCACCTACTGATTTGTTACAAACTGATAGAAATAATAATGTTATACATAAAAACATCATTTATTCTCAAAACCGTTGCCTGCATAATGTTGCCACAAAACAGTGATTATTTAGCCATCCTTCAGTGCTAGTTTTCGGTCCCTAGCAGAAGCCTCCACTACAATGGCCTGAGTTTGTTTAAAATACAGTGCTTGCCATGTTTCAATTTGCTCCAGCACTGTTCCCTGTGGAAGGAAAGGTAGGCATGACAAAACAAGAATTCTTAGATGAAAGGCTGTAATCACCTACACACTTTCACAGTGATTTCTTAACAGGTATGTTTGCCAATTTTTTTGCATAAATATCATCAAGAAAATTCCTAGACACTTGTTACCTGTCTTTACAGAGGAATTTTGACTTTAAAAACCTCAAACAGTGGTGGAATGAGATGGACATTATTACCTAGGTACATGTATAACTACACATGTGGTGTAACGCTACATCGTGTACAACCAAAGAAATGAAAAGTTGTGCTGCAATTGTGTGCAATGAATCAAAATGCATTCTTCTGTCATATATATAACTCATTAAAATTAATTAATTACTGAAACAACTGTGTGATGTTCACTATCCTCTCACCACCTGCTGTGAGAGAGAAAGATGAACAGCTATATGTGAAAAATTAGACCTAGAAAATACTTCCATTCCCAAAATTGTAAACAGGAATATAAATTTGGTGCCTTTAAAATAATGATTCTCTTTCTTAGTCAAACATATATCTACTATGTAAGCCACACCTGAGGATTTGCCCTAATAAAATGATAACTTGTATTAGCAAAAGAAAAAAGTAAATCAATGTTTATAGCACTTTATTCATAATCACCCCAAACTGGCATCAACCCATAGGTCCTTCAGTGGACGTGTGTATGAACAAACTGCCTGGTGTTCTGTATCGTAGGGTGTCGATGCATCCACAAGGTCAACTCTATCCTGCTGAGGGGAAGAAGCTGACTCAAGACTAAATACTGTCATGTGTCGCTTAATAACAGGGACACATTTGAGACATGCATCATTAGGTGATTTCATTGTTGTACAGACTAGTGTATGTTATGATTTGGATCTGGCAGGTACCCAGAAGCTCATGTGTTTAAAGCATGGTCCCCAATGCCGCATGGTTTAGAGGAGGGGGCTTTGGTCAATGATTGGTTCATGTGGGCTCTGACATCACCAGTGGATTGGTCCATTTGGTGGTTTAATCTATTGATACCTGGATGGACTACTGGAAAGTAAAATTTTGTTGGAGGAAGTAGGTTACTTAGAATTATGCCTTGGAAAGTTTCATCTTCTCCACAGCTCCTCTCTCTCTCTCTCTCTCTCTCTCTCTCTCTCTCTCTCTCTCTCCCTCTCCCTCTCTCTCTCTCTCTCCTCCCCAGCTGCCATAAACTGACAGCTGTCTTCTTCCATACCTTTCATCCATGATGTTTCTGCCTTTGAGACAGCCAACCATGGACTGAATCCTCTGAACTATAAACCAAATAACCTCTTTCCTCCTCTAAGTTGTTCTGGTAAGATATTTTGGTCACAGTGATAAAAAGCTGAATAACAGAGTTTGCTTACATGAACCTAGATGGCATGACCTACTATACAACTAGGCCATTTGTATAACCTCTTGTTCTAGACTGCAAACACATTAAAGGATTGAATCCTACAGGCAGTTGTAATACAGTGGTAAGTATTTGTGTATCTAGATATATCTAAACATGGAAAAGGTACAATAAAAACACTGGGTTATAGGAAGTACTCAGTTCCATTATAATCTGATGGGACCACTATCATATATGCAGTCCACTGATGTCCAAAAAGTTGTTATGTTGTACATGACTGTATTGTAACATTCCATTTATTTTTTTTTTACTTTCCATTTTGGAACACATCAGTGGTTTCCAGAATTAGAGTAAGAGATGGGCTTGTCTACAAGGAGAATCAAGGAAGTTTGAGGTGGGGAGAGGTAATAGAACTATTCTATATGTTGATTGGGGTAATGGTTGTATGTTTATGTATTTGTCCAAGTCACAGAACTCTACAAAGAAAGGGAAAATGTTACTATATGTAAATTTTTTCTTTCATTAAAAAAAAGATATTGTTTTGGTCCATTGAAAAATCTTTTTGCAGAGCTGGGTGTATTTCAGTAATAAAGCATTTGCCTAAAATTGCAAAGCCATGAGTTCAATCCTCAGTATCACCCCTCCAAAAAAATCCTTTTGCTTTCTCCAGGAAGCACCTGTCTACCTTTCTCCTCCTCCTTAACCTTTTAACCTTGAAGAACATTAACAGTCATAGACCTTTTAGGTTTTTTTCATTCAATCATTGCTACACTATTCTAGAATGATACTAGATGTTTATTATAATGACTGATATTATTAATCTAAAGTATGTCCAAAAATATGTTCAGTCTTTCTCTGTACCTTCAGCAAGAAGAAGCTGGCCTTTCCTTAAAATTTAAAGGGAGGGTTATGGATGCTGCCCAATGGTAGAATACTTTCCTAGCATGCATGAGGTCCTGGGTTCCATCCCCAGCACAGCAAAATTAAAAGGAAAAAAGAAGAAAGGAAGGAAGGAAGGGAGGGAGGGAGGAAGGAAAGAGAGGGAGGGAGGGAGGGAGGAAGAAAGAAAGAAAGAAAGAAAGAAAGAAAGAAAGAAAGAAAGAAAGAAAGAAAGAAAGAAAGAAAGAAAGAAAGAAAGAAAGAAAACAGTATGACCCAGAACTTCCTTTGTCAGGGAAATGCTATAGTTTGAATATGCCCCCTGAATTTTGTGTGTTGGAAACTTAATCCCGAGGCAACTGTGTTGGGAGAGGGGGACTTCCATGTGGTGAATGTTATCACTGTCATTAACAGGAGTGGATTGTTGTATAGGTAAGTTTGCAGCTTGTGCTGTCTCACACACCTAATTTACTCTTCCAATTTTCTCACCATGGTGTGAGACAAGACAAAGACCATTGTCAAACGCTGTCATCAATGGCTTTGACTTCCCAGCTCCCTGAGCCATGAGCAAAATAAACCTCTTTTTTTTTTTATCAACCACCTAGTTAAGTGAAGACTGCCCTTTATGTGAGCTAATTTAGGAAACTAATCCCAACCTTTCTGTGCTTAAAATCCATGCATGCTGCTGTTAAACCATAGGCCCTTCTTGAATTTGTCCTGCTGAACATTTGAACCTACATATCAGACTTTGTGCTGATCACTCATAAGTACCATTTTGTCACATTCTCCATCTGCCAACATGTTGACGTTTGGTTGAGCTCCCAGACTTCTACTGGAAAACTGAACTAAAAGCCACCTGTCTTTAACCACCTGGGCAGTGAAAATGTTAATACATCCAATTGAAGAGATGTTGAGATAACATTTCCTGTCCACCAGTAGGACATACATACATATATATTATCAGAGTAGATTCAGATGATATACACTCCCATTTTGTATTGGTAGAATTATAAATAGGTAAGACTTTTAGAAGGCAATTTAGCTGTAGCTACCAAAAGTTATGGCTTTTTTTTTCAAGAAATTTCACTTCCAGGATAATATTTCAGAAAACTACTTATACAAATCCAAAATTTAAAATTCAAAGATGTTCATTGCAGCATTGTTCAAACTAGCATGTCACAGGAAATAATCTAAGGAAGTCGTTAAATATTTATTTACATTTTTACTATAATAATAAATATTTGGATGAAACTTACTCTATGCTAGACATTGTTCTAGGGCTTTACTTACATTCCTTTATCTGATTTAGGAGTCATTATTATCCCCATTATTATCTGAGGCAAAGGGAGGTTAAGTTGCTAGTGGCCAAGATCACATGACTAGTCCATGGAAAATAGGGGCTCAAAGTCAGGCTCCAGTTCACTATGATAATTCTGTACGTCATTAAGGATTTGCATATATAGAAGTGCTTAAGAAGAGTGACTTAGATCCATATGAAGTGTCAACAAAGAACTCCAAGAATCATGACTTGGAATAAGAGAATCCAAGACATGTTGTTGTTGTTGTTGTTGTTGTTGTTGTTGTTGTTGTTAATGATGATATTTTCCAGTACTAGGGATAGAACCCAGGGTCTCCCACATGTTAGGTAAGCACTCGACCACAGTGCTACATCCTCAGCCCTGACACACTGCTGTATAAAAAAGGAGGTCACTGAACAATATATATGATTTGATTCTTTCTGCTTTTGAAAAAAGATGCATATAAATGGAGTGTAAAGAGAAGAATCACTTTGAGATTTTTCTCTATTAATTTTTTACTGACTAAGAGTTCCAGAATGAAAATACATTTTTGTTTACTAATGTGAAAGACAATGTAAATAAAGAAAAATGTTTTCAATACTAAGCAGGAAGTGTGAATCAGGTGGTATAGCGATTCCAGATCTCAAACTATACTACAGAGCAATAGTAACAAAAACAGCATGGTACTGGTACCAAAACAGGCAGGTGGACCAATGGTACAGAATAGAGGACACAGAAACCAACCCACAAAACTACAACTTTCTTATATTTGATAAAGGGGCTAAAAGCATGCAATGGAGGAAGGATAGCATCTTCAACAAATGGTGCTGGGAAAACTGGAAATCCATATGCAACAAAATGAATCTGAATCCCTTTCTCTCGCCGTGCACAAAAGTTAACTCAAAATGGATCAAGGAGCTTGATATCAAATCAGAGACTCTGCGTCTGATAGAAGAAAAAGATGGCTCCGATCTACATGCTGTGGGATCGGGCTCCAAATTCCTCAATAGGACACCCATAGCACAAGAGTTAACATCTAGAATCAACAAATGGGACTTACTTAAACTAAAAAGTTTTTTCTCAGCAAAAGAAACAATAAGAGAGGTAAATAGGGAGCCTACATCATGGGAACAAATCTTTACTCTTCACACTTCAGATAGAGCCCTAATATCCAGAATATATAAAGAACTCAGAAAATTAGACAGTAAGATAACAAATAACCCAATCAACAAATGGGCCAAGGACTTGAATAGACACTTCTCAGAGGAGGACATACAATCAATCAATAAGTACATGAAAAAATGCTCACCATCTCTAGCAGTCAGAGAAATGCAAATCAAAACCACCCTAAGAGAGACTGGGGAAGATGGCGGCGGGGAATGAGTGAGCCGCTCTGTGCTCCGCGCCACCGCCACCACAGCGTATGTTGCTGCTTCTTAAAAGAAGAAGTAAAGATCATTAAAGGAGATCTGTCGACAAGGATTCAGCACCGTGTCAAGAAAAGGGCCTAGATGGAGTGAATCCGCCACGACTTCAGCGCGAGCAGTAAGGCTGCAGCCCCCGAGCTGCCGGGCTCCCTGGGCCCCTTCTCATTCCCCTCTCCGCCTCTCCGCTTCGCTTCTCCCCCGCCATCTCTCCTCCCACGCTCACTCCCTAAATCTAGATCTCAATCTCTTTCCCCCACCCCACCCGCTCTCTCGCGTGCCCAGTACCCGGCCCGCGAGGGCCCCGAGGCGCTGCCTCCCCTCCCCCAGCCTGCACCCCCTCCACGGGGGTCCCGAAGGCCACAGCTTTGCCGCCGCCGCCGCCGCCGCTGCAGCCGCCGCCGCTGCCGCCACCGCTTTCCACGGAGCACCTTAGAACAGACTCTTAACCGCGAGAGTGAGCTGCCGAGTGAAATGGAACAGCTGATAAGATGAGTGACAATTTAAAATCTAAATGATCCAACATGGCGGCGGACGCGGAGAGATCAAGTCTCTAACCCCTTCAGCTGCGCGGGCATAGGGAGAAGTAAACTGTCAAAATACTGTTCGCTCAGGACCACTAGGCACGGTTGAGCTGAAGTGGACCCCGGGCGAACGGTCTAGCCTTCTCAGAACACACCGTGCCCGAATTGGCTGCATTCTAGCTCAGGTTCGCCTGCTTCATGTGACTCAACACTAAAGATCCCTCTGAAATAACTAGTCGGCCCGCCTGAACTCAAAGAGGTAAAAGCCAACTGAGCACCACAGCCAGACCCAGGGAATCAGGAGTGACGCAGGACTAGCGGCGCAGAACTCCCAGCTATTGCTATCACCAGTGCTGACAACAGGTCCCTTGCACCAGCTATCAGGGAGTTGCTGCTACCTGAGGGCAAACAAATTCGCTGGGGGCCCTCAGCCCCAAGCCCTACAAACTTAGGGTCTGAGGGAGGCAAACAGAAAGGGTGTGCCCAGGCACCCATGAAAACAGGGCTCCCAGGAGCAGCAGACCTGGCGTGTAGTCAGTATTGTGGTGAGTGTCACAGGTGAGCAGGGTCTGGCTTGAGGAACCACAAGAGAAGGCCCTAGGCACTCAGGATTAGAGACCCACACAGTCTGGGAAGAAGAGCTGAGGCACAGTGATTGGTTCCCACCTATCAAGAAGAGAAGCCTGGCCCAGTGGGCATAGCTCCACCAACTGGATGAGAAGTTAATCGAGCTATATGACTGCATTTATTATTATTTTTTTTAATGATTATTATTAGTATTTTTTTTATTTATTTTTTTATTTTATTTTCACTTTTTGTTGTTGATGTAGTTGTTGTTCTTTAACGTTCTTATTAATGGTTTCAATTTTTTTTAATTCTTTTTATTTTATTAGTATTACTATTATTTTTTAAACTTTAATTTCCATTTTTTTACTATCATTATAAAATTTTTTCTTTTTTTTTTTTGGTTTTAAATTTTTATTTTTTTTCGTTTCTTCTTTCTTTCTTTTCACTTTTTTTTCTTTTGTCTTCTCACTTCTTTTCAATTTTCCTATTCCCCCTTCCTTGAATTCTACCTGCCTACACTCATTCTCTTTAGTGACTTCTTCCCTCCCCTTCTAATATCTCTCCTCCCCAGTGCCTGCAAGCTAGGCAAACCTGCAACCCACGGGCGGGTCAGGTCCAGCAACCTGCCGAGTGACAGAACAGCTACATGTGTCTGCAGGGAACTCGGACAGGACCCAAAAGTAGGACAGGGCCAGTGGCTTGCTGAGGGGCAGAACCGACCCCTCCCCCAGTGCCTGCAAGCTAGGCGAACCTTCGACCCATCGGGAGGTTAGGCCCAGCAACCTGCGGAGTGACAGAGGTGCCCCTCGTGCCTGCTGGGTAGGTGGACCTTTGACCGACCACTAGGACAGGTCCAGCGGACAGCTGAGGGCTAGGCCCGTCCCCTCCCCCCAGTGGCTGCAGGTAGGCGGGACTGTGAACACCAGCAGAGCGGGCCCAAAGCCTGCTGAGGGACGGAACCGGCCCCTCCCCCAGTGCCTGCAAGCTAGGCGAACCTGCAACCCATCGGGAGGTTAGGCCCAGCAACCTATGGAGTGACACAGGTGCCCCTGGCGCCTGCTGGGTAGGTGGACCTTTGACCGACCAGCAAAGCAGACCTAGGGCCTGCCAGCATGGTAGACGGATCACACTAATTGGAGGAGGATCACAGCCACTACCTGCCCTGCAAGGGTGATTTTTCAACTATACAAGAGCAATATAATTAAATAGAGGGGGAAAATATCAAAGACACAACAATTTCACCAAGCAGAAAGAAACGCCAGCAGTATGAAACGACAAGGAAAGAAAGGACCACAGGCAATGCAGGTCAACTCAACTTTAGAAGAGGTAATAGCTGCAACAGATGGAATGTCAGATAGAGAGCTCAGGACATACATGCTTCAGATGATCTGGAGTCTCAAGGAAGACATGAGACAGCAAAATCAGACAATGAAAGATCACATTGACAAACAAATCCAGGAAGTAAAAGATCAATTTCACAGGGAGATAGAGGTAATAAAAAACAAACAAATAGAAATACTAGAGATGCAGGAAACAATAAACCAACTTAAAAACTCAATTGAGAATACTACCAGCAGAGTGGATCACTTAGAAGATAGAACATCAGACAATGAAGACAGAGTATTTCAACTTGAAAAGAACATAGATAGCTCAGCAAGTCTACTAAGAAACCATGAGCAGAACATTCAAGAGCTATGGGATAATATCAAAAGACCAAACTTAAGAGTCATTGGGATACAGGAAGGCACAGAGCTCCAAACCAAAGGATTAAGCAATCTATTCAGTGAAATAATACAAGAAAACTTCCCAGACTTGAAGAATGAGACAGAATCCCAAATCCTAGAAGCCTACAGGACACCGAATGTGCAAAATCATAAGAGATCCACACCTAGACACATTATAATGAAGATGTCCAACATACAGAATAAGGAGAGAATTTTAAAAGCTACAAGGGAAAGGAAGCAGATTACATTTAGGGGTAAACCAATCAGGATAACAGCTGATCTCTCAACACAGACTCTAAAAGCTAGAAGATCCTGGAATAACATATTTCAAACGCTTAAAGAAAATGGATTCCAACCAAGAATCGTGTATCCGGCGAAATTAAGCTTCAGATTAGAAGATGAAATTAAAACCTTCCACGATAAACAAAAGTTAAAAGAATTCGCAGCTAGAAAACCATCTCTTCAAAAAATCCTTGGCAAAACATTACAGGAAGAGGAAATGGAAAATAACATTGATAACAAACAATGGGAGGTAGGACAGTAAAGGGGGGAAAGTAGTCAAAGAGGATAACAAATCAGGTTTAGTAACATCAATAAACAAATATGGATAGAAGAACAAACCATATCTCAATAATAACCCTAAATGTTAATGGCTTAAACTCACCAATTAAGAGACACAGGCTAGTAGAATGGATCACAAAACAAGACCCAACAATATGCTGTCTACAGGAGACGCATTTGATAGGAAAAGATGTACATAGACTGAAGGTGAAAGGTTGGGAAAAATCATATCACTCATATGGACCACGGAAACAAGCAGGAGTGTCCATACTCATATCTAATAAAATAGATTTCAAGCCAAAGCTAATCAAAAGGGATAAAGAAGGACACTTCATACTGCTCAAGGGAACCATACACCAACAAGACATAACAATCATAAATATATATGCCCCAAATAATGGTGCAGCCGTGTTCATCAAGCAAACTCTTCTCAAGTTCAAGAGTCTAATAGACCACCATACAATAATCATGGGAGACTTCAACACACCTCTCTCACCACTGGACAGATCTTCCAAACAAAAGTTAAATAAGGAAACTATAGAACTCAATAACACAATTAACAACCTAGACTTAATTGACATATATAGACTATACCACCCAACATCAAGTTGCTACACTTTTTTCTCAGCAGCACATGGAACCTTCTCAAAAATAGACCATATACTATGTCACAGGGCAACTCTTAGACAATACAAAGAGGTAGAGATAATACCATGCATCTTGTCTGATCATAATGGAATGAAACTGAAAATCAATGATAAAAGAAGAAAGGAAAAATCAAGCATCACCTGGAGAATGAACAATAGGTTGCTGAGTGATCAATGGGTTTTAGAAGACATCAAGGAGGAAATTAAAAAATTCCTAGAGTTAAATGAAAACACAGACACAACATATCGGAATCTATGGGACACATTGAAAGCAGTTCTAAGAGGAAAATTCATTGCTTGGAGTTCATTCCTCAAAAAAAGAAAAAACCAACAAATAAATGATCTCATACTTCATCTCAAAATCCTAGAAAAAGAAGAGCAAAACAACAGCAAAAGAAGTAGAAGGCAAGAAATAATTAAAATCAGAGCTGAAATTAATGAAATTGAAACAAAAGAAACAATTAAAAAAATTGACAAAACTAAAAGCTGGTTCTTTGAAAAAATAAATAAAATTGACAGACCCTTAGCCATGCTAACGAAGAGAAGAAGAGAGAGAACCCAAATTACTAGCATACGGGATGAAAAAGGCAATATCACAACAGACACTTCAGAAATACAGAAGATAATAAGAAAGTACTTTGAATCCTTATACTCCAATAAAATAGAAGATAGTGAAGGCATAGATAAATTCCTTGAGTCTTATGATCTGCCCAGATTGAGCCAGGAGGATATAGACAACCTAAACAGACCAATAACAATAGAGGAAATAGAAGAAACCATCAAAAGACTACCAACTAAGAAAAGCCCAGGACCGGATGGGTATACAGCAGAGTTTTACAAAACCTTTAAAGAGGAACTAACACCAATACTTTTCAAGCTATTTCAGGAAATAGAAAAAGAGGGAGAACTCCCAAATTCATTCTACGAGGCCAACATCACCCTGATTCCGAAACCAGACAAAGACACTTCAAAGAAAGAAAACTACAGACCAATATCTCTAATGAACCTTGATGCAAAAATCCTCAATAAAATTCTGGCGAATCGGATTCAAATACATATCAAAAAAATTATACACATGATCAAGTAGGATTCATCCCTGGTATGCAAGGTTGGTTCAATATACGGAAATCAATTAATGTTATCCACCACATCAATAGACTTAAAAACAAGAACCATATGATCATCTCGATAGATGCAGAAAAAGCATTCGACAAAGTACAGCATCCCTTTATGTTCAAAACTCTAGAAAAATTAGGGATAACAGGATCATACCTCAACATTGTAAAAGCAATCTATGATAAGCCACAGGCCAGCATCATTCTGAATGGAGAAAAATTGAAGGCATTCCCTCTAAGATCTGGTACAAGACAGGGATGCCCTCTCTCACCACTTCTGTTCAACATAGTCCTCAAAACACTTGCCAGAGCAATTAGGCAGACAAAAGAAATTAAAGGCATAAAAATAGGAAAAGAAGAACTTAAATTATCACTATTTGCAGATGATATGATTCTATACCTAGCAGACCCAAAAGGGTCCACAAAGAAGCTATTAGAGCTAATAAATGAATTCAGCAAAGTGGCAGGATATAAGATCAACACGCATAAATCAAAGGCATTCCTGTATATGAGCGACAAATCCTCTGAAACGGAAATGAGGACAACTACTCCATTCACAATATCCCCCCAAAAAATAAAATACTTGGGAATCAACCTAACAAAAGAGGTGAAAGATTTATACAATGAAAATTACAGAACCCTAAAGAAAGACATAGAAGAAGACCTTAGAAGATGGAAAAATATACCCTGCTCATGGATAGGCAGAACTAACATCATCAAAATGGCGATATTACCAAAAGTCCTATATAAGTTCAATGCAATGCCAATCAAAATCCCAACAGCATATCTTGTAGAAATAGATAAAAGAATCATGAAATTCATATGGAATAATAAAAGACCCAGAATAGCAAAAACAATACTAAGCAGGAAGTGTGAATCAGGCGGTATAGCGATACCAGACTTCAAACTATACTACAGAGCAATAGTAACAAAAACAGCATGGTACTGGTACCAAAACAGGCGGGTGGATCAATGGTACAGAATAGAGGACACAGTAACCAATCCACAAAACTACAAATATCTTATTTTTGATAAAGGGGCTAAAAGCATGCAATGGAGGAAGGATAGCATCTTCAACAAATGGTGCTGGGAAAACTGGAAATCCATTTGCACCAAAATGAATCTGAATCCCTATCTCTCACCGTGCACAAAAGTTAACTCAAAATGGATCAAGGAGCTTGATATTAAATCAGAGACATGGCATCTGATAGAAGAAAAAGTTGGCTACGACCTACATGCTGTGGGGTCGGGCTCCAAATTCCTCAATAGGACACCCATAGCGCTAGAGTTAACAAATAGAATCAACAAATGGGACTTACTCAAACTAAAAAGTTTTTTCTCAGCAAAAGAAACAATAAGAGAGATAAACAGGGAGCCTACATCCTGGGAACAAATCTTTACTCCACACACTTCAGATAGAGCCCTAATAACCAGAATATACAAAGAACTCAAAAAATTAGACAATAAGATAACAAATAACCCAATCAATAAATGGGCCAAGGACCTGAACAGACACTTCTCAGAGGAGGACATACAATCAATCAACAAGTACATGAAAAAATGCTCACCATCGCTAGCAGTCAGAGAAATGCAAATCAAAACTACCCTAAGATACCATCTCACTCCAGTAAGACTGGCAGCCATTATGAAGTCGAACAACAATAAGTGCTGGCGAGGTTGTGGGGAAAAGGGTACACTTGTACATTGTTGGTGGGACTGCAAATTGGTGCAGCCAATTTGGAAAGCAGTATGGAGATTTCTTGGAAAGCTGGGAATGGAACCACCATTTGACCCAGCTATCCCCCTTCTCGGTCTATTCCCTAAAGACCTAAAAAGAGCATGCTACAGGGACACTGCTACATCGATGTTCATAGCAGCACAATTCACGATAGCAAGACTGTGGAACCAGCCTAGATGCCCTTCAATAGATGAATGGATAAAAAAAATGTGGCATTTATATACTATGGAGTATTACTCTGCAGTAAAAAATGACAAAATCATAGAATTTGGTGGGAAATGGATGGCATTAGAGCAGATTATGCTAAGCGAAGCTAGCCAAGCCCTAAAAAACAAATATCAAATGACTCCTTTGATATAAGGAGAGTAACTAAGAACAGACTAGGGACGAAGAGCACGAGAAGAAGACCAACATTAAACAAGGATGAGAGGTGGGAGGGAAAGGGAGAGAGAAGGGAAATTGCATGGAAATGGAAGGAGACCCTCAGGGTTATACAAAATTACATACAAGAGGAAGTGAGGGGAAAGGGAAAAACAGTACAAGGGGGAGGAATGAATTACAGTAGTGGGGGTAGAGAGAGAAGAGGGGAGGGGAGGGGAGGGGAGGGGGGATAGTAGAGGATAGGAAAGGCAGCAGAATACAACAGACATGAGTTTATCAATATGTAAAGCAATGAAGTGTAACTGATGTGATTCTGCAAGCTGTATACGGGGTAAAATGGGAGCTCATAACCCGCTTGAATCAAAATGTGAAATATGATATATCAAGAACTATGTAATGTTTTGAACAACCAACATTAAAAAAAATTTAAAAAAAAACCAGAGCAAAAAAAAAAGAAAAATGTTTTCTTTTAAAAGAGAGTTAAACAAGACAAGATCCAGTGTATCCTTGTGGCATTTCAATAGAGGTTTTAGCTCAGTGTGAGTTAAGCCTGGAATTGAGAAATATTTCTGTGGATCAGCTGTTTTCAAATTTGTTCATTTGCCCAGTTTTTCATCTACAGAATTACATGACCATCCAGTCAACAACATTCTCTATATTTTTGTAAAAAAAAATGTTGAAATGTCTTTAGATTTCTTCTGGATTTACTATAAAATTTAGGTTCAAATCCTGACTTCACTGTCTGGTGGAGGGATTTAGGACAGATGCTTAATCTCTCTGTGCCTTGTTTTAGTCATCACAAGGGTAAGAATAAAAATAGTAGCCATTCCACAAGGACTTCATGAGGTTTAAATGGGAAAATCCATGTGAAGTATTTCAAGCAGGGCCTGGTGTGTAGTAATTCAATAATAAGAAAACTACAGAAAGTATTGTTTCGAAAATATTACTGCATCCTTCTGATGCTTTATGAAAGGGAGTGGGGCCAGCTTAAGTGACTTGCTTGTAACAACCCCTTGGTGACTCCTTGAAATTGCCAAAGCCCTGCTAAGTGGCCAAGGACCACAACTCAACCTTTGGCTTCTATTTACTCTTCCCTCCCTTCTGTTCATAATCCTTCAAATTTTTCAAAACCAGTGGTTTTGTTTCCATGAGTCCCCAGTTCTGGGATTTGAATTGTCTGGTTCCAGGGAATGAAATGCATTAGGGGTTAAAGAGTTGGACTCTAAATCTCTTACAGCAATCGTTCCATGCTTACTGCCAAAGTCATGAGCCAACATGAGCAATAATGGTTAGAAAATATAATGAAAGAAAATATCTTCTGAGCAGAACACATACATGAAAATATGTGGGAGTCCTTTCTGCTATTAGAACTAGTAATTCCTTGAAAAACATAGTTTAAAGCATAGGTTTTATCATTTTTGAAAAATACACATATATTTTTCATTTTTTAATAAAAGAATTGAAGCCTATCCTTGAGAATGGATCAGCTGATTGAAGTTATACGTTTTCATTCTTCCATAAACCACCTTTGGTTAGTCCAAAAATCTAAATATTGTTTTTAAGTGTAAAGGAAAATTTAACACATTTGTGAAAAAGTCAGAGTACATGAAAAAAATTGTTAAGTTTTATAATTTTCCCAAATATAATTTTTCTAAGCTTACAGCTTTATCTTATATACAACCAAATCAACAAATCTCTAGAGTCTTGTCTCCATAAATTCTTTCAAAAGTGTTCAAAACAATGATTTTCTTTTATTTTCACATTTGTATTTCATTTTCATACTTTCACTTCACTGGTTTAGTCAAAGTATATAAATACAATACAGTACAGTTATAAAGAGATCTGGAGATAAATGCAATGAGTCCTGGTAAGAACAGAGTTTCACTGAAGGACACAGAAGTGTATGGATATTTTTGGAACTGTGCTGTCCAATATTGCATCCACTACCACATGGGGCTGTTCATACTTACACAAAGCAAAAGTCAATAAAATGTAAAATTCAATTCTTCAGATGTACCTCAAGCATTAAATAATCACAGGAGAATAGTGCCTTCCATATCAGACTGTGAAGATACAGAACATTTCCATCATCCCAGAAAGTTCTATAAAACAACACTAGTCAAAGTATGTGATATGTTGAGCATGTACATTTGCCAAGCCTTCAATTTTAGTCAATATGTATTTTACAGGAGGAGTCAATTAAGGTAGTAAATCTATTGAAAAGAGATTAGTTATGAAAATATTCCTGATACTGACACATTTGAGGATACACTGGAATGTGTGTTCTTAATCCAGAGAACCTAGAAGTCAACTTCAAATGTTAATTATTGGTCTAAGACAGAACTATAACAGACACCAATGCACAAAATTGAATCACATCAAATATATGAAAATCAATGAATGCATAACATTGGAAACAAAAACATACAAATAAAAATCTCTTTAATTACCACTAGTAGTTGCCAGGACAATAGCTCATTACTCTGAAATTTGATAAATGGCGAAGAAATGAAAATTAAGCTATCTTTTCTACATTTCTATATTTCTTTCATTAACCACATAGTTAATGAAAGAAAATTCTTCTTAGCAAAATTCTAGCAGGGGATCCAAGATGGCAGGCAAAAGGGAGGCTGCATTCCTTATCACTCAGTGACCTGGAATTCAAGCAGTGGGAATACTATTTCTCTGTAAGTTACTAGAGGACCCCCAACAGCTGCTCCTGTTCAGGACACTGGGCCACGGTGACTGAGCAAGACCTGCACAGGATTCCTTGCCATCCACCTCTGTGAGCAGGGTCGCCACTCCCACACAGGACCCCAGTGCTACTCCCAGTATGGAACCCATCTACCAACGTGGGGCTCCACCTGTCACCTCCATCTTGGGACACTGCAACCACTGCCATAGTCTCCTCCACACAGTAACCTGAACCTGGAGACACAGGACAGGGTCTGGAGACAGCTGCATCTCCAAGCCTGAGGCCTAACATCACCACCCAGCCTGCCCCAACACCCCATCTCTGGAAGCGGGAACCTCATCTTGGAACACCTTTATTGCCATCTTGGGTTATCCTCTCTATGGCCATCACCACCTTTAGTTGGGGCAACTCCCAGCTTGGGACATCAGCTGGGGCCTAGAAGCAATATTAAGGTGCCCGTAGTCCCGAACTCACCCTCTCCCCCACAGTCACTAACCCAGCACAGTGCTTGTGGCTACATGGCCAGTCTATAGCTCGAAAAAGCTAGGTCTTGATCTGCCCAATACAAAACAGCTCTCCATGACAGGTGCACAGGATACAGAGCACAGCCCCAAGACCTCCAGAGAGAGAGAGGTTCTTGATTGGGAAGTAGAAAGGGAGAGGATGACATATAACCTCAAAAAAATAAGATACTTGGGAATCAACTTAACAAAAGAGATGAAAGAATTATAAAATGAAAACTACAAAACCCTAAAGAGAGAAATCAAAGAAGACCTTAGAAGATGGAAAGATCTACCTTGCTCCTGGATAGGCAGAATTAATATTATCAAAATGATCATACTACCAAAAGCACTATACAGATCTAATGCCATTCTGATCAAAATCCCAATGGCATTCCTCATAGAAATAGAAAAAGCAATCATGAAATTCATCTGGAAAAATAAGAGACCCAGAATAGCTAAAGCAACCCTTAGCAGAAATAGTGAAGCAGGTGGAATCACTATACCAGAAACTTAAGCTATACTACAGAGCAACAGTAACAAAAACAGCATGGTATTGGCACCAAAACAGACTGGTAGATCAATGGTACAGAATAGAGGACACAGAGACTAACCCACAAAATTACAATTATCTTATATTAGATAAAGTTGCCAAAAACATGCACTGAAGAAAAGATAGCATCTTCAACAAATGGTGCTGGGAAAACTGGAAATCCATATGCAACAAAATGAAATTAAACCCCTATCTCTCACCATGCACAAAACTCAACTCAAAGTGGATCAAGGACCTAGGAATTAAACCAGAGACTCTCTAATAGAAGAAAAAGTAGGCTCCACTCTTCATCATTTAGGATTAGGCCCCAACTTCCTTAATAAGACTCCTATAGCACAAGAATTAAAACCAAGAATCAATAAATGGGATGTATTCAAATGAAAAAGTTTCTTCTCAGCAAAAGAAAAAAACTGTGAGGTGAACAGACAGTCTACATCCTGGGAGTAAATTTTTATCCCTCACACATCAGATACAGCACTAAACTCTAGGATGGATAGATAGATAGATAGATAGATAGATAGATAGATAGATAGATAGATAGATAGATAGATAGAGAACTCAAAAAGCTAAGCACCAAAAAAACAAATAACCCAACCAAAAAATGGGCCAAGTACCTAAACAGACACTTCTCAGAAGAGGATATACAATCAATCAACTAATACATGAAAAAATGTTCATCATCTCCAGCAATCAGAGAAATGCAAATCAAAACTACTCTAAGATATCACCTCACTCCAGTCAGAATGGCAGCTATTATGAAGACAAACAACAATAAGTGTTGGCAAGGATATGGGGATACATTGCTGGTGGGACTGCAAATTGGTGCAGCCAATATGGAAAGCAGTATGGAGATTCCTTGGAAATATGGGAATGGAACCACCATTTAACCCAGCTATCCCTCTCCTTGGACTATACCCAAAGGATTTAAAAACAGCATACTACAGGGACACAGCCACATCAATGTTCACAGCAGCACAATTCACAATAGCTAAACTGTGGAGCCAACCTAGATGCCCTTCAGTAAATGAATGGATAAAAAAAATGTGGCATATATACACAATGGAATTTTTCTCAGCATTAAAAGATAATAAAAGAAATTTGCAGGTAAATGAATGGCGTTGGAGAAGATAACGCTAAGTGAAGTTAGCCAATCCCAAAAACACAAATGCCAAATGTTTTCTCTGATATAAGGAGGCTGACTCATAGTGGGGTAGGGAGGGGGAGCATGGGAGGAACAGACGAACTCTAGATAGAGAAGAGGGGTGGGAGGGAAAGAGAGGGGGCAGGGGATTAGCAAGGATAGTGGAATGTGATAGACATCCTTATCCAAAGTACATGTATGAAGACACGAATTGGTGTCAACATACTTTATATATAATCAGAGGTATGAAAAATTGTGATACATATGTGTAATAAGAATATTAATGCAAAAACACACAAAGTACATGTAAAAAGGCATGAATTGGTGTGAACATACTTTATATACAAAGATATGAAAAATTGTGCTCTATATGTGTAATAAGAATTGTAATGAATCCTGCTGTAGTGTTTTTAAATAAATAAATAAAAATTTTTAAGAAATCAATTAAGATAAATAAATAAAGTTCCAGGAAAAGAAAGAAAAGAAAAGAAAGGGGGCTGGGGATGTGGCTCAAGCGGTAGCGCGCTCGCCTGGCATGCGTGCGGCCCGGGTTCGATCCTCAGCACCACATACCAACAAAGATGTTGTGTCCGCCGAGAACTAAAAAATAAATATTAAAAAAAAATCTCTCTCTCTCTTTCTCTCTCTCTCTCCCCCCCCCCAAAAAAAGAAAGAGATAAAGAAAAAGAAAGGGAGAGGGTGAGTGAGATACAGTTTAGAGACTAACTTAGAGACCAGGAATTGGGAGCTCTACAGGCGATATAAAGAGATAAGACCATGATCCCACATCACTCAAGCAGGCCTCAAAGGAGGTACTTGGGGTACAGTTTTCCAACAGGAACTGGCAAGTGCTATATCCCACCTCTAGGAGTTCTGCCTCAAAGAACAACCCTCCCACCCTAATAACCTTAACCATCCTGAGGGTGGAGATACCAGCAAACAATAGAAAACCCACCTACTGGTTGAGAAGGGATGCAGGAAAGATACTGAACTTCATCAAAATCAATACTTTAATTTTCCCTTTTTTTCTTTATTCTTTTTTCTCTTTTTCTTTTTTTCCCCTCTTTATTCTCTCTTTTCCCATCTTCACATCCCCAACATTTGTGAAACTAAGTACTTCTCATGCATTAGGCTATTGAGGACTGGGATGTCTAAATAGTATATTAAAGTTGTGTTGTATGTTCTTTTTTATTTTTACATTTTTTTCTTTTTCTTAATTTTTATGTTTTTTGGTAACACTCTTTCTGTTGTCTCCCCACTTAATTGTCTCCCAAAATCTCTTTCTCTCTTTACTCCTGCTACTAGGCAACTTCTTTTGATTCCTCCTTCAGACTTCCTAAGATCTAATAACTCTATAGCCTCACCTCCTACAGCCTTAACATCTTATTCTACACTTCACCCCCATGTTCTATCTTTGTCCACCATTAGAAACTGTAGACCCTTTTGCAAACCTACTGTTTATGTTGTAGATAATAACTGAACTCACCATTTCTGTCTATTGTGACAAAGTGTAAAAGTCTTAATAAAGTGTAAATATCTATTTGGTTTAAGGCTTTATATTGTTAGTATTGGGATCTGTTAATATTGACCCACCCCTTAAAGGAGAGGTATTGGAACCCTGCAGGTGCACTATAAGTCTGTAGGGTAAAAAACTGTAACACCTCAAATCTGTACTGCTAGAAGGGAAGACACACAAACAATATAAAAAAACAAGGGAAGAAAGTGCCCCAAACAAACCAAGATACTACATTATTAGAATCCATGGCTGACATAACAGAAGAAATGTCAGAGAAGGATTTCAGGATGTACATAATTAAAATTTTCTGTGAATTAAAGGATGATATAAGAGAGCAAATATAAGCAGAAGAAGATCATTTGGATAAAAAGCTACATAAGCTAATACAGGAAGCAAAAGATTACTTCAATAAGGAGATAGAGATTCTGAAAACTAAAAAAAAAAAAAGGAATCCTTTAAATGAAGGAAACAATAGACCAAATTAAAAACTCAATAGAAAGCATAACCAACAGATTAGATCACTTGGAAGACAGAACCTAAGACAGTGAAGATAAAATATATAATCTTGAAAATAAAGTTCACCATATAGTGAAGATGGTAAGAAACCATGAGCAGAACATCCAAGAATTGTGGTTTAACACAAAAAAGACTAAATTTAAGTATTATTGGGATAGAGGAAAGTATAGAGTTACAAACCAAAGGAATAAACAATCTATTCAATGAAATAAATACAGAAAAATTTCCAAACCTGAGGAATGAATTGGAAAATCAAATACAATAGGCTTACAGGACACCAAATGTACAAAATCACAATAGATTCACACCAATGCACATTATAATGAAAATGCCTAGATACAGAATAAGAGAATTTTAAAAGCCATAAGAGAAAGGAATCAGATTACATACAGAGGGAGACCAATTCATATCTCAGCAGATTTCTCAGCCCAGACTCTCAAAGCTAGAGATCATGGAATAATATATACCAAGCTCTGAAAGAAAATGAATGCCAACCAAGAATCATATCCAGCAAAATTAGGCTTTAGATTTGATGATGAAATAAAAATCTTCCATGATAATAAACAAATGTTAAAGAATTTACAACTAGAAAGCCTACACTAGAGAACATCCTCAGCAAAATATTCCATGAGGATAAAAAGAAAAACAACAATGAAAAATAGCAAAGGGATGTATTACAATAAAGGAAAAACCAATCAGGAGAAACCAAGTCAAGTTAAAAACCAAAAATAAACAAAAATGACTGGGAATATAAACCTTGTCTCAATAATAACCCTGAATGTTAATGGCCTAAACTCATCAATTGAAAGACATAGACTGGCAGATTGGAGATATATATATATATATATATTATATACTGCCTTCAAGAGACCCATCTCCTATATTTGGGTCATATATTTTTCTATTTTTAAATGTTTTTTTTAATTTTATGGTTATTGAATTTTAATTGACTTTTGTACATTTTGATAAAAAGTCCATTGTCAAATGTGTTTTGCAAATCTTTCTCAAATTTTATAGCTTTCTTTTTTATTCTCTTATATGTTTTACAGATTAGTTTATAATTTTTAAAATATCAAATTAATATACTTTTTACAATGGGTTTTTAGATATTATACTAAAGAAATATTTGCCTAATATAAAACCAAGATATTTTGCACTTTATTTTATTCCAGACTCTTGAGACATTTAGGATTTACACAGGTCTGCAATCAATTTTTGTATAAGATGAGCATGGATTGGCCTTTATTAATTTTTTTCTTTTAAAAAATGTCATCTTCTTTTTTCACTCCTCTCTTTCTCCTCATCCTCCATACAAAATGCTCCAGCACAATTTATTGCAAAGACTTACCTTTCTCTTTTCAATTTATTTTGCCTCTCCATTTAAAAAAAATCAATCAATTGGAAAAAAAAAAAAAAACATCTCCTAGGAAAAGAAATCCACAGACTGAAGGTGAAAGGTTGGGAAAAAACATACCACTCACATGATTCAGGGGTTCCGTTCTCATACCAAATAAAGAAGAGGTCAAGCCAAAGTTAATCAAAAGGGATAAAGAAGAACATTTCATACTGCTCAAGGGAACCATACATCAACAAGACATAACAATTATAAATATATATGCCCCAAACAATGGAGCATCTACAATCATCAAACAAACTCTTCTCAATTTCAAGAGTCAAATAGATCACAGCATAATAATATTGGGTGACATTAACACACCTCTTTCATCACTGGATAGATCTTCCAAATAAAACCTAAACAAAGAAACTATAGAACCCAATAATGCAATCAATAATTTATATTTAACAGACATATACAGAATATTTCATCCATCAATGAGTAAATACACTTTCTTTTCGGCAGCACATTGATTCTTCTCTAAAATAGACCATATGTTATATCACAAAGCAACTTTTTCAAATACAAAAAAAGTACAGATACTACCCTGCATTCTATCAGATCATAATGGAACGAAATTAGAAATCAATCGTAAAATAAAACACAGAAGGTACTCCAACACCTGGAGACTAAATAGTATGCTATTGAATAAACAATGAATTGCAAAGGTATCAGAGAGGAGATTTAAAAAATCATAGAGGTAAATGAAAACTCTGACTCAACATATTAAAATCTCTGAAACACTATGGAAGCAGTACTAAGAGAAAAGTTAATTGCATGAAGTTCATTCCTTAAAAGAAGAAAAAGTCAACAAATAAATGACCTCACATTAATCTCAAAGCCCTAGAAAAAGAACAAATCAACACCAAAAGTAGTAGAAGACAGGAAATAATTAAAATCAGAGCTGAAATCAACAACATTGAAAAAAAGAAACAATTGAAAAAAATGACAAAACGAAAAGTTGGTTCTTTGAAAATGTAAATAAAATTGATAAACCCTTAGCCACATTAATGAAGAGAAAGAGAAAGAAAAGTCAAATTACTACAATCTATGATAAAAAATAAAATGCCATACAGAAATAAAAAAGATAATTATAAACTATTTTTAAAAGTTGTACTCAAATAAAATAGAAAATATCAAAGACTTCAACAAATTCCTAGAAACATTATTCACCCAAACTGAATCAGAATGATATATACAAGTTAAACAGATCAATTTCAAGCAATGAAATAGAAGACACTATCAAAAGCCTACCAACCAAGAAAATCCCAGAACCAGACAGATTCACAGTTGAGTTTTACAAGACCTTCAAAGAAGAACTAATACCAGTATTCCTCAAATTATTCCATGAAATAAAAAAGATGGAACACATCTAAACTGATCCTATGAGACAAATATCACCCTGAATCCAAAACCAAAAACATATCAAATAAAGAAAACTTTAGACCAATATCTCTAATGAACAAAGATGCAAAAATCTTCAATAAAATTCTGGAAAATTGAATAAAAAATATTAAAAAGATAGTACACCACGATCAAGTGGGCTTCACTCCAGAGATGCAAGTTTGGTTCAACATACAAAAATCAATAAATGTAATTCATCACATCAATATACTTAAAGATAAGAATCATATGATCATCTTAATAGATGCAGAAAAATAATTTGACAAAATACAGCACCCTTTCATGTTCAGAACACTAGTAAAACAAGGAATAAGAGGAATATATCTCAACATTATAAAAGCTATCTATGCTAAGCCCCAGACCAACATCATTCTAAATGGAGAAAAATTGAAAACATTCCCTCTAAAAACTGGAACAAGACAGAGATACTCTCTTTAGCCACTTCTATTTCACATAGTCCTTGAAACTCTAGCCAGAGCAATTAGACAGATTAAAGAAATTAAAAGGATACAAATAGGAAAAGAAGAATTCAAATTGTCACCATTTGCTAACGACATGATTCTATACTTAGAAGATCTGAAAAGTTCCACCAGAAAACTTCTAGAACTAATAAATAAATTCAGCTAAGTAGCAGGATATAAAGTCAACACCCATAAATCAAATGTGTTTCTGTACATCAGTGATGAATCCTCTAAAAGAAAAATTAGGAGAATAATCCCATTTACAATAGCCTCAAAAAAAATACATGGGAATCAACTTAATGAAAGAGGTAAAATACCTCTACAGTGGAAACTACAGAACATTAAAGAAAGAAATTAAAGAAAAACTTAGAAGATGAAAAGATCTGCCCTATATTGGATGGCAGAATTAATATTGTCAAAATGGTCATAAAAGCATTTATACAATTCCAATCAAAATACCAATGACATTCCTCATAGAAATAGAAAAGGCAATCATGAAATTCATTTGGAAAACTAAGAGACCCAGAATAGCCAAAGCAATCCTTATCAAGAAGAGTGAAGCAGGTGGCATCACAATACCAGACCTTAAACTATACTGCACAGCAACAGTAACAAAAAACTGACATGATATTTGCACCAAAATAGACTTGTAGAACAATGGTACAGAATCAAAGACACAGAGACAAACCCAAATAAAAACAGTTATCTCATACTAGACAAAGGCACAAAAAAACGTACATTAGAGAGAAGCCTCTTCAACAAATGGTGCTGGGAAAACTGGAAATCTGTATGCAACAAAAATGAAATTAAACCCCTATCTCTCACCATGCATAAAACTCAACTCAAAGTGAATCAAAGGCCTAGAAATTAGACCAGAGACTTTGTGCCTAACAGAAGAAAAAGTAGGCCCAAATCTTCATCATGGTCAGATTACTACTTCCTTAACAAAACTCCTATAGTGCAAGAAATAAAATCAAGAATTAATAAATGGAATGGATTCAAACTGAAAGGCTTCTTCTCAGCAAAAGAAACAATCAGTGAGGTGAAGAGAGAGCCTACAGAATAGGAACAAATATTTACCACTCACACATCAGATAGAGCACTAATCCCTAGGATATATAAAGAACTCAAAAAACTTAACACCAAAAAAAAAAAAAAACAAATAACTCAATCAATAAATGAGCCAAGGACCTGAACAAACACTTCACAGAAGAGGATATACAATCAATCAATAAATATATGAAAAAACATTCTGTATCTCTAGTAATTACAGAAATGCAAATCAAAACTACTCTAAGATTTCATCTCACTCGAGTCAGAATGGTAGCTATTAAGAATACAAACAACAATAAGTGTTGGCAAGGATGTGGGGGGAAAATGCACATTCATACATTCCTGGTTGGACTGCATATTGGTGCAACCATTTTGGAAAGCAGTATGGAGATTCCTTAGAAAATTTGGAATGGAACCACCATTTGACTGAGCTATCCCAAAGGCCAAATGTTTTCTCGGATATGTGGATGCTGACTCATAATGGGGGTGGAGGAAGCATGGGAGAAATGGAGGAACTTTAGGTAGGGCAAAGGAGAGGGAGGGGAAGTGAGGGGGCATGGGAGTAGGAAAGATAGTGGAATGAGATGAACATCATTTTTCGAAGTACATATATGTAGATACGAATGGTGTAAATATACTTTGTATACAACCAGAGATATGAAAAATTGAGCTCTATATGTATTCTATGAATTGAAATGCATTCTTCTGTCATGTGTAACTAATTAGAACAAATAAATAAATAAGTAAATTTTTTAAAATTCTAGTTATTAAATAAAGACAATTTTTTTCCTAAATCACGATTTTGTAGTCCTTACCCAAATGATGGATCTAAACAGTGTTGTATTTGTAAATGTTTAATACTGAAGAAAGATACTGATTTGTAACATTGACCAATTTCTGTGGTATAAGTCCTATGCTGTGGTTGATTTCAAACTACCAACACCATGTTACTAAACCCAGGGTTGAGAAGAGATGGGCCAATTGACTTCTGTCAACTATTCCAGCTCCCTTACAAGCTGGTACAGACAGATCTGAGTTGACTCCAACACACTACTAGATTCAAGCAAAAATTATCAGTAGATGTCATTTGGTGATATTTTAATAAGAAACTGTATACTAATATAATGAGGCTGACACCTGTTGAGGAAACATTAAAGGTTGGGTAATTATGGAAAACAGCATGGAATGTCCTCAAAAAACTAAAACTAAAGCTACTGTATGACCCAGCTATACCACTCCTGGGTTTATACCTAAAGAAATGAAAGTCAGCATACTCCAAAGATACCTGCCTACCCATGTTTTCCATGGCACTATTCACAATAACCAAATTATGGAATCAGTTTAGATGCCCGTGAACAAAGAAACGTGGCATACACAATGGAGTATTATTCAACCATAAAGAAAGAAATTGGGCTGGAGTTGTAGCTCTGTGGTAGAGCACTCGGCGGACATGCATGAGGCCCTGGATCTGATCCTCAGTACCAGATAAATATAAATAAAGTAAAGATACTGTGTCCATCTACAACTAAAGAAAAAAAATATTTTTTGAGGAAAATGGATAGAACTGGAGATCATCCTGTTAAGTGAATTAAACCAGACTCAGAAAAGGCAAATTTGCATTTTTCTCTCACTTGTGAAATCTAGAGGGAGGGAAAGGTAGGGAAGCATTAGGGGTACCAACAGGAAAGGAAGGGGAAGGGAATGAGGGCTCAGGCAGGTAAGAAAGCATAATAGGGAGGGTGGATAGAGTCAAGGCACTTTTTACACATATTACAGACCTTTCACAATGAAGCCCATTATTATCTACAATTAGTATACACCAATGATTATAATAAAAATATATGTGTGAGAAAAACACACAACCTTTAGTCAATCCAGAGTTCACATCTATCCCTCAGTTTATAGAAAATAATAAAGAAATGAACTGAACATCACATGAGGAAGTAAACAGCCAAATGGAGGAGGAAGGACATTCTCTAGAGCAAATGATCCTGCATATTCAACAAACCAATAGGAAAACAAAGAAAGAAAAACAGGGAAAGAAACTGTTAAGAATGAAAGATACTTAAGACATATAACCAGACATGATGTAATATGTGATTCAAACAAGCCAACTAGGTACAAATTCAGTAAATTTGAAAAAATGACTGGTTATATAGGATATTTAGTAATTTTTTAGATTTAATGATGTTGTAATTAAAGTTTTAAAGAGGGTTTATCAGTTAAAAACTACATTTGAAGTATTGACCAGTTAAATTACATAATATCTGAGAATTGCTATTTAAAAGTAAATCCAACAAGATACTCCAACAAAAATTAAATATAGAGGAGGAAAGAGAGGATATTTGAAAAATAGTGATGATTTTTAAAGCTAAACTATGGATACATGTAGTTTTTCTCAGTAGTATCCTGAAATTCTGTGGATCCTTTTAAGACTCCATTTAAAAGCATTTTAAGTGGTGGGGGTGACTAAGTGGCAGAGCACTTTCCTATCATGCACAAGACCCTAGGTTTGATCTTCAGCCCTGCAAAAAGTATTTTTAAATAAACTTTCCATTAAATGCTATAAAGACAAAATAAAGCATGTTTTCATTTTAAAAAGATAATTTGACTTTTCTCGGATTGGTGAGGTAGATTGTGGGTGATTACAACTTCCTTTTTGTATTTTTGCATTTTTCAAAATTTCTATAACTGACATTATTCTTGAATCAGATACCTTTGAATATTTTTAATTTTTTAAAATCTGAGGGAAAAAATCAGTTCAGTGGATAAGATTTTTATGAAAATAGCTCTTCAGACTTAGCAAGTGGATCATGTTAATGTTATAAACAAAGAGATGAATTTTTAAATTCTCCCAAATTTTCTTCAAAAATTTTCCTGATTTGATGAGGAAATCTATATTTTTCTAGTTTCTAACTCTCTAAAACACTGTGGAAAAATATAAGAGCCAAAACACTGTGGGAAAATATAAGAGCCAAAGCCATGCTTCATTAATAGTTTTATAATATTCTGAATATCAATATGGTTCCAAATGTGAGATCAGTAGGCAGAGACAGGTGTGAAAGACAGAGACCCTTTAGTTTGTTCTGACAAATTTGTATCCTCACATCGATTTTTCTCTCTTCCTTCTCCATCTTCCCCCTTTCCCTCCAGTGTTTGTTCTTTCATTCTCAACTCAATTTTGTGGAACCAGTGGATTGGATTAAGGGACAGGGTTTGAAACCTAGTTGGGTCACTACTACAATCCTAGTCACTGCAGAATGAGGCAGTGGAGTTGAAAACATTTTTCTAGAGCTAACATCTGCAGAAATCCTGACAGTGCATCATTTTTATTTTGATGGGAATGGAGACTTAGCCTTCCCAGACTAAGTTACAATTACTAAATGTTGAAGAATTAGGTAAGATTGAACTATCCATGTATGCATAAATAAATATACACTAGGGAACCATTTAATAATTTATAAAACATGTAAATTATGTCACACATGAATTATAAATTTATGATATGATTTCCTGTTAATTGAAGATTAACATTGCTCCCCCCCCCCGTCCCCACACACACAAAAAAAATCCTGCCTTCATTCCTAGGAATAATTTCCTCCCTGCAGACATTGGCTAATGACTTATCATTTGCCACCCCACCTGCACATTGCTGGCCATCTATTTGTGAGTTCCCTAGTGACTCTAGAAACATTGCTTATGCTCAGCAACAAATATGAAATGAATTAAGTAACAGTGGCTGGCTTTGTGGTATAACTAAGAAAAATTAAAACTTTAAAAATATGCTGAGGCAAACTTATTTTCATAAATGAATGCAGAACACTGTTATCATTTTAGTGGTTAAAATAGCACAGGATATATTAAAACAATACTCATAAATCCAGTGAGTTGTTTCAAGATTTGACGATGGTGTTTAGTAAGCAGAAGTCACATTTGATTTAACTTATCTACCTACCAGGATGAAGTACGGGTGGTGGGTATGAATCTTTATCCACAAACTCAGATGTGCAAAAAATATGCTTTGGGGGCCCCAGGGGTGAGAAAAAAAATCTGGTTTCATTTGTGGAACAGAAAAAAAAATAAAAACACAAATTAATATCTCAGTCAATTATCCGCTACAGTTCCCTTCCCAAGTTCAAAATGCTTTATCAGTATCTTTTCCTGTAGTGTATTTTACTTATGGGATTTTGCAACAGAACAGCCATGGCTGGACAAGGGGAAGGAATCCCTGCATTCACGGGTCATTCTCATCCCTGTTTTGAAGGGAATTTTAGTAAAACAGTATTTTGTATGATAATATTTTACATAAAGTTCAATGCTTATGTACTGAATCTGAGGTAGTGAGTACCACTAGTAAGAAAGACAGGCCTGTCCACTGCCCTGATGGAGCAGATGGGCTCATGAGGGACACAGACAACACACCAGTAGAAACATAAATATTTAACTTCAAGTTCTGCCAAGCTCTGCAGGATAAAGGACCCACCAGAGTATAATGACAAAGACCAAATGGAGTAGAGGGTCAAAGGGATGTTCAGTGACGGTCACTCAAAGTTCATGTCTTTAAACAGAGATATGAAGAAGGAAGACGAGCCAGCCAACCATCACGAGGAAGGAACAGCACTGAAGATGGGTGCGCGTGTGTTAATAAAAAGCTGGGAACCCAAGGAAAACTGCTGGAACTGAAAAGCAGTGCAGAAAGCAGGAGAGGGAATGAGGGGAGGTTGGAGGGGCCGGCAGGAGACAGTGGAATCTCAGACGTGATTTTACATATATCCAGTCCTATCACTTGCAACACCATAGATGGACCCCCGAGATCATTATGTTAAGTGAAACAAGTCAGGCACAGAAAGAGAAATGCTGCATGATCTCACTCATAAGTTGAACATTTACACGTTGGTTTCACAAAGGTTGAGAATAGAATAGTGGTTACCAAAAGTCTGGAGAGAGTAGGAAAGAAGAGGAGGTGAGGAAGGGCTGCTTAGTGGGTACCACATCATTTCATAGGAAGGATCCATTTTGGTGTTCTATGGCACAGCAGGATGAATACAATTATCTTATCAATAATGCATTAGGTATATCAAAATGGTCAGAAGAGAGGATCTTGAACATATTCACCATAAAGAAGTGATAAAACTCTCAGATGATGGATATGCCAGTTATCTGGGTTGATCAATATCCAAAACATACATGAAGCAAACACGTGCTTGGTAAATACATACAAATATTGTGTGCTGGTCAAAAAAAATTAATAAAAGGTGAGATGCTTGGATTTTACTTTTTTTGTAGATTTTAAACAGTGACATTCTCTTTTGTGCTTTCAAAGCTTACTCTGGCCACCAAGTGGACAATAGAGAGGTGAAGTCTCATGGACCCCCAAGAGGAGGCAGTGGACTGGTCAAGAGATGATCTGGCCTAGAGAGCTGGAGTTTGTTGGAGACAAACCTGAGAGCAAAGTAACAGAAGAAAGACAAGATTTGACCATGGATTGGAGGCAGGAGACGAGGGAGAGAGGGGAATGAATTAAGGCTTGTGTTTTTTTTGACATGCTTTACAAATTTCAATGCCTTCCATTGCCAAAGTCTGGGAACCATCCAAATGCCCCTAAAAAGAAGAACAGATAAACAAACTGTGGTGTATTTATGCAGTAGGATGCTACCCAACAATTCAAAAAAAAAAAAAAAGTGGCATGCTTAACAACATGGATGGATCATTAGACAGAGCAAAAGAAACCAGACACAACAGAGCACGTGTTTAAGCTTCCCTGTTCATGAAGTTCTAGACTCAAGGAAATGACAAGACCTCCTGCTGACCTGGCACTGTGAGAGCAAATCCGACCAGTGAAGTTTTGTGAGCAAGTGTTGTGTCAAAGCAGAGAAGAGCATAGTTCTTGCCCAAATTACTCAAGTCCTTTTAATCCACATCCAAAACACCCTGTTAGATTGTTCAAAGAAGTAATGAGCGAAGGACACTGTGGAAATAAAGGCATCTATTTCTCCTCTCTTCCAGAAAATCCTCACAGTCAACACCATTGGTGCTCAGTTCGTACGCCCTTGGCTCTCACCTTCCCACGGGATGCTGGTTCCTATTACAAACACATGGAACTATTGGCCCGAAGGCTTTCCTTGGCCACAGCAGCATGTGTGGCCCACATGCAGGGCAGGCTAGATGCTGGGCAATTAACATCCCTAGGAGCAGGCCTCTATCAAGGAGCAAAAGGACTTGGTGGATAAATACCCCAAATTCCCTGCTCCTTCGTGAAACAACTCTGAGGAATGTCCTACCCACTCTCCAGAGGTCCTCAGCATGACTGGGCCCTAGCTGCCCACAGTGATAAGCTATTCACAGTCTTAACTTCTTGGCTTCCTCCCTTCCCTCTCTCAATGTGCCACTCCCCTGCCACTGCCAGAGCGAACCACTACATTCAAATCCTTGTCTCAGAGTGTAGATCTCAGGAAGCCAAGCCTAAACAACCTCAAATTGTCCAAGTTCACCACAATTCCAAAGATAGTCTTTCGTTTTTCTAAGCATAATATGGTGCAATTTACATAAATCAGTCAATAAAGTGATTAAGTAAAGAAAGTGGGGAAATAAAGGTAGGATAGTTCAATGAGGTTCAGGATAATATCATTCTCAAAAATTACTGCACAATGGTTAGAGTTGGTGGACCATAAACCTGGAGCTAAGCTTTACAGGGAGAAAAATGTTGTTACAAGATGCCTGGTATACACACACACACACACACACACACACACACACACACACTTTTTAATTTAGAAAAAGAAAGCAGAAAGAAAAAATTCTGGCAATCTAGCAACTCAAAAGAAAAACTTTTTAGAGGGTGGTGAGGGTGGACAGGAGCTTCTATAAGGAATTACTTTGTTAATGTCCTATAAAAGGGTCTCAGAATACCATACACAATGGCCCAGAATACAATAGCACATTTTGTCCTCAACAAACCCAAGTCAAAATGAAACCCAGTACACACAGCCAGTGGTCAACGCAAGAGTGTCTCAATATGTGACTTTCTGATGGTGGTCTGATAATGGGTAGATAAGCATATTATCAGAGTGGTGGTTTTCAAATGATTCCATTTGTCCTTTGGGAAGATGATGGTAGATGGTGAATCTAACATGCAGAACACTTTCTCCCAGCAGCTCTGCCTAAACCTGGTTTTAGGATGTAGGGGACAAAGTGGTTGTAAATTAGTCCAACCACTATCTGAATCAGTATGGAGGTTCCTCAAAAGGCTTGGAATGGAACCACAGTATGATCCAGATATACCATTCCTCAGTATTTATCCTAAAAAATTAAAGTCAGCACACTATAGCCATACATTCTACCCATGTTCACAGCAGCACAATTCACAATAGCCAAATGGTACAACTAGCCCAGGTGTTTGTCAACAGATAATGGGATAAAGAAAATGTGGTATATATACACAATGGAGTTTTATTCTGCCATGAAGAGTGAAATTATGTCATTTGCAGAAAAATGAATGGAAATTGCAAGCATTATTTTAAGTGAAATAAGCCAAATTCAGAAAGTCGAAGATTGTTATGTGTTCTCTCATACATGGAATTAGAGAGGAAAAGGGAAAAAAAAAAGTTTGTTGGTGGGAGGGGGTGGCGTCTCATGAAAATAGAAGAGAGATCAATAGAGGAAGGGGCCTGGGGTAAGAAACCAGGAAGGAGGAACATGCTGGTAAATAGAAGTCACCAAATTATATTATTATGTTCTGTACAAGCATGAATACGTGACAACGAATCCCACCTTTATGTATAATTTTATAATGCACCAATAAAAATATGGGAAAATAAATAAACAAATCTGGTTTTATATGTTTTATATTAGGTTAGATACAATGTCCTATTTCAACACTGTGTCCAAAAAGAAAAAAAAATCTGAAAGTGAAAAAGTCCTCCTCATCCATCCTAGTCTAGCTTTGGATGAAAGGTAGTGCATTTGAGGCTACACGCTCTGGCAAGAATCTGGATAAACAGCCTCAGAATGTGAAGACCTGGCTCTGACCATTCTCCTGGGGCATGTTGGTCCATGGCCTTAAACCAGAACTTCATCCCAGGGATTCAAAATACTCTCCACATAGCCAGGAGCTACCAGAGACCAGCCCCCTCCAGCTGCCTGGTCTCTGCTATTTGCAACACTTGGTGAGATTCCTGGATTTATCCTGGGAGCCCTCATACACAATCTGAACATGGTGCCCTCTGAGCAGCATTCAATGCTCCCAAGGACTCCGAAGACAAACTGAGAAACCACACGGCCAGCAGAACACAGCCCACATTGCACCCCTGTCCTGCTCAGCAGTGGCTCAGATGGGCACCTCTCCAGCACCTGCATTCTCCTGTCACTCTGAAATCCTTTCCCATTCTATTACATTGCTTCTCTTCTCCCCAAGCTCCCCTGAGTCCTTAGGAACTCTCTTTCTAAAGAAAACACTCTTCATCCACAGCCCCTTACTAGTCCCAGGCCTCTCAAGGGTTTGCTGACGGGTTCCTGAGCCAGGAAGGGACAGCAGTGACCTATTTATATGCAGCATTACATCCAGGTCCTGACTCTTTCTCTTGACCACCAAGTGCTCCTTCAAGACTCATTCCACCCAACTAAAGACCTTCACAACTAAGACCTGAATCTTTGTGACTCCCACAATTCACATGTTGAAACCACCAGTGTGATGATATTAGGAAGTAGCCTTTGAGTGGTGATTAGTACATGAAGAGAGAGATTTCACGAATGGGAAAAGTCCCCCTGTTAAAGAGACCCCATAAAAAAGGAACACTTTTACACTGTTGGTGGAATTGTAAATTAGTACACCCACTATGGAAATCAGTATGGAATTTCATATGAGACCACCATATTTCCCAGCAATACCACTCTTTGGAGAATTAAAGTGAGCATGCTGTAGTGATACACACATACCCATGTTTATAGCAACACAATTCACAATAGCCAAACTATGGAACCAGCCTCGGTGTCCATCAATGGTGAATGGATGAAGAAAAGGTGGCAAATGTACATGATGGGTTTTGTTCAGTCATAAATGATAAAATTATGTCATTTGCACAAAAACATGGAACTTGAGAGCATTAGGTTAAGTGAAAAAAAGCGAAATTTAGAAAGCCAAGGGTTGTATGTTTTCTCTGATATATGGAAGCTAGAGAGGAAAGGGGGAGAAAATACAAGGAAGGGAATAGGGTTGCGGATCATTGGTAGAGTGCTTGCCTAGCATTTGTGCGGCATGGGGTTCAATCCTCAGCACCACATAAAAATAAATAAATAGAAAAAATGTATTCTGCCCATCTACAACTAAAAACATTTTTTAAAAAGAAAGAAAGAACATACAAGGAAAACCAGTAGAGTAAAGGAAGGTGACCAGGGAGAGAGAAAGTGTATAGGTACTGGGGAACAGAATTGATCAGATTATATTGTGATGTACACATACAAATATGTAATAATGAATCCCATTATTGTGTATAATTATCACACACTAATATATTTTTTCTAAAAAGAGACTTCATAGACCTCCATCCCCTTTCCACCATGACACAGTGAGTAGGCTCCACCTATGAACTAAGGATCAGAGTCTCACCAGACATCAAGTCTGCAAGCATCTTGATCTTGCACTTCCCAGCATCCAGAACTTTGAGAAATACGTTTTTGTTGTCGATAAGCCACACAATCTGTGCATGTTGTTACAGGATCACAGTCTAAGACCTTGGTTGTGCTCGCCCACATACCTTCAGCTACTGTGGCAGTATCCATGTAGGCATTTTCACTTTGGAAGTATGCAGCATGGGTGCCCATGAGTAGACTCCCAGGAGATCTCCTATAGGAGTTGCCATCATTATTGTCCTCTTTGCTGGCTTCCCTCCCTTCTCTCCTTGCCTGATCCCTCCTTCCGGGCTTCCTAAAACCATCTCCCAAATAAACCACTTGCACCCAGGGCTTTGTCTCAAGGTCTCCTCTCCACAGGCCCATCTCTCCACCACTCAGCCAGCACCACACTGTCTCAACTTTCTGCTCTATCCCGTCCTTCCTTCTGCCCATCACCAATCTCCCTGTGGGGACATGGCACCTACAGAGAACACTAATCCTACCTCTCACCTGCAGGACCTGGGATGCCTTCTCCAGTGACCTTCCTCTCCACCCCATCTTGATAACTCTGTTGGCTACACCTTGGATCTTATCATCCCTGGAACTGCTGAAACTCAAATTCACACTTACACAACCACCATAAGCCCTCTTCCTCCCCCACCTTGTCCCTTGATTGAACCTACTTCATTTTTATTCCTCTTCAGTGAGATCTCAACCCCAGCAGACCTGTCTTGTCCAGTCCCAGAGAGAGCACAGAGTATGTTCCATCAGCCCCGTCCCTGTCAATCAAATCAACTCCTTTGCCTCACTTCCATTGCAAGAACCCAGGGAAACCAGTGGCTAATCCATCCAACCTCCACCATGTGAACTTACAACCCTCCAGGACTTGATGACACAACATCCAGGAGACCAGGATTAATGTTCTTGTAAGGCATCCAACCTCAAGAAGACCCTCAGCACTGACCAGGGCTCCCCTTGTTTGTCTCTAGTTGACACCTCCTTTAAATCATGGCCCAGTTCAGACATTCTCTCTGCTCAGTCCTAAAATACACCATCCATCCCATCCACCTTCAGCAGATAACAGCCCCTAGTACTGGACTGAAAAAAAAAAAACCAAACAGCCTTCAGATGCAAACCTGTCAACTACCTAGCCTGGCCCAGTGTACAAGCATGGCTGCAATCACCCTTGCACCCCATGCATTTCACAACTGTCTATTGAGAACAGATAAGGAACCAGCCATGGTACTAATTACTGCAGCCCCCTAGAGCTCCATCTTTAGGTCAGCTCTCCCTCCTGACCCCACATCAACTGCCCATTGAACAGCTCCAACCCATATAGTCCACAGGTGCCTCCCACTCAATAGATTCAAAGTGACCAGGCAATCTGTCCATGCACACTTGTCTCTATCCAATTCAGGGCCAAAACCAGAACCTCAGGAGCTGCCTTTGGCCTCACTCCCCTCAACTTGCCAATCTTCCCAACCAATCCCAAGTCCTACTATGCTGTATAAGTAGTTTTGAATCTACTCCTGTCCAACCATCCTACCTGTATTAGATGCTTTTTTATTTATTTATTTTTAAATAAATGACAGCGGACTGCATTACAATTCTTATTACACATATAAAGCACAATTTTTCATATCTCTGGTTCTATATGAAGTATGTTGACACCAATTCGTGACTCCATATGTGTACTTTGGATAATGATGTCCATCACATTCCACCATCCTTGCTAATCCCCTGCCCCCTCCTTTTCCCTCCCACCCCCTCTGCCCTATCTAGAATTCATCTATTCCTCCCATGCTCCCCCTGCCTATCCCACTATGAGTCAGCCTCCTTATATCAGAGAAAACATTCGGGATTTGTTTTTTGGGGATTGGCTAACTTCACTAAGCATTATCTTCTCCAACGCCATTAGATGTTCAGTCTCCCAACTTAGTTCCCTCCACCCATCCCTCTCAGAGCACTTGGAATAATTTCTCTAAAACAAAGGAATCTGGTGAGAAGTGGGGCTTAAAGTATCTCCTCCAAAATCCCCTTGGTGGAAAAGGGGTGTGCTGAAGCAGGAAAGGGAGAGCATGGAGGAAGAATTCCCTTCTGATCATGATTCAGGTTCAGTGGTGCTCCTGGGTTCTAAGCCATAAAGCACAATTTTGCCTGGAAGACTTTCAAAGCAGTCTCTGCACATCGCCCATCATCACCATGAAACCTCATGAATAATTTGCTTCCGAGTGTCTGGAAAGTGTTCACTCCATGGCCAGAGATGTGGCTGTGGAGTAAAGGGAGGGGAAAGAATTCGTGCATTTAGATAAAAGGTGAACTCTATTCAAATGCTGGCTGGACCTTCCATTTGCTAAGCCTTTGCCCAGGTGAAGGAAAATGCTCCTTCCCAACACCAGGGGACATAACACATGGAAAACGCTGTGCACGAGACCTGGCCTAGATTCTAAATAATCAATAAAACACCATTTCCTCCCTCCCTACTCTGTGATGTTGTTAAAACAATGTTGATTATATTTATAACCAATTTGGCTGCTTTTTCCATGTGTTTTCTTATGGTTTTATTCACTCACAGGATCCTTCAATAAAAGCACAGGATAAAAGTGTAGCTGTTCCCATTTTAAAGGGATGTGTAGTATATATGTATACACATATATGATCATATGAATATACATCTGGTTCCCTAATTTTTTTTTTGAAATCCCAGATGTGACACACATGCCTCCAGAAACACACACAAAAATTTAACACATTCATATTCTAGTATCACAAAAGGAATATGTCACCATATGGAACTAGGGAGCCAAATAATTTCCTACACTGTGTGCCATGTTATGGATACACCATCTGCCAATCAGTGGAAGTGTGTGCTAAAAATGCACATCACTGTATGTCCTCGACAAGTGGGATGGCAAATATGTACCAGTTGGACTAGCAGGAATGTTGATGGTATGCATAATTGAAACAGTATGTGAGGTCTTCATTTTTCTGCCATTTCCCACCTGGACAAGCAGGAAGCTTAACTATGGGTCCCAAGCCGAGCATGGGGAATGGTAGGGTGGGTTGACTCTGTGGGTCAATTTTGCTACGTTAGGGTATCTAGTTGTTTGGGCAAACACCAGTATAGATGTTGCTGTGAAAGTGTGTTTGGGATGGAAATAACATTTAAATCAGAGCTTCCGGTACCAAAGTGGGGCCAAACTCTCTTGGAAGATCAGGACCTCAGGATGCAGCTAGGACTGCTGTTTCTCCACTACTGTTGTTTGAGAGGTTTGTGCAGCGCTGTGGAGGCGTCCAATCTGGCAGTCGCTACTTAAGGCTCTGGGGTGAAGCTACACAGTGCGCACCACCACGTCTGACTGTACACGCACAAAGTCCACTAGGGGTCAGGTAGCGAGTGCTCTGGGTGAGAGATGGTGAAGTGCGGTGCATTCTTCCGCTGAAGTACTGCTGTCTGTCTTGGGAGAGCAATATGGTCCACCCATCAGTGGACAAAAAGAGGCTCGTGACATGGCCCAGAAAAGCCAGAACTACTCCTGGCAAGCCGTGGGAGGCATCTTCATGAAGCCCAGCCAGTTGCTGAAGGCAGAAGTCCACTATTCAGAGCTATCGTTGCGGGCTCTGAGCCACTGTCACCACACAGTGCTCATAAACATCTGTGACTGCTTCACGGTGGGATCCCTGCCACAGGTGCCCCATGCAGGGCCCATGTCCCCACTGAAGAGAAGATGCACCATAGAAAACGGTGGTTGTGTTTGGAAGCTGCAGCCCTTGTATTTGAATTGGTTGCTCCCAGTGTTGGGTAGGTTGTGAGTTGAGGACTTGTTGGAGGTGAAGGGGCTTTCTGCTCATACTGGTGAAAGAAACTTGGGGAACTTCCTCTTAGTTGGAGAATTTTTATTCCTCAGGAGCTTGGCATCATGGATTGTTTTATAACTCCTCTTATTTCATTCTTTTTATCTTATTTATTTATTTATTTTTGCTTTACATTGCTGAGAATCAAACCTAGGACAAGTGTTCTACCATTGAGCAAGACCCCAGGCCACATCATGGGTTATTCATGTGTGTGACTTTCCCGTTTTCTCCAGAACCATTTTTGAAGAAGGAGAAAGAGGAAGAGGAGGAAGAGGAGGAAGAATTATTTCCATTGACTCAAGAGACTGAGGCAGGAGGATCATAACCTCAAGGCCAGCCTCAGCAACTTAGGAAGGTCCTCAGCAACTTGGTGAGAATTGGTCTCAATTTAAAAAATTGTGGGGGGCATGAGCTGGGAATATGACTTAGTGGTAAAGCACCTATGGGTTCAATCCCTGGTTCTAAAAAAAAAAAAAAAAAGCTGAATTTAAATCAGTGAACTTTGAGTCAAAAAGATTACCCATGGTGGGCCTGGCCTATGGGTGGGCCTCATCTAATCAGTTGATAGTCTTAAGGGGGGAAAAAAAAGATTTCTCCAGAAAATGGAGGAATTCTCCCTCTAGACCTGCCTTTGTACTCAAGTCTGCTGACCTACTTACAAACTGCTTCAGACTTTTCCAGAAAGAAATGCATGAGCCAATTCTTTATAAAAGAAACCTCTCCCTTTCCACCCACCAATTGTTTCTCTAGAGAATTCTAATACACATTCTCATGCTTAAATTTTGACATTAAGGGTGAATTTGAGATGCAGAAGAATAAAATTCAGAAAGGCAGCTCAACTAAAGCAGCAACAGGAAGACATAGAAAGAGAGAGAGAGAAAGAAAGGAAGGAAGGGAAGACTTTTAAGAAAAAAAAGGCAAACCAAACACTTTTTGTTCTGTGCAAATATTTCCCTTATTTTGACAAATAAATAAATAGATCTTCATCAAGAGACGAAGATTTTCTTGTAGAAGCTCTGGGATGCCAGCCTAGAAGGTAGGGAGTTACTGAAGGTCTAGAGCAACAGTCGAACCAAATCCAAGACGTGCATTTGTTCCTACAGTCAGCTCATGTGGGAAGGCCAGTTAGAGCTGTTGCATCCATGTCAGGGTAACGGAGACCCGACCCAGACTTGTGATGTAGGAGTGCTGAACCAGGAGTGTGGACGGGACACCTAGCAGAGGCAAGGTCAAGAGAAAGATGATCAGATGTGAAGAGGATGGAAAACCAGAGGACGGAAGGTCTCCAGCCTGCGGGAAGATAAGTCACAACAGGAATGAGGAGATTGGTTGGAGAAGTGGTGTGGGAAGAATGGGAAGGAGGAATAGAACCAGAATTACACTTCCTCTTAAATCTACAATATCATACGACCCCAGGAACATGCCCCAGAGAAATCCCCACCCAAGTCCATGGGAGACGTGCACCAGGATGTTCACACGGCATTGCTCCTAACAGTGAGAAGCTGTGAGCAATGGACAGCCAAGAAAACCATGAAGAAGTTAGAGCTACCATCCAGTGCATCAGGAGCAACAAGAACCAACCTCAGACCAGCAGCGCTGAGAGGTAGGGAGTGGGAAGAATGAGGACACACTCTTCAAAATTTCAGTGCTAGAGACAGAACCCAGGGCCCCACTCCTGCTAGGTGACACTATGTCTCTGAGCTACACTCCAGCCCTCTACTTTAGGTTAAATAGAAATATACTTTAGGAGAGGGTGAAACAGTGATTCCCAGAGACTAGGTAGGGAAAGAGGGATGGGGAGAATTGAGTCATGGGTCACTAAGTAAGTTAGACAGGAGAAACAAGTTCTGCCATTCATTGACTTTAGTAGAGAGACTATAGTCAGTGATATCGTATTATGTTTCAAAATAGAAAAAAGAATTAGACGAACTCTAGATAGGGCAAAGGGGAGGGAGCGCGAGGGAGGGGGCAAGGGGAGTAAAAAAGATGGTGGAATGAGATGGTCATCATGACCCTGAGTACATGTATGAAGACATGAATGGAGTAAATATACTTTGTACGCAACCAGAGATATGAAAAATCGTGATCTGTATGTGTAATATGAATTGTAATGCATAATAAATAAAAACAGCAAGAAGAAAGGATTTTGAATGTTCTTACCACAAAAAAATTAATGTTTGAAATAATGGCTATATGAATTACCCTGATTTGATCATTACATATATACAATTTATACATGTATTAAAATATCACACTGTGCCCCATAAATAGATATAATTTTATTTCAACTAAAAATGGAAATTTTTAAATAAAACTTTTTAAAAACCACTGTTTTAGTCAACTTTACCTTTGCTGTGACCAAAAAGAAAACTAACAACAAGAACAACCTAAAGGTGGAAAAGTTTATTTTGGTTCACAGTTTCAGAGATCTCCGTCCATGGTCGGCTGACTCCATAGCTCTGGGCCCAGGGTGAGGCAGAACATCATGGCAGAAGGGCATGGGCCAAGGAAAGCAGGTCAGGACCTTGCATAAGGAAGCAGAGAAACCAGCAGTCGATGGCCTCTAGTCACACCCTACCTGCCCACCATGACATCTCATGATCTAATCATTTTGCCCCTGACAATTCTTGCATTGTTTCCCACATGAATTTCGAGGGAAAACCTCATCTCGAAACCTTAACAAATACTTTGGGTTTAAAATGAAAGCACAAATAAAAACATAACACTAGAGATCTATGGATGGTGTCTTGGGGGAAAGAGTGTGGAAACCGCAGGCCCTGGAAAGAGCTGGCGCGCTCCTGAACAACTGTGAACATCCCTCTGAGCCTGCTGGGTGTCCTGCCCCACATCCACCACACTCCCTGCCTTGGCTCTGGTTACATTTGCATCTGCCAAAATTTATTTTTTTATGGACTATCCTCGTAACTCCTTAAAAGGATGTTTTCTTAGGCCGTGGTGTTGTTTTTGCATGTCTTTTGATAAGCAAAGTGTCCAAAAGCCATTAGACCTTGTTGTCACATTCACTTATAGACCTGGTGTGAAGCCAAAGTCATGGGATAACCAAACAGCATTCTCTTTTTTTTTTCTTTTTCTAGACTCAAAAAAGTAATTGCAAAAACAAAAATGCCAAAATAGTGTCCAAGACTTTCCTTTGAGCCAATTTGATGATAGAATCATGGCTGTGCTATAAAATCAAGGAGTCTTGTCAGAACAGCCTGATTCCCCATGAACATGTCCAGCCTCTGCCTTCAGCTCTCACAGTGGACAATTCTTAAGACCTGCACCACTACTTATTCCAGGAGAATGGAGTCCACGATGCAGGAGATGGGAAGATACCTCAGTGTTAAGGTTCAGTATTGTTGATTCTATAGTTGGTTTGAGTCTTTAACCTAGACATACTTCAGCACCAAGATTTCTTTGCAGACAGACCTGACACCATGGGGAAGAAAAATCACCTATCTCAGGTATGTCTACCACCAAGAAAACATACATGCACATGCACACACATACACACACACACACACACACACAAATACATTTTCCTCATCCAACCTGATTTATATTCATTCTTTCAATGAAGGTCCAAAGGCATCGTGCAGGGTTTTCAGAATTCGGAGGCAATTTTCTCTTACTCAAAGTAATTGCTTTTGCAGTTTACTCACAGAGAATTGGGTCACCTGATATAATACTTCATGCATTATCAGTAATGTCTTAGAGTATGTAAGTAGGATCATGATTTTAGAAGTTAAGACCCTTTGATTATAGAAACTGCCTATTTCCACAGACACTCCAGGACTTCAAGAGCCACCTTCTGAACTTATTTTCACTGTTTTTATTCTCTTATCCAGAGGATTATTAAGCTGCTGCTGAAATAATAATGCTGAGTGACCAACAGTTTCAAAAATCACCTTTGCTTAGAAGAGGAAACATTTATTACAACCACACAGGTCTGCAGGTGAACTGCAGCTCCGCTGTCCTCAGCTGGATTCCGGGATTTGTTTATGGTTCTAAACTGCCCAAACATCCTCAATCTGAGACATAGGCTAAGGCAAACCGTGCAAGCACATTTGACTCCTCTGGGTAGATGCAGCTTTCACCAACTTTTTCCTCATTTCATTGGCCAAAGGAAGGTCCATGGAGGAAGCTATGCCCGAGAGTGGAGTGTGATGGGTTCTTCTGCCTTCTCTGGTGGGGATAATGCTAAGTCTCCAGGCACGGGCTGGGAATGAACAACTCGGTGACAAGGAGGTAATGAGAGTCCATAATAGTCATCCAATCTACCACAGGATGGAATTGAATTTACCTGGGATTGGTTTTGAGGACATGGTTTTCTGTATCCTAGTTCTGGTAGAGAACTATAAGGACCATCAGGAAAAATTTCGCCCAGATCTCAGGACCCAGGTAGTTATATTTTAGGCAAAGGAATTATTTCCTTTTTCTAGACATTCTAATCACATCATTAACCTTCCTTCACTATTTCATGGACTGCTAGGAATTTTAGCCCAACTTGGGCAAACATGAATAACGTAGCTGACTTCTGGCTTTATTTTATGTGTTTCCACCTTTATTTTCCAAACTAATTTGTCACTCTCTTGTCATTATTGTCATCTGGATTGATTTTTTTAGACTTTTTCTTTTCCTTTTTTTTTCTTCCTTCTAAAATGTTTTATTTGTGTATTATACTTATACATAGTAGTGGGGTTCATTCTAACATAATCATGAATACATGAGCATAATTTGCTCTACTTTAGTCCCCAGCACTTCCTCTTTCTCTCTCCTCCTCTTTCCCCCTGTTCCCCTTCTCTAGGTCTTCCTCCTTTTTATTTATGGATTTTTAAATAGGTGTTTTATAGGTATACACAAAGGTGGAATTCATTGTTGTATATTTGTTTATGTACATAAAATAACATGGTCAATTTCGTCCTACAGTTCCTCTCTCTTTTCTGTCTCTCCTCCTCCTAGTCCATCTTTCTCCAGTGATCTTCCATTTTCATCAGATTCCTTCTTTGTTATTTTTCCTTACTTTGCTCTAGCTTCTGAATATGAGAAAAAAAAACATTCAACCCTTGACCTTCTGAATCTGACTTACTTCACCTAGTGTGGTGTTCTCTCTTTCCATCCATTTACCAACAAATGCCATAATTTCATTCTCCTTCATGGCTGAGTAAAACTCTACTGTGCATATACACCAGAGTTTCTTTATTCATTCATCTGTTTGCAGGCATGTGGGCTCTTTCCATATCTTGGCTATTATGAATTGCGCTGTTATAAAGATCAATGGGGTAGCATATATACACAATGGAATATTACTCAGCGATAAAAGAGAATAAAATCATGGCATTTGCAGGTAAATGGATGGAGTTAGAGAGATAATGCTAAGTGAAGTTAGCCAATCCCAAAAAACCAAATGCCACATGTTTTGTTTGATATAAGGAGGCTGATTCATAGTGGGATAGGGAACAGGTCATGGGAGGAATAGACAAATTCTAGATAGGGCAGAGAGGTTGGAGGGTAAGGGAGGGAGCATGGGGTTATTAATGATGGTGGAATGTGATGATCAATATTATCCAAAGTACAGGTATGAAGATACGAATTGGTGTGAATATACTGTGTAACCAAAGATATGAAAAATTGTGCTCTATATTTGTAATAAGAATTGTAATGAATTTCACTGTCATATATAAATTAAAAAGTAATTTTTTTTTAGATCCTTATATGAAAGTCCTTTATTTTAAAGTTCTGCCTTCAGGAATAATGCCATGCTACATATCAGAACCCAAATAAACTATGTTTCTTAAGGTTGTAATGCTCAGCAATATACTGAATGCACTCTAAAAATACCATATCTGACAAGAATCAAAAGCAAGACAAAGTCTTCAACGATGTTTACAAAGAGGGAGAGAATGTGTGTGAGAGAATAAACAATTATTCCATGCTTATTTCTGGGGGAATGAACTTCTTAACTTACAGCAGTGGCTAGAGGCCTATAGAATGAAAAAAATGGGACCAGTCTTAATTTTGTATAAATGATTTTCAAATCATAACAAACTCAGGCAGTTCTAAGGCACTGTTTCCAATACCCTTCACTCTTTGACCCTTTATGTGAAGTTTTTGTCCTTTGTCCATGTTTTTTTCTTCTAATTTCTTAACAAGCATACTGTATTCTATCACCCAAAATCCAAACCAAAAGGCATTAAGCAAAACAAAAAAATCTACCAGTGTGGTCAATTCTAAAGACATGAATTCCAGATCAGACATTAATTACACAAGATTCAAGCACATCCTTCCCTCTTCTGCACACACATACTTCCTCACCTCTCCTTACATCTTGACGCCAACCTTATTTGGGGGGAAATAAGAAGTTTTGATATGTTTCCCCTCATTAGTGGTTTGTCTACTAGCAATCTGCTCTGATTGGCAGCAATAAAAGGAATTGTTTGGAATAAATTTGGTCAGAATAGGTAAAAATATGTCATCAGTAAATTATTGTAATTTATTGTAGTAGGCTTCTGAAGGCAGGTAAGATGAATTTACCTTATGAGCTTTCCTTACTCATTTCAAAAGGGAGAAAAATGTCTTTCAAAGGAAAGGAAAAAAATTAGAGAAGGAATACAGTAAAATATTAATACTGTAGTAATAGCAGGGAAGGGAATGTTTACAGCCAACCTACCTTTCTGAGAAGTTTCTGGTATAAAAATTGAACTTTCGTTTCTGTTATTCTTTGTGCAACATTAACAGTTGCTTAACATCAACAGGGACAGAAAGACTCTGAAACACTTTTCTTCAAGGGTGGGGAATTTCTTTTTGCAGTGAGCATTACAGAAAGGAGGAAAAGGTAGGGAAAGATCACTCAAAGAGGTCCTCAAACATGCGCTGTCCCATTGCTATGTATGCTTCCTTCTCTTCTGGTGTCATCTGGGCCACCAGCTCTGGCCGCTGGCTCACTTCACTGTAAGAGAAAGGACGGCCAGCCACCATGACAATGGGGTCATCTGCTACTTCCTCAAACTCATCTTCATCTTCCTCCTCCTCTTCCCGACGGTGTGCGGCCACAGCGGCTGATTGACGAGGTGGAGAGTCATCATCAGACTCACTGGTTTCACTCTCTGAGTCACTGCCATTGGCAGCAGACACAGGAGCAGCTGCCCCGACTGAGCCAGCTGTGGCAGAGGGAGTTTTTTTCTCATGAATGAGGAGTGCTCGCATGACCTCCTCATTATCATCAGGCCCTGCACGGCCTTCCTCACGCTCCTGAAATGCGTCCATGTCTATGCCACCTTCCTTCATCTCTTCAGAACTATAGGCTCCTTGGACAGTACTCTCTCTCAACCAAATAGGTCTCTCCTTGGCAGATTTGCCCTCCAGCGATGTGCGATGAACATCATCTTGATCTTCCATGTTAATTACAACATTCTGAGTGTATAGGTCTTCGTAGGAGGGGCCTTTAGTAGTCCATGCTTCTCGGTGGTGCCCACCTGCCAATCCAGCAGCTCCAGCAGGAGTTGCTGAACGGTCCTTGCTTTGTTTCAGGGCGGGGATTTCTGTGGGTTCTGGCTCAAGTATTTCATATGCCAAGTTCACATCCTCTGTCTCCCGAAGCAATTCATAAATGGGCTCAATTTGTTCATTAAACCTTGCCAAAAGTGTGCGAGCATCTTTTTTGGGCATTGCTGATTCATCCTCTTCTACCTCTGTATGGCAAAAAGTACAGCAGAAAGTTCCTGTCATTGGATCAAAGAGTTGATTAGCTTCTAAGTCTGTGAAAGTATTACTACAGACTGGACATTTGAAGGAAGCCTGGTTGGTGGAATCTCTCTCATCTGTTTCAATCCTCCTTCTCATGTGGTCCAACTTATATTTTACCACATTAACAAGAGTTCGATAATTGATAAAGTAGTAGTTATGGCGAGTGGTTTTCCCATCTGCAGCAGTCTCTACCCTCATTCTGCATTTGATGAATTTGTCTCCCTTTAAATTGTTCAAAACTGATCGAAGTTGCTTCCGATCAAACTTGAGCAACTCCAGCATGTCTTCCTCTTTCACACAGGGGTTCCGGATCAAAATGTCCAAGGCCAAAGTGTGCTCAATGCCATAAAACCCCCGAATCACGTACTTGGCTATCCTCTTCAATACTGCTGGAACCTCAGTCAGGACATCTGGGTCTGCCATCTTTAGTTTATCAGCAACCTTCAACTTTAAATATACGAAGCGAATCCTCGAACACTCCCACTACAGCTTCCCTCAGCACCTGAACTACCGGCTTAAACAAGCCCACGCCACTGTCAAAAAGTAAATTTTTTTAAAAAGGTAAAAATAATCAATAGGCCTGTATCACTATATTATGATGATCCTAGTTTTGGGGGGGTAAATACCAAAGAGTGGATTCACTGGGTCATATGGTAGTTCCATTCCACATCTTTTGAGGAATCTCCACACTGCTCTCCAAAGTGATTGTACTAATTTGCAGTATCACCAACAATGTATGAGTGTACCTTTTTGTGTATATGAGATTGCTGTCATTTATGCATCTAACAAATATATTTTTGAATGTCTATGATTAAGTAATCTAAAAAATACAAATAGTACTCAGAGAATAAACAAAATTCTTCTCCCACCCTTGTAGCTTTCTACTCAATTTACTACCCCAAAGGGTAGCTTCTGTATCATATTCAAGTTGTGTGCTCATGAGAAATTCTTATCTGTGGGGATAATTCCAGTAGAACTTCTAAGAGGAGAAATTAAATTTTAATTAAATGTTACACTTTAAACTTAAATTTTGCACTTTAAAATTTGAAATATATTTCCTAATTATTTCCCAAACACCTTGTTCTAATCTACCCTCCAATTAGCAGTATTAGAGTTTGTTTTCCTACAAGCTCATCAGCACTGTGTATCATCACAGGATACTATTGACATATGTTCAAACTTTTGATCTCTGTCCAACTGATAAGTAAAAAATATTTTTAAACTATGTTAATTTTTTTCTAAACTGTTCATATGCTTTGAAAATGTTAAATATCTCTCTTTCTGATCATATGATTTGGAAATTCTTTATTGATTCATAAGAACAATTTACATATTAAGGAAATTAGTTTAGAAATATTGCATACCCTTGTTTTCCTTTCAAAGCCTTTCTGAAAAGAGATGAATAGATTGATAAGCATATAGGTGAGTAAAATAGATAATGAGCACGGCAAACACTTCCTGAAGAGACTCTGAGATAGTCCCTGGATCCTGCCAAAAAGTCTTGGTTTTCTCATAGTTCTGTCCACTTTCTCACTCCTTAATTTGAATTTGTACATTTTGGTGCCATGGACCCTCTCAAAAAAGACAGAGCTCCTTATTCACTCCATGAAAATGAGTTTAATGAACTCTACAACGGAAGTCTGCTGCTTTGACCTCTATCTAGCATAACACACATTTCTGAGCACTTGTTAAATAACCTGGATAAATATTGTACTTCTAAAACTCAGAGCATCAGTAGACCGTTCCCATAGTAAGCCAAGCAGCATGTTTTCAGGTACTGTGTGTGTGGCTATCATTTGTGGCACTCCAGCAAAGATAGCCTCTATGTGCTGGTAGGATAAAGGAGGAAAGTTTTTGAATGTGGGCATACAAATGCCAGAATCCCATCTGCCTGCAATCTCAGCTCAGTGGGATCCAAGTGCTGATGTGGTCATGGCCAATTCACTTGAAAGCCAATGTTTCCAACCTCACATTAGTGAAAAAACAATTTTACTAGTCCTTCCCCAGTTTCAGTTTGGAGAGGTTGTATTGTTATTGTTGTTCAAAAGAGAACAGTTCTTACACTGATTTGTCTTATAAACCACAGCTGCGCCTGTGGCAGGTTTGCATTTGCAGGAGTTCAAGGATCTTCATGCTTTCTCTATTCTTCCAAAAACTGAAATCATTTAAATGAATGCGAAAAGCTTTTAAATGAAGTGATAGCTTCAGAATTTTTTTAAAAGCATTCTTGCAATTTTTCTGGTATTTGTAAACATTTGCATATAAGTTATATTTGTTTAAAATAGAATAAAAGCATCTACATTTCAAATATTTGAGCAAATTACTTACAGACTATTAATAGCTTTAAAGTCCACATGCAAATTAATTTCAGTGGAGTTGGGGGGGGGTGATTATTTTTGCAACATAAAAAAGTTTTCTGAAAAACTGATCATACCAAAAAACCATATTTCCAGCATTTCCCACTTTTCCAGCGATTCATTTTGTTTTACATTACTGCTTTATATACTTATTTATTTACACCCTGCTCAAGAAAAAAATCAAGACTGGCATTGTAGGATGGTCATAACCAACTGGGTGCAGTGGTGCACATCTCTAGTCCTAGATATTCAAGAGATGCTAAAACAGGAGGATTACTTGAGCTCAGGCAACATAACAAGAACCTGTGTACAAAAAAAAAAAAATTCTTTTTTTAATGGTCATAACCACGGTTAAACGTCATTCTCAATGTTTTCATTAATGTAATAACATCTTTTATTGTTCTTAGGACAACTAAAAACTGTTTTACTAAATTAAAAGTTAACAAATATCCAGTGGCATCTCTCAGCATCTGAATAGAGTTTAGCAATGGGAAGAGAGGAAACGGGCCTCATTCTCTAGTCCATCCTTAAGTGGACTATAGATCATCTGCTCTTCTGCAAGACGCAGCTTCTACATGGCTCCAGTTCATTCTTTTTCCTTCTCTTCTTCAAAGTCCCATGATCACATTGCACTATGTAATTTGAACTAGAAAAGTAAGGTAACACACCCTTCATTTAGCTTTTTATTCAATAGAAATAGTAACATTGCTGTTTCTATCCTTCTTACCTCAAAGGGACAGCAGAAAAATAACATAAAAAGTGTCTAAATTGTTTTAGATGATAGACTTATGACAGCTAAATGCTTTCTCTTCTGTGGTTCTGAAAGCAGTTAAATCATTTATTTTTGCAATGTCCTCAGTACTTTAAAAACTCAAATGTAGAGCCATTAATGAAATGTAAAATAAATATAGAGATAAATATACATATTCAAATCCAAACTCCGCTTTGTGCAATTATCTATTGGCAACAGACTAGCAACATTTTTTTTCCTTAACTAAGATTTAAAATTAGACTTCACCTGTCTGAAATCCAATGGCACATGAAAATAAGTTCACAAAAAGCCATTAGTGGTGGTTGGTTTTGGAACCCATTCATATTTGCAATATTAAGTTAAACTAGGAAATATTTTTATAGTTAAGAAATATAAATTATATAAATACTCACACACACACACACACACAC